>NC_134888.1:3913737-4056237 GCF_041734735.1 Babylonia areolata | reverse complement strand
TATGTATTTGACTGTGCTTTCGTATCTGTGAAACTGCATGTTCGGTGCATATCTGTTATGCATGTGTTGGTGTATATGTGAATGTGTGTCTTCATGTTTTACATCTATTTGCTTATTTATCATTGTTATCTTGTTTATTTATTTATTTATTTTATTTTATTTTATTTCATTTTTAACATTATAGTTATTATTTATTTATTTAATTATTTATTTATTTGTGTAAGCTTATCTATTATTTATTCACCTTTTTTTCTTTTTTTTTTTTTTTTTTTCCTCAAGGCCTGACTAAGCGCGTTGGGTTACGCTGCTGGTCAGGCATCTGCTTGGCAGATGTGTGATGTAGCGTATATGGATTTGTCCGAACGCAGTGACGCCTCCTTGAGCTACTGAAACTGAACCTGAAACGCATCTAGTATAAGTACTTTTAAGAACCTCATCGATAAACACGAGTTAATTGACAAAAACGAAACATGACTTGGATGGATAAAATGACTGAGCTAGTCAACGACCTGACCAACAATGTAAAGGAGTACATCTGAAGGGGCATAAAAAGCCAAAAATGGCTAAGTTGTATAAAACAACGCCCCAAATCCTGATCCTGATCCTGAAAGTGTGCGGACTGATCCATATCCGCGACATCACATGTGCTGTAAAGTGTCATAAAAGAAAAGAAAAAATTTTTTTTTAATGCAGATGTTTGACCTACATATATAGACCCAACGATGACGGTCAGGGAAATGACCATAGTCAAGTTCGTCGTAGGAGAACATCTGAAAAAACATGTTCACAATTCTCCTTCTTCGTTCGTAGGCTGCAACTCCCACGTTCACTCGTATGTATACGAGTGGGCTTTTACGTGCATGACCGTTTTTACCCCGCCATGTACGCAGCCATACTCCGTTTTCGGGGGTATGTATGCTGGGTATGTTCTTGTTTCCATAACCCACCGAATGCTGACATGGATTACAGGGTCTTTAACGTGCGTATTTGATACTCTGCTTGCGTATACACACGAAGGGGGGTTCGGGCACTAGCAGGTTTGCACGTATGTTGACCTGGGAGATCGGAAAAATCTCCACCCGTTACTCACCAGGCGCCATTACCGAGATTCGAACCCGGGACCCTCAGACTGAAAGTCCAACGCTTTAACCACTCGGCTATTGCGCCCGTCATGTTCACAATTCAAACCGCTGTTTGGGGAAAATGTGCAGTGAATAATGTCCATAATGTAGGATAGTCAGTCGTGTTCGACAAGGACCTTCAGAACAGCAGAGGAGGTAACTGCTGTCCCGACGGACTGGCTGGGCTAGATTCTGATCATAGTGGAGAGTGTCTTCCAAAGTCAGAAGTAAGACCTATGGACACAGATCGTTTTCTTTTCAATCGCAAAAAAGACGTGGAACAAGCTCCCTGATAACCTCCGTCATTCTGATTCCCTCGTATCTTTTAAATCTCGTCTCAAAACTCACCTTTTCCCTCAGCAATAAGTTCAATCGTGGCAGGTCCACTTCCTTTGCGTTGACTGTGCTTGACTATGTTTATATACATATGTATGTGTACATAACTACATGCATGTATATGAATGTGTATTGTGTGTGCGTGTGCGTGTGTTTATGTAAGTTTGTGCCTGCCTATGTTTGCGTATGTGTTAGGGTAGCTGTTAGATACACATGTATGTTAAAATGTATGTATGCAGCGTGTGTGTGTGTGTGCGTGCGTGCGTGCGTGTGTGTGTGTGTGTGTGTGTGTGTGTGTGTAGTCACATTTTGGTGTGTGTATGTAACATAGATATGATGTTTTATGTTAACAAAATGCGTTTTTGTAAAGCACCTAGAGCAGATTTCTGGATAGTGTGCTATATAAGTATCTATTATTATTATTATTATTATTAAAGTTACATCCCCACTCTCTCAGCAATGAAAGTTTCAAGAAGAGTCGGCATTGGGGGTGGTTCCTAATGTCCATAATTATCTTCTTGTTGATTATAACTTACAGACTGTTGAAAATAACTCCCCAAAAACACATTTCACCGAACTGAAAATAGACTGCCCCCCCCCTTCCCACCCCAACCTCCCGCCCCCCCCCCCCCCCCCCAAAAAATGTAACAAATATTCGCGCAAGAAACATAAAATAAGCACCGTGTCAGAGAGAATTTCACACTACTGCACAAGCTGCATCAATTACATTAGTTATTAATTTACAGAAGCTCACATTGTCAATCAAATCAAATCAATCAAAAACACTTTATTAACCCACATGGAAAATTAAGCTGTGCAATCACAGGCTCGTTGTAAACACTGGCATAAAATCATCATGCGCGACTTAAGAAGAGATTGAAACTAGTCAAATAAGAATTCCCAATAGCTGACGATATACTAACACCCCTGCACACATACTCATGTTAAGACAATAGGGTATTGCACAACAATATTAACAAATGAAAACATCCAACAGAAAAGGGTATAGATTACTATAAAAAAAAATGACATGCGCGCACGCTACATCAATTACATTAGTTTACAGACGCTCACATTGTTTGCACAAGCCACATCAATTACATTAGTTTACAGACGCTCACATTGTTGCACAAGCCACATCAGTTACATTAGTTTACAGACGCTCACATTGTTTGCACAAGCCACATCAGTTACATTAGTTTACAGACGCTCACATTGTTGCACAAGCCACATCAGTTACATCAGTTTACCGACGCTCACATTGTTGCACAAGCCACATCAATTACATTAGTTTACAGACGCTCGCATTGTTGCACAAGCCACATCAGTTACATTAGTTTACAGACGCTCACATTGTTGCACAAGCCACATCAGTTACATTAGTTTACAGACGCTCACATTGTTTGCACAAGCCACATCAGTTACATTAGTTTACAGACGCTCACATTGTTGCACAAGCTACATTAATGACATTAGTTTTTACCTTTTTTTTCCCCCCGCCGATCGCCATTTGCAGACGTCCAGTGAGACAGCCACAAGACGATGTAAGTGAGAGTGACGCTCGCGGACAAACGTTCAGTGGCCGGGCGGGCCAATGTCCACGGCCAATGACTCCATGAACAAAAAGCCCACAGAGGCCCTGTTCGTGAAAACTTGGCACGGTATAAAAACTTTCAAGACTAAAAAACCACCCGACATACACCACTGTGTCTTATAAACTTTAAGGTTTTATGACAATCAAAAGTATTCTATTCTATTCTGTTCTATTCTATTCTATTCTACAGCCACACCTCAAACTCACACGCCGTGCTCACAACAACATCGAGAGTCTCCAATCCACTCAGTGTTGAGATCAACGGTGTAAAAAAAAAAGGCCCAGACATTCCACTGTGGTTTGAGTGCATCGGTTCGAACAGTCCAATCCAATCTCTGCATCGGTTCAAACAGTCCTATCCTATCTCTAATCCACAATGTGTGGAGATCCCGTATTACTTGTGAGCTCGATGATTCCAACACTCTCTTCCCAGCGTCACTCTGTGACGCATCACAGTCTGATCACATGGCCTGTCACATGACTAAGTCACACACACAGTATGAAGGTTGTGGCCGCCATCTTGAAAACAATTAGCTCAGTTGAGCGGACAGTTGTGTACGATGTTCGATTCAACGTTCTCAAAAGCCACGCGGGTTTTGTGGGGACTGTTTGAACGGAAAGAACTCAAATTTAGCTTGTAATGATAACTGACAGCACACTGAAATTAAAAAAAAAAATTGTTGGTTTATCTCCGTCAAAAGACATGAGGACGGACGTGGTGAAAACCGCGGCCGCTCGACTCAAGACAGAGTACACCAACAGAAGTAACTCTTGATTTTACTTGTGGTTATTACACAGACCTAAATGTTTTGATGGCTGTAACTGAATCTCAAGATTACGAAATAAAATTGTAAACTTGACGTAGGTCTGCACACAAGTTTTAAAGCCATTTATAAAAGTAAGTAATATTGGTGAAATGGATGGAGCCACAAACTTCTACATGTTGGTTGATTGTACACACACACACACACACACACACACACACACACAAAGCATCCACAAAACAGCAACTGCAACAACCATAGTCATGTATAACACTGATTTCAACTGGTTACACACAACGGCATGCACGCGCGCACTCACACACACACACACACACACGTACACACCTCCAGCCAGTTCTACCGTCAGTGTGCCTTGATCGCTTCAGTTCTGACCATTCTTGCTGGACAACCAATACACACAACACAACACAACACAACTCACAACATACACCCTCTCCCCCTCCCCTCTGTGTGTGTGTGCGTGTGTCCGTGTGTGTGTGTTTGAGAGAGAGAAAAAGAGAGGTGGTGGAAGGCTTGTCAGGCGAAATGGTAACAGTGGTTGCAAGTGAAACAGGACCAAGAGCTGAACTCACTTTCATCGCGAGGCTGTCGTCAGGTGGTGTCACAGGATCCTTCTTCTTCTGTTCTTCTTCTTCTGCGTTCGTGACTGAGCTGCAACCCCCACGTTCACTCGTTGAACTCGATTGGGTTTTTATGCGTATGACCGTTTTTACCCCGCCATGTAGGCAGCCATTCGTGGGTGTGCATGCTGGGAATGCTCTTGTTTCCATAACCCACCGAATGCTGACATGGGTTACAGGACCTTTAACGTGCGTATTTGATCTTCTGTTTGCGTATACACACAAAGGGGGAATCAGGCACAAGCAGATCTGCACATAATTATGTTGACCTGGAGATCGGACGGAAAAATCTCCACCCTTTACTTACCAGGCGTCGTGACCCAGATTGGAAACCTTGGACCTTCTGTTGAATGCCAAGGGCTTTAACCACTCGGCTATTGCGCCCGTCAAACTCTGTCTCTCCGTCTCTGTCCACATACATCATAGGCCTTTTCCCCCCCCACTTGGCTATTGGGCTTGTCAAATTCTGTCTCTCTGTCTCTGTCCACATACACCATTCTCCTTTTTCCCCACTTGGCTATTGCGCCCGTCTGTCCATATCAGTACACTATTCTCTATTTTCCAAAGACACTCAAACTATTCTTCCCAAACGGCTGTCGTCAGGGTGACGTCACAGGATGATGTGATACTGAACCAACGGGTCTGGTTTCAACAGTATTTGATTTGGAACATGTCACAATACTACAACACAAACTGACCAGTCCCATCACTCCACCCCACCTCCAATAATCTCCACCACGCTTTCTATCCACAACTCGGTCCCCACCGCCTTTTTCTGATTGGTCGCTAAAAATAGGGCTGACATGACGGGGCCAACCACTGAGCTCCAACTTGGACGCCGCGAGCGGACGGTTTATTCTTGAAACTCCTTCGTGTCAGTGATCGGGGGAATGTGGCAAGGCTTGGGTACTGGGTGGACACGGTCAGCCACCGCTTGAGAGAAAACTCAGCCTGTTTCTCTACCATCAAACCCCTGACGGTTTATCAGTGTGCACTGATTCTGTCTGACGGTGAACGTCAGTAGTTCAGTGGGCAACCGTCGCAGGTTTCAGTGGGTTTGTTTTGTTTTTTTACAGAGGGGCCATTTGTTTATCAGCAAATGCACGAACACACTGACACACGAACAGTGGATATTACAACTAGAAAAAAAAAAGAATAAAAAAAGACTAGCATCGTGATACTACTACTACTACTACTTCTAATAATAATAATAAGATATAATAATAACAATAATGACGATAATAATAATAATAATAATACCCATACAACAACTACTACTTCTTCTACTAGTTTCAGTTTCAGTAGCTCAAGCGAAGGCGTCACTGCGTTCGGACAAATCCATACACGCTACACCACATCTGCCAAGCCGGAGATGCCTGACCAGCGGCGTAGCCCAACGCGCTTAGTCAGGCCTTGAGACCAGTGATATGATAAATAATTGGGAGACTGTTCATAGATAGTGATGTCATGTAGTACTGTTGTTGACTCTGTCGGACTGACATGAAACCCAGTGGAAACACACATACACACGCACGCGCGCGCGCGCAGGGGGAGGGGTGGGGGGTGGGGTGGGGGCAAAGTCCTTCTCCTCCTTTCCAAACAGAAGGCAACCATGTCTTGTCTTGGTACGTTGTCTCTTTCTCGCTCATTCCGTTCACGCAAAGTCATGGTCGAAGCAGTGGGCGGCAGTGGGCGGAGCGAAGATATTTACCCTCCCTTCGCCTTTCCGTGGTATGGTCCAGCATTCGTGTCAAAAATTAAAAAAGAGGAAGGTTGCTGGAATGTCTCTTTTCGCCTCTGATAGCGTTAACCCAAACCGATCTCCGTTCGAAATATTAAGTTCTCTTTCCGTAAATGAGCGCACGACAACACTGTTAATTAGTAGTTCCTTCCTGAAACATTTGGAGCTCAATAGATTGGCTCCGCAGTCCTACAAAATGCAGAAACATTGTGTTCCAGGAATGTTTATACTTCTTCGTTCGTGGGCTGCAACTCTCACGTTCACTGGTATGTACACGAGTGGGCTTTTACGTGTATGACCGGTTTTACCCCGTCATGTAGGCATCCATGCTCCGTTTTCGGGGGTGTGCATGCTGGGTATGTTTTTGTTTCCATAGCCCACCGAACGCTGACATGGATTACAGGATCTTTAACGTGCGTATTTGATCTTTTGCTTGCGTATACACACGAAGGGGGTTCAGGCTCTAGCAGGTCTGCACATATGTTGACCTGGGAGATCGTAAAAATCTCCACCCTTTAACCACCAGGCGCCGTTACCGAGATTCGAACCCGGGACCCTCAGATTGAAAGTCCAACGCTTTAACCACTCGGCTATTGCGCCCGTCGTCTGTTCATCTAAGATGATGATATTAGAATGAAGCGATTCAGTTTCAGTTTCAGTTTCTCAAGGAGGCGTCACTGCGTTCGGACAAATCCATATACACTACACCACATCTGCTAGGTAGATGCCTGACCAGCAGCATAATAATAATAATGATGATAATAAAGGTATTTATATAGCGCTGAATCTTGTGCATAGACAAATCTAAGCGCTTTCGCACCAGTCATTCTCACGCACGCATAACCCTAAAACTGGAGAAACTGAAGACAAGGAAGAGGCAGGGAAGGGAGGCTATTTTGGGAAGAGGTGGGTTTTAAGGCCAGACTTGAAAGAGCTGAGTGTGGAGACTTGACGAAGCGAAAGAGGAAGTTCATTCCAATTGCAAGGTCCAGAGACAGAGAAAGAACGGCGGCCAACAGTCGAGTGTTTGAATCTGGGTGTGCGTAAACAGAGTGGATCCGAACCCGATCGTAGTGAGCGAGATGGAGTGTAGAGGTGAAGGCAGCCGCAGAGATAGGAAGGGGCAGTTTTGTGAATACATCTATAACATAGAGTGCTGATCTTGTACTTTATAGTCCCATCCGAAAGACTGGACGCTCAGTTCGATTTTCCAGTCAAACGTGGGAGAAAGGGCAAGAGGCGTGATTCGAACCCAGACCCTCACGGACTCTGTATTGGCAGACGAGCGTCTTAACCATTCTGCCACCTTCCTCGTGAAGCCAACCGTAATTTTTTTTTTTTTTTTTTTTTTTTTCACAACAGATTTCTCTGTGTGAAATTCGGGCTTCTCCCTGGGGAGGGAGAGCGCGTCGCTACACTGAGAGCGCCACCCTTTTTTTTTTTTTTTTTCCTGCGTGCAGTTTTATTTGTTTTTCCTATCGAAGTGGATTTTTCTACAGAAGTTTGCCAGGAACAACCCTTTTGTTGCCGTGGGTTCTTTTACGTGCGCTAAGTGCATGCTGCATACGGGACCTCGGTTTATCGTCTCATCCAAATGACTAGCCACCTATGTTTTTGTATTTTGTCCTGTGTGCAGTTTTATTTATTTTTCCTTTCGAAGTAGATTTTTCTACAGAATTTTGCCAGGAACAACCCTTTTGTTGCCGTGGGTTCTTTTACGTGCGCTAAGTGTATGCTGCATATGGGACCTCGGTTTATCGTCTCATCCGAATGACTAGCGTCCAGACCACCACTCAAGGTCTAGTGGAGGGGGAGAAAATATCGGCGGCTGAGCCGTGATTCGAACCAGCGCGCTCAGATTCTCTCGCCTTCCTGTAGCTGGTAGCGGGATAGCTTTTGGGCGAGCGTGTGGCGCGCGCGTGTGGCAGCCATTGTACTCCCCAGCGCCAACACAGCTCTGGTCACGGTCCTGGTGATGGACCCGTCCCTCCCGACGGGAATGCACCTCACCTTCCTGTAGCTGACCGCGTAATAGCTTGAGGCGAGCGTGTGGCCGCGCGCGGCAGCCATTGTACTCCCCAACTTCAGTGAACAAGAAAGCCGAAAGAGCATTTCGCTGTGTTGATAAGCGCTGTTATAGGCCATGTATCTCTCCTTAATATGTCCATTGGAAAGTTTGGATGCGTTCGCAAAATACACCTTACCTTCCATCCAACTACTAATCCCTGAAAATAAATTTAATTGGATTTAATTGCAATCAAACTGTGTTACACGCGCTGCGTACAGATATATATATATATATATATATATATATATATATATATATATGTGTGTGTGTGTGTGTGTGCAAAGTAGCCATAAGGACATACTGGACAAGCATGTCTGTTCTTTCTTATATGTTACCGAAAGAAAAAAAAAATCAGCTGAAGTGCATGCATCCGTTGTGTTGCTAAAACTTGAAATGGAAAAAAGGAAAGTATACTGTAAAGTTATCAACGGACAAAAGAGACAGATGTGCGAACGGCGAATCGGCCACATCAAAAATGACGCTATAAGATAAGATAAGATAAGATAAGAATAACTTTATTATCTCCAACTGGAGAAATTTGGTCAGGTGCATTATCACAACATAGACAAGTAAACAACATGGGGACCATAACTGTAAAAGTCAACAACAGCTTTTACGAATATTACGAAGATACAAATGTAAAAAAATATCACATACACCGTTTCATACATACATCCACACACTGCAGGTAATAACTAATATTCTCAATGTAAAAACAGAAAGAATTAAGAAACATTGTTTGAATATAATTATAAACATCGTCTACTAAACTGCACATTGATTATAATAGACAGATAAGATAAGAATAAAGATAAATTGCGGAAAACCGCAACCAGATAATCAGCACACACCCGCACCCACCCACCCACCCCCCACCAACGCGCTTAGTCAGGCCTTGAGGAAAAATAATAATAATTTTTTTCTAAAAATAAATTAAAAAATTAAAAAAAATTAATAAAATAAAATAAAAAAGATAAAATAACTACATAAAAAAAAGAACTACAACTAATAATAATATGTATAAGGCGCAAAAACTTGATGAAGTCAATTATAAGCGTACAAAAATTAAAATAAATAAATAAATAAGTAATGATGATAATAACAGATAAACAATAATATAAACAAATAAACTAATAAACAAATAAATAAATAAATAAATAATAATATACTTTTTAAAAAAACAAACAACAAAACAACAACTACAAAAAAAAAAAAACAAAAAACAAAAAAAAACAAAAAAACTTCACGCCCGCCCAATGATTACCAACTTTGCTGCGGCAAAAAGTTTTGACGGACGGCCAAAGTCCAGACGTTTTGCTTTTCGCCCGACGTTCTCAGAGAGTCAGTGCCCATGAATACGGCCCCTAGTGAACGGTACAACAAGAGCCGGGCAAAAAAAAAAGATCTAGATCTTTTTTAACTGTGCTCATCTGTTATGCATGTGTGTGTGTGTGTGTGTGCGTGTGTGTGTGTGTGTGTGTGTGTGTGTGTGTGTGTGTGTGTGTGTTTTACATTTATTTGCTTATTTATCATCATTGTTGTGTGTGTGTGTGTGTGTGTGTGTGTGTGTGTGTGTGTGTGTGTGTGTGTGTGTGCGCGCGTGTGTGCGCGCTTGGAGTTGACTTCATCAAGATTTTGCGCCTAATAACTATTTTTATTATTAGTAGTAGTATTTTTATGTATTTATCTATTATTTATTTATTTTATTATTTTTTTTATGGTGTTTTTTTGTTTTGTTTTGTTTTTTCTCGAGGCCTGACTAAGCGCGTTGGGTTACGCTGCTGGTCAGGAATATGCTTGACAGATGTGGTGTAGCGTATATGGATTTGACCGAACGCAGTGACGCCTCCTTGAGCTACTGATACTGACACTGATACTGTGCTCAAAACTTGCATTCACTGTAAAAATGCATTTACTGATGGCGTGGGTGCATATGTGTGTTGAATGAACGCGTGCACGATCCGGCCTATGTGTACGACATTCCGTTTTGAAAAAAACAACAAGAAAAGCCGCCCAGTTTCTCAGTACAGTGGAGTGTGTGTGTGTGTGTGTGTGTGTGTGTGTGTGTGTGTGTGTGCGTGCGTGCGTGTATTGCCGGTATATGTCAGTGTGCGTGTTTGCGTGCAGTGCGTGTGTGTATTGTGTGTGTGGTGTGCGTGCGTGTGTCCATTGTCCCGTGTGTGTGTGTGTGTGTGTGTGTGTGTGTGCGCGCGCGTGTGTGCGTGCGTGTCAGTATTTCCGGTGTGTGTGAGTGTGCGTGTGTGCGTGCGTGTATTGTGTGTGGTGTGCCCAGTGTTCCGTGTGTGTGTGTGTGTGGATGTACGTGCGTGCGTGCGTGCGGTGTGTCATTGTGTGTCACTGAGTGTGTGTGTATGTGTGCGTGCGTGCGTGTATTGTGTGTTCAGAGTGTCAGTGGTGTGCGTGCGTGTGTCAGTCTGTCCGTCTGCCTGTGCGCATGTAGTGTGTGTGTGTGTGTGTGTGTGTGTGTGTGTGTGTGTGTGTGTGTGTGTGTGTGTAACAGTGTCAGTGTCACGACCATGTTTACTGATTTTGTTGGTTGTTGTTGCTGTCGTTGTTAATGTTGTCTTTTTCTGAGTAGTGCATTTTGCCAAAGTTACCCTCTTTTTTTCCTCCAGGTCCTATTCTTCTGCGTTCTCACGTGGATTTCAGTACTGAGCTACACTGACGTGACTGATCTGGCATTCACTTGGAAAGCCTTTTCAGTAGCAAGCTACATACCGTTAAAAACATATAATATCATGACTCCACGGAATTTATTTGACAGCATTAAATACCTAGTTCAAGACCACTACAACAGGCAGGAACAACGGTATACAGTGGACACTCTGGACACAGCTGGACGATCTCGACTTCGCTGACGACCTGGCGCTCCTGTCACACAACCACAGCCAGATGCAGGACAAGACCACTCGCCTGGAGACCACGTCAGCCAGGACAGGGCTCAAGATCAACAAGAAGAAGACCGTCCGAGCTGATGAAGATCAACACCACTGCCAACTGAACACTCCAGTCACAGTCGGTGGAGAGCCCATCAGGGAGGAGGAGTCTTTCGTCTACTTGGGAAGCGTGGTTGACCGACAGGGAGGCACGGACCGAGACGTCACAGCCAAAATCGGCAAGACAAGAACAGCTTTCATCATGCTCAAGAACATCTGGGCATCTGGAGCAATCAGTATGAAAACCAAATTCCACATCTTCAACTCCAGTGTGAAGTCAATTCTGCTCTACGGATGCGAGACATGGCGGACAACACAGACGATGCAGCAGAAGATTCAGACATTCTTCAACACCTGTCTGAGGTGCATCTACAAGATCCACCGTATGGCAGGAGAAGATCCGAAACAAAGATCTGTGGGAGCGAGCGGGACAGGAACCAGTGGCCAAGCAGATACTGAGAAGGAAGTGGTGCTGCGTCCAGCATCGCCAAGCCCTGACTGGAACCCGCAGGGAAAGAGGAAGAGAGGCCGGCCTCGCAACAGCTGGAGGCGAGATACCGAGGCAGAGCTGAAGCAGCAAGGGACCAACTGGACTGGAATGGCCAGAACAGCCCAGAACAGAGTGCGATGGCGAGGGGTCGTCGATGGCCTATGCTCCACCAGGAGCGATGGGCAAAATGAATGAATGAATGAAATACCTACAGCCTTGGTACAGTCGGCTTTCTGGTCGATCGCTTGTCAAACTACTGACTCAGTGGACAACTACGTCACACGGAGTTGCTGGCTGCTTGGGAATAAAGTGTCTTAGGTTCGATTCCAAACAGGTCAGATTTTTACTCATCGTTCCATTAACCTTTGAGCGGTGGTCTGAGTATTTGCCTTTTTGACAGGAAAATAAACCGAGACCCCTTCCGAAATATGCACATGCCCGCGTAAAAGAAAAAAGTTTGACGTCACACATTTGCAAGCTGCTTTGTGTATAAGCACGATAAATTTTAAGAGAACTGCGTTTCCGGTTTTACATTGATTGACAAAGCCCAAAATGGCTACCCCTTTCCCGTCACAAGAACACAGACCATTAAAAAAGCCGCGGCTTGGTCCGCCTGATGTGTATCCACAAGATCCAAAGCAAAAAGAGGTAAGTAATGTTTGATAAATTTCGATTGCAAGATGCGCTGTTTCCATTTGGCGATATCTTTTTTCGTTTTACCCAGGGATGTTTCTGTGCAGTATGCTTCATAACAATCACCGATTCAGTTTCTTCCTCTTTTTCGGGTTTTAGAATGGCCACTGTTAAAAGGGGGAGTAGATAAAACACACAGTTTGACTCTATTGAATGAGCAATAATGGCAGCAACAAGTCTGCGAGGGAGAAAAATTTAATAATATCTGTTTAGAATTTTCGGTCCATTTTGTAAATACTGAAAACAGATCAGGATGCTCTCCCTTTTCAGGTTTTTATTCTTCCGAATTCATGATCTCGAATCAGTCAAATATCACCAGTTTCAGCTCGACACCCATCCAAACACACACACACACACACACACACACACACACACACACACACACACACACACACACACAGAGTGATATACACTCACACAAATTTTATGTTCACTACAGTAAGTTTGGTGCTGAAATCCCTATTGTCAATTGGTATGTACAAACACCCGTAAGCAGGTAAGTTCCCTTTATAAATTATAATGATAGTGATAGTTAAAATAACAAGAATTAAATTATTAACAATAATAATGATAATAATAATAGTATAAAAAAAAGAATAAGAATAATAATAAAATAATAATGAATAAAATAATTATAATAATGATAATCACATCATCAACAGTAATAGTAATAATGATGATAATAATAACAATAATAGTGATATGATGATAGTAATAACAATGATAATGATATAGACATGCGCAATATCCAAATGGTTTAGACGTTGGACTTTCAATCTTAGGGTCCCGGGTGTGAATCACGGTAACGGCGCCTGGTGGGTAAAGGGTGGAGATTTTTCCGATCTCCCAGGTCAACATATGTACAGACCTGCTAGTGCCTGAACCCCCTACATGTGTATATGCATGCAGAAGATCTAATACGCATGTTAAAGATCCTGTAACCCATGTCAGCATTTGGTGGGTTATGGAGACATGAAAATACCCAGCACGCATAAAATGCTAGTTATGGTCAAACTTATGACCGCTGAGCATTAATAGAAGAAGAGGAAGAAGATGATGATGATAATGGTTATATTGAAAGCAAAATAAATAATGACGAATAAATCACAACACACAAATTTGTAATCATTTGCTTTCATGATGATTTATTAACATTTTTATACTGCCAGAGCCTGAAATTAAAGCTATTTAGGTAGTAACTGACCTGCATGCTATTTAAAAAAATTAATTTGCTTTCAAGCATACACAGTTGCTATGTCTCTTTCATTTGCCAAGTTTTCTTTAAAATCAAAAGTGATATAATTGTCTTTGTGTTTGATAACGATTGCTCCATTTCATTTGAGCTGGCTGATGTGCATTTTCTTTAGTTACCAGTTTATTTGGCATAGCAGAAATATGCCATATGGATATGTTGAATCATAATGAAACATTTGAAAATTGTAAATATTTTAATTTTGACTGTGTTTAACTTTTACAGGATGAACTTAATCAAGCAAGCGTGAAACATGGTTTCAGTAACACTCCAGCCTTCAGTGATGAGGTAATGTGTTATTGTCCAAATGTGTGTGTGTGTGTGTGTGTGTGTGTGTCTGTCTGTCTGTCTGTCTGTGTGTCTGTCTGTCTGTGTATGCATGAATGAAAATAGAAACACATAACAACTGAACAAGCAAAGAAGAAGCAACTTTATAATCAACCAGAGTGGTCAAAGATACCAGCAGTAATGATCCTGGATACTTTGAGTGAAGGCTCATTATCCACCATGCACACTGTAAGTTTCTTGTGTATTACAAAAAAACAAAAAACAAAAACAAAAAAAAACAAAAAATCACATTGCTTTGCTGTTTGAAAATGAAACACAGAGAAGAAACTCATGGATATTGTGAAATGCAATTTTTGAACTTTACTTCATGAAAGCATTTATTGTTATGATGACATTGTACTGAATTTTTATACTCGACTTCATGAAAGCATACATAATTATGATAATGACTTTGCACTGCTCACATCGTGCACTATAATTCCTGGAGGATGTTCACAGTTCAGTATGGATTCTCTTCAGTGTACATTCTCGTCACTTGTACCATGCATGCCTTCATGTTCCTCCTACTTAGCAGTAACACTGCTAATGGTTAGATGCCTTTTAACTGGCATAAATGCATGGATGAATATTTCATCATTCATGTCCCTATATTCATTATGCAAGCATAATTTTTTTCACAACTCTTGATGTGCGTACAACCGTGCAGATCTGATATGCATGATTATAAATTTTAATTGTAACAAATATTAAAACTAACACTAAACACAGAGGTATGGGCAAAAAAGTCAAACATTGTGAAGAACGGATCTGAATCCTCGAAAGAATGATGCCAAAAATGGTGATAAATACTAAAATTGATCCAAATTCTGGGAACAGTCACACTGATCAGAATGGTAAATGGTAGCCTTGTCTGAAGTTGAACCACTACCACAGATCACCAGACCCAGGTTTCAGCAGGGTCCAGGCATTGTCCTTGAAATTTTGTGCCAACAGTATATATACTGTAAACTGCCAGTACCTTGTAAACGCTCACTCCCACCTGGGACAAATTCCATCCTGAAGTTACGTATGGGTGGGCATTTACTGGGTACTTTCCCCTTTGAGGGAGCCCATTTGCTGACTTGGTTTCACCACACAGCGCTGGCTGGGATGGCAGTGAGAACAGAATGCTGGCTGCTGAAACAAGACACTGTGTCATGGAGTAATGTACTGTCATGCTCAGTGACACGTTAACATGTCATGCAATCTCTAGATCTACGTTTGCACTGCTTTGAAAAGCAACACGAACATGAATAGCAAATTGAATTATGATCAGTTGATGACTTCTTTTGTTGTTGTTTTTTAAAGTGAGGAATGGGCATTTACAAGGTGCTTTTTTGACTCACTTGTGTAAATAAAGTGAGTCTATGTTTTAACCCGGTGTTCAGTTTGTGTGTGTGTGTGTGTGTGTGTGTGTGTGTGTGTGTGTCCGTGTGTCTGTGGTAAACTTTAACATTGACATTTTCTCTGCAAATACTTTGTCAGTTGACACCAAATTTGGCATAAAAATAGGAAAAATTCAGTTCTTTCCAGTCATCTTGTTTAAAACAATATTGCACCTCTGGGATGGGCAAAAAAAAAAAAAAAAAAAGAAGCCTAATTATATGCAAACTGCATTTACTGTTATATTTATATTTTTTGTATTCTCTAAACTTGGCACTTTGACCTCTTATTCTGACACAACAACAAGAGGAGTCATTATTATCATTTTTTGTTCAAACAGGAACTTCTTTTGCTAAGCATGGAATTTTTTATTTATTTTGCAAATGTTTTGGTGCAGATATCACAAGTGAGTCTTGAAGGCCTTGCCTCTCTTGTTTTGTGATCATTTGATAGAGTTCAGATTGAAAAAAAAAAAAAAATCAAACAAGATTCCATTGCATACCGAACAAGATGCCATGGCATACCAAACAAGATGCCATGACATACCAAACAGCAGGATTCCATTGCATCATTGCGTGTGCCTGTGTGTTGCAGTATGGGTCGGAGAAGGGCTCCGGCCTGTCGGCGGAGAAGTTTGGCAGCTACTTCCAGTCCATCATGATGAAGAAGGTGGACCTCAACACCCTGCAGGACACCAAGAAGAAACAGCAGCTGCCTGTCAAGGACAACTTCTGGCCTGTGAGTGGTGTTCTTCAGGTTGTGTGTGTGTGCGTGTGTGTGTGTGTGTGTGTGGTGGAAGGAGAAACAGCTAGAAAGAGAGAAGGAGGCAAAAGAACGTGTGTGGGGGGGACGTTCACTCAGTCTAACTCTGCGACTAAACCATGGCTGTTGTCAGTTGGGGGCTCAGTAGGTGGTGTCCTAAATACGTTAAATCAGAGCAGGCTACACAACACCACCGAAGTGACTCAGCAGCAGTGCAGGGTCTACTCTGGTGTGTGGTTTCCTGGCAACCTGACATTGATGGTTCTCTGTGGACTGCCAGTGTTGGGACTGTGACAGATGGAGTCGGGTGTGGCTGTGTATTGGGGACACAGAATGAGTGGTGTGGGAGTAGTAGTAGTAGTAGGCCTCCTTCGGTCATGGCTGACCATGGATAGAGTATACCCGACCTAATGTCTAATTGGGCTGTCTGCTTGGACCAAGCAGCGTCGCCTGTGACTGTAGAGACCGATGCGAGAGAGACAGTCTCTGTCGCAGCGGTCACATGTGTAAGCTGATGCTGGTCTGTCGGCTGCCGTCCCTTTTCTGCGAGCTTGCTTTTCTGCTGCAGCAGCTGACAGTTTGTCCTCACCAATCCGTAGCTGATTCTTGAGAGTGCTTCTCCATCTGTTGCGGTCATCTGCAAGGCCCTCCCAGGAATCAGTGTTGATCTCAAGTGCCTTCATGTCACGTTTGCAAACGTCTTTGTATCTCAGCTGTGGGCGGCCGATGCTTCTCTGCCCCGTGGCGAGCTCTCCATAAAGGATGTCTTTTGGGATGCGACCATCTTCCATGCGGCGAACGTGGTCCAGCCAGCGCAGCCGACACTGTGGGAGTGATGCCATTGAAATGGTGCAGATGATGGGACAGCAAAAAAAAAAAAAAAAAAAAAGAAGAAAAAGAAAAGAGATATTGTATGAGTGTCTGTCTGTAGAGACATTGTATGTGTGTGTCTGTAGAGACAGACTGGATGGGTGAATAATGACTTGAGTGCTTGGAATAATGAGACATATATATATACTGATTGGGTTTCAACACAAATAAAGAGACATTGTTGTGTGAGTAATTGCTTTGAAAAGAGATTGTTGGATAGATTATTGAATACTTTATTGAGAAAATACAAGTTTGATCGATAGATTATTAGATACTTTATTGAGAAGATTATTGAATACTTAATTGAAAAGTACAATCTGAGAGGTGTCTTGGTGGGGATGACTCTGGATGGAAATGTGGGAAGTCAGTGGAGTGATGGCCTAGAGGTAACGCGTCCGCCTAGGAAGCGAGAGAATCTGAGCGCGCTGGTTCGAATCACGGCTCAGCCGCCGATATTTTCTCCCCCTCCACTAGACCTTGAGTGGTGGTCTGGACGCTGGTCATTCGGATGAGACGATAAACTGAGGTCCCGTGTGCAGCACGCACTTAGCGCACGTAAAAGAACCCACGGCAACAAAAGGGTTGTTCCTGGCAAAATTCTGTAGAAAAATCCACGTCAATAGGAAAAACAAATAAAACTGCACGCAGGAAAAATACAACAACAAAAAATGGGTGGCGATGTAGTATAGCGATGCGCTCTCCCTAGGGAGAGCAGCCCGAATTTCACACTCTGTTGTGATAAAAAGAAATACAAAATACAAAATACAAATACAAACTAACTGGTGGACTAACTATTAGCCTTGTTGCTGGCTGGTGTGTGTGTGGAGTCATGAATAGATGCATGTAAAATTAGTAGATGTGGCGACGGGTGCAATAGCCGAGTGGTTAAAGCGTTGGACTTTCAGTCTAAGGGTCCCGGGTTCGAATCACGGTGACAGCGCCTGGTGGGTAAAGGGTGGAGATTTTTACAATTTCCCAGGTCAACATTTGTGCAGACCTGCTTAGTGCATGAACCCCCTTCGTGTGTAAACGCATGCAGAAGATCTAATACGCACATTAAAGATCCTGTAATCCATGTCAGCGTTCGGTGGGTTATGGAAACAAGAACATACCCAGCATGCACACCCCCAAAAGCGGAGTATGGCTGCCTACATGGTGGGGTAAAAACAGTCATGCACGTAAAAGCCCACTCGTGTACATGCGAGTGAACGTGGGAGTTGCAGCCCACGAATGCAGAAGAAGAAGAAGTAGACGTGGCTGTGAGCACTTTAAAGCAGAAGACCTATGTGTCTGTATGGAAGTGAGTGAGTGCACGCATCAGACTAAAAGCAATGCAGAAATATTCCAGTCAACCCCACAACCCCCTTTTGGACTGTGGAGGACTTGTGTTCGAATTCAAAAGCATAGAATTAGAAATCAAGTTATCAAAATCTCTGTGTGTCATTTGATAATTTTAGATATTTGCATTGGTTTATGACATTGGGAGCAGCAGTATGTTTGTGCATTACAATGTAAGCACCATCCCAGCTTTTGTGATATTAATAGTCTTTCTCACATACGGTTCATGTTTAAGGTAAATCGCCAACAAAGAAGCAGGACTTTCTGACATAATCCATAACATCTGATATCAGATAATAGTGACAGTGACAGACAGAATGACTGATAGACAATAACGGTTACTGATAATGATTCACTTAAGTGAATGTGAACAAAAATATAACATTGACAAGCATTGGCATAGCAAAGACTGACGCACAATGATGAGTACCAGTAGAATAGTGGTCCAGTTGTATATAAGCGATAAGCAACATAAGATAATGCAGTGGGCTCTCCATTCTATTTTTTCCTCTTTTTTTTTAATTTCTTGCTGTTCTTTTATTTTGTTTTTGTTTTGTTTTTTTAGTTTTCTTAACCACTCTTCTGTTGAATGCAGAATGCAACAAAAATAACATGATGAGCATACAAAATTATATGCCTTCTTCATTGGCGGAAACAAACAAACAAAATACACGTAAAAAGCCCACTCGCGTATATACGAGTGAGAACGTGGGAGTTGAAGCCCACGAACGCAGAAGAAGAAGAAGAAGGATTAGACGATAAACCAAGGTCCTGTGTGAAGCACACACTTGGCGCACTGGGGAAAAAAAGCCAACCCATGTCAACAAGAGTGTTGTGTCCCTGTGGCAGAATTCTGTACAAGAAATCCACTCTGATAGGTACCCAAAATATACATGCATGCACTCTCAAGGCCTGACTTGGGCGTTGGGTTATGCTGCTGGTTTGGCATCTGCCTTGCAGATGTGGTGTTGTGTAAATGGATTAGTCTGAATTCTGTGGCCGACGGGCACAATAGCCGAGTGGTTAAAGCGTTGGACTGTCAATCTGAGGGCCCCGGGTTCGAATCACGGTGACGGCGCCTGGTGGGTAAAGGGTGGAGATTTTTACGATCTCCCAGGTCAACATATGTGCAGACCTGCTTAGTGCCTGAACCCCCTTCGTGTGTATATGCAAGCAGAAGATCGAATATGCACGTTAAAGATCCTGTAATCCATGTCAGCGTTAGGTGGGTTATGGAAACAAGAACATACCCAGCATGCACACCCCCGAAAGCGTAGTATGGCTGCCTACATGGCGGGGTAAAAACGGTCATACACGTAAAAGCCCACTCGTGTGCATACGAGTGAACGCATAAGAAGAAGAAGAATTCTGTGGCCGCCTCCTTGAGAATCTGAAACAGACTGTAGACGGACAGCTGTGTGTGTGATGTGGCAGGCTGCCCGCAGCAAGCAAGGCATGGAGGCGTGGTTCAAAGACCTGGCTGGCAGCAAACCGCTGGCGCAGCTCAGCAGAAAGGTAGGTGTGTGTGTGTGTGTGTGTGTGTGTGTGTGTGTGTGTGTGTGTGTGTGTGTGTTTGCACCTGGTGAATGTCAGGCAAGGTAGACAGCTGTCCTGTGTGTGTGTGTGTGTGTGTGTGTGTGTGTGTGTGTGTGTGTGTGTGTGTGTGTGTTTGCACCTGGTGAATGTCAGGCAAGGTAGACAGCTGTCCTGTGTGTGTGTGTGTGTGTGTGTGTGTGTGTGTGTGTGTTGTGTTTGTATGTGTGTGTGTTGTTGTGTTGTGGTGTGTGTGTGTGTGTTGTGTTTGTATGTGTGTGTGTTGTTGTGTTTGTATATGTGTGTGTGTTGTTGTGTTTGTATGTGTGTGTGTGTGTGTGTGTTTGCACCTGGTGAATTTCAGGCAAGGTAGACAGCTTGTCCTGTTTGATCAGGTATTTTGTGTTGTTTTTTTCTCTCCTGCATTTGTGTTCTGGGAACAAAACAAAACAAAAAAGTATCTGTCCTTGGAGTTATGTTATTGTTGTTTAATGGCTGCGCATTAGGCCAGATTTATGTGTACACATGTAAGTGCAGATGTTTAAAAGTTTCGTGGTTTATAGTGCGTTTTTGTGTATGTGTGTGTGTGTTTTTATATTTTATTGTGCTTCAGGTTTTTGTCTTGCTCCTCTGGCGTGCTCTGTTTAGAATCAGGGTGGAAATCTGGACCGTGATATTATTTTTATAGTTACGTTTACATAATACTTGGTTGTTGTTCTTCTCTGGGGGGTGGTGTGGGGGGGAGGTTAGGGGGAGTCATCAAATTTTCTAAAGTGATTTATATCTTTTTTTTGTTGTTTCTTCTTTTATTTTAACATTGAAATCTATTTTAGTTTACAGACAGATCAGTGAAAACAATATTGTGAAACTGATACAGGATTTATTTTACGTAACATAAATGCTAAATAGCGCTTGATGCTTGAACAAGTTTTGGACAGATAAAGATCTATAATACAAAACAATGTAGTTCAGTGCAATACAGTGCAGTACAAGTTACAGTACAAAGCGGTACAGTACTATACTGTTCTGTACTTAACTATACTGTACTGTACTGTACTATAACTGTACTATACTATACAATACAATGCTATACTATACTATACAAATTACAATACTATACTATACTATACTATACTATACTATACTACTGTACTGTACTTAACTAAACTAAACTGTACTGTACTGTACTTAACTATACTTAACTATACTGTACTATACTGTACTGTAATATACTATACTATACTATACTATACTATACTATACTATACTATCAAATGCAACTCAAAGCAACACACTGCATTGCAGTATAGTGCAGTGCAGTGCAATACAACAGCACACAGCACAATACGGTACAGTACAACACAGCACAAAAATACAGTACAACACAGCACAGTACAATGTATGTATTTGTATGACAGTCAGTCGTGTTCGACGAATGACCGTCACATCAGCAGAGGGAGGGCGTAACTGCTGTCCCGACTGTCTGGGCTATGATTTGATGATAGTGGAGAGACGGGCGCAATAGCCGGGTGGTTAAAGCGTTGGACTTTCAATCTGAGGGTCCCGGGTTCGAATCACGGTGACGGCGCCTGGTGGGTAAAGGGTGGAGATTTTTACGATCTCCCAGGTCAACATCTGTGCAGACCTGCTTAGTGCCTGAACCCCCTTCGTGTGTATATGCAAGCAGAAGATCAAATACGCACGTTAAAGATCCTGTAATCCATGTCAGTGTTCGGTGGGTTATGGAAACAAGAACATACCCAGAATATGCACACCCCCGAAAGCGGAGTATGGCTGCCTACATGGCGGGGTAAAAACGGTCATGCACGTAAATGCCCACTCGTGTACATGCGAGTGAACGTGGGAGTTGCAGCCCACGAACGCAGAAGAAGAAGAAGATGATAGTGGAGAGTGTCTTGCCCAAGTTACACCCCAACTCTCTCAACAGAGAGAGTTTTAGGACAGTGGGCATTGGGGCAGCACAGCACAGCACAGCACAGCACAGTACAGTACAGTACAATGCAACACAACACAGTAAATTCAGTTCAGTTCAATTCAGTTCAGTTCAGTTCAAAATACTTTATTATCTGCTTCAACCAAAAACAGAAAATTTTCTTTAGGCTCACTCAAACTAAAATGCCCGTCAGCAAAAATCAAAGAGAAAAAAAACAAAAAAACAACTGACACACCCTTCACTTATCACCATGCACACATCAATTATTATGTAAAAAGAAAAACATGTGGGTAAGATACTATTACATTATGATTCAGAGTGTAACAACTGTGTGTGTGTTGCGTGTGTGTCCGTGCGTGTGCATGCATTGTTTTGTGTGTGCGCACACTCGCGTGCATGTGCACGCGTGTGTGCCTGCGTGTTGAATACAGTACAGTACAACACAGTACGGCGCACAGCAAGGTAATGCGTCCGCCTAGGAAGCGAGAGAATCTGAGCGCGCTGGTTCGAATCACGGCTCAGCCACCGATATTTTCTCCCCCTCCACTAGACCTTGAGTGGTGGTATGGACGCTAGTCATTCGGATGAGACGATAAACCGAGGTCCCGTGTGTAGCACGCACTTAGCGCACGTAAAAGAACCCACGGCAACAAAAGGGTTGTTCCTGGCAAAATTCTGTAGAAAAATCCACGTCAATAGGAAAAACAAATAAAACTGCACGCAGGAAAAATACAAAAAAATGGGTGGCGCTGTAGTATAGCGATGCGCTCTCCCTCGGGAGAGCAGCCCAAATTTCACACAGAGAAATCTGTTGTGATAAAAAGAAATACAAAATACAAAAATACATAGCCCATCCCTATTGTGCCTCACAGTACAAACCGCGTGTGACTGGTGCCCACGTTCAGCAAGTGCAACACAGTGCAATGCAGAGTGGTACAACACAGCACAACACAACACAGTGCAGTACAACACAGTACACAGTACAACACAACACAGTGCAATACAACACAGTACAACACAACACAGTGCAGTACAACACAGTACAACACAGCACAACACAACACAGTGCAGTACAACACAGTACAACACAGCACAACACAACACAGTGCAATACAACACAGTACAACACAACACAGTGCAGTACAACACAGTACAACACAACACAACGACACACAATGCAACACATAGCCCATCCCTATTGTGCCTCACAATACAGACCGCGTGTGACTGGTGCCCACGTTCAGCAAGTGCAACACAGTGCAATGCAGAGCGGTACAACACAGCACAACACAACACAGTGCAATACAACACAATACAACACAGTACAGCACAACACAACAACACACAGTGCAACACATAGCCCATCCCTATTGTGCCTCACAATACAGACCGCGTGTGACTGGTGCCCACGTTCAGCAAGTGCAACACAGTGCAATGCAGAGTGGTACAACACAGCACAACACAACACAGTGCAATACAACACAGTACAACACAACACAACACAATGCAACACACAATGCAACACATAGCCCATCCCTATTGTGCCTCACAATACAGACCGCGTGTGACTGGTGCCCACGTTCAGCAAGTGCAGCACAGTGCAATGCAGAGTAGTACAACACAGTGCAGTACAACACAGTACAACACAGTACAACACAACACAGTGCAATACAACACAGTACAACACAACACAGTGCAGTACAACACAGTACAACACAGCACAACACAACACAGTGCAGTACAACACAGTACAACACAGCACAACACAACACAGTGCAATACAACACAGTACAACACAACACAGTGCAGTAC
This sequence comes from Babylonia areolata, assembly GCF_041734735.1. Lineage (NCBI taxonomy): Eukaryota > Metazoa > Mollusca > Gastropoda > Neogastropoda > Buccinidae > Babylonia > Babylonia areolata. The sequence continues at coordinate 4,032,601 of NC_134888.1, read as the reverse complement.
AACACAGTACAACACAACACAACGACACACAGTGCAACACATAGCCCATCCCTATTGTGCCTCACAATACAGACCGCGTGTGACTGGTGCCCACGTTCAGCAAGTGCAACACAGTGCAATGCAGAGCGGTACAACACAGCACAACACAACACAGTGCAATACAACACAGTGCAATACAACACAGTACAACACAACACAGCAACACACAATGCAACACATAGCCTATCCCGAGTGTGCCTCACAACATTATGTCATGTGACAGGTGCCCAGCACAACACAATACTACACAAAACAACGCATACTGTGCTACACAATACAGTACAACACAACACAACACAAACACAACGCACAGAGCCCATCCCTACTCGTGGTGCCTCACAGCACAGACCTCGTGTGTCTGGTGCCCACGTTCAGCAAGTGCAACAGCGTGCGGTGCAGAGCAGTACAGTGCAACGCAACACAATACTGTACAATACAGCACGACACAACACAACACAATACACTACAACACAAACGCAACACACATAGCCCATCCCAGCTAGTGGCACCTTACGGCATTATAGTACAGTACGACACAACATAACACAACATAGTTCTACAATACAGTACAACACAACACAACACAACACAGTACAACACAACACAACACAACACAATACAGTACAACACAACACAACACAACACAATACAGTACAACACAATACAGTACAACATAACACAACACAACACAACACACTACAACACAACACAACACAAATGCAACACACATAACCCATCCCTGCTGTTGGCACCGTACAACATTATAGTACAGTACAACACAACATAGTTCTGTACAACACAATACAGTACAACACAACACAATACAGTACAACACAACACAACACAATACACTACAACACAACACAACACAGTACAGTACAACACAACACAACACAACACAATACAGTACAACGCAACACAATACAGTACAACACAACAACACAACACAACACAGTACAGTACAACACAACACAACACAGTACAGTACAACACAACACAACACAACACACCCAACACAACACAACACAATACAGTACAACACAACACAATACAGTACAACACAACACAACACAGTACAACACAACACAACACAACACACAGTTATCCATCCCTGCCAGTGGCGCCTCACAGCGTTACATCGTGTGACAGGTGCCCACGTTCAACAAGAAGGAGGAGATCTTCTCCACGCTGTGCGAGTACTCCGTGCCCCTGGTGAGAGCAGCCTGGTTCATCAAGATGACGGCGGCGCACAACATGGCCACCCAGGACACTCGCATCCGTCGTCGCCCGGCCGCCGACCAGTCCATGGGTACGTGAACATGATGCGAACACGGATTTGGGTCGTGTCATGTCGTAGGGTTTTTCTGTTAAACGCGTAAATGTGCGACCCTGACTGGGTTTTATTTTTCATGTCGCCAGGTTTTTTGTTAATGTAGAGTGATGGCCCTAGAGGTATCGCGTCCGCGTAGAAAGTGAGAGAATCTGAGCGCGCTGGTTCGAATCCCAGCAGTTGCCAGTATTTTCTCTCCCTCCACTAGACCTTGAGTGGTGGTCTGGACGCTAGTCATTCGGATGAGATGATAAACTGAGGTCCCTTCTACAGCATTCACTTAGTGCATGTAAAAGAACCCACAGCAACAAAAGGGTTGTCCGTGGCAAAATTCTGTAGAAAAATCCACTTTGGTAGAAAAAAATTAAGAAACTGCAGGCAAACAAACAAACAAAACAAAAAAAAGATGGTGGGGCTCTCAGTGTAGTGAGGCGTTCTCCCTGGGGAGAGCAGCCCGAATTTCACACAGAGAAATCTGTTGTGACAAAAAACTGTAATAGAATACAATATAAATCCCTGTCTGGGTTTTGTCTACCCATGAATATGTGTCCCTGGCTGGATTTTTGTCATGTTTTTGGGTTTCTGTTAACACTTAACCACTTAACCCTTTCAGTGCCAAGCCTGTTTTATGCTCAGTAACTGCTGTTTGCCAAGAAGTGTTTAGGTCACGGAGGGTGATAACAAGGAAAAAAACCCCACCTAGCTTGCGAACTACGAATGAAATATTTATATGACCTTGATTTGCTGAAAGGAAAATGCCCCTTTCTGCTTGCAGACTGGACACAGTCACTTGTCATGGATTAGTTAATATATTGATATATATATGTTGTTGTTTCTTTTAACTGATTCCTTCCTCACCACTGCCCCTTTCTGCGTGCAGACTGGACACAGTCGCTTGTCATCGATTTTGAATCTCGGTAATGGCGCCTGGTAGGTGAAGGGTGGAGATTTTTACTATCTCCCAGGTCAACATATGTGCAGACCTGCTAGTGCCTGAACCCCCTTCGTGTGTATACGCAAGCAGAAGATCAAATACGCACGTTAAAGATCCTGTAATCCATGTTATGGAAACAAGAACATACCCAGCATGCACATCCCCGAAAACAGAGTATGGCTGCCTACATGGCAGGGTAAAAACGATCATACACATAAAAGCCCACTCGTATGCATACGAGTGAACATGGGAGTTGCAGCCCACGAACGCAGAAGAAGAAGAAGAAGAAAAGCTTGTCATGGATGAATTGGGTTTTTTGTTGGGTTTTTTGGGGGTTTGTTTTTTAACTGATTCCTTCATCACCACTGCCCCTTTCTGCGTGCAGACTGGACGCAGTCGCTGACCAAGTACCTGCGGGAGCAGCTGCAGAAGGTCCAGGAGTTCTACCACGGCAGCACCAGCGGCCCCCAGTCCGGCTTCCTGCTGACCAACAACCACAGCTCGCAGACCGACATGGAGCAGGCCCTGAAACAGTGGACCTATTGCACCCGTCTGGCCAAACACATGTACAATGTAGGTGGTGAATGATGTGATATGGATTCTTATTTTACCTGTATGTGTGTGTGTGTGTGTGTAGTCACATTTTGGTGTGTGTGTATGTAACATTGATGTAATGTTTTATGTTAACAAAAGCGTTTTTGTAAAGCACCTAGAGCATATTTCTGGATAGTGTGCTATATAAGTATCCATTATTATTAATATTATTATTACTTATACACCGCCTGTCCTCGGTCGGAGACCAAACTTGAAGCGCTTTACGAACTTGGGGTCATTTGCACAACAGGCTGCCTACCTGGGTAGAGCTGACTGACGGCTGCCATTGGGCGCTCATCGCTTGTTTCTTGGGTCATTCCACCAGGTTTCAGTCACGCACACGTACAAACTCATTCAGACATGTAACGGCGGGCGCAATAGCCGAGTGGTTAAAGTGTTGGACTTTCAATCTGAGGGTCCCGGGTTCAAATCACAGCGACGGCGCCTGGTGGGTAAAGGGTGGAGATTTTTACGATCTCCCAGGTCAACATATGTGCAGACCTGCTAGTGCCTGAACCCCCTTCGTGTGTATATGCAAGCAGAAGATCAAATACGCACGTGAAAGATCCTGTAATCCATGTCAGCGTTCGGTGGGTTATGGAAACAAGAACATACCCAGCATGCACACCCCTGAAAGCGGAGTATGGCTGCCTACATGGCGGGGTAAAAACGGTCATACACGTAAACGCCCATTCGTGTGCATACGAGTGAACGTGGGAGTTGCAGCCCACGAACGAAGAAGAAGAAGAAGAAGACATGTAACATTTTATGTGTATGACCTTTTTTTTTTTTTTATTTACCTTGCCATGAAGGCAGCCATTCTCTGTTTTCGGGGGTGTGCATGATGGGTATGTTCTTGTTTTAAAAAATCGTCCAGACGCTGACATGGATTATGGAATCTTTAATGTGTGTATTTGATCTTCTGCGTGCGTATATACACGAAGGGTGTTCAGGTGTAGTTTGTAGCCTGGTCAAACACATGCACAGTGTTGGTGTTCACAGTTTTTGTGTGCACAGAAAAAGGTGTGGTTTGTAGTCTGACCGAACACGTGTACAATGTAGGTGCTCACAGTGTGTGTGTGTGCACAGAGAATGGTGTGGTTTGTAGTCTGACCGAACACGTGTACAATGTAGGTGATCACAGTTTGTGTGTGTGCACAGAGAAAGGTGTGGTTTGTAGTCTGACCGAACACGTGTACAATGTAGGTGCTCACAGTGTGTGTGTGTGCACAGAGAATGGTGTGGTTTGTAGTCTGACCGAACATGTGTGCAATGTAGGTACTCACAGTTTGTGTGTGTGACAGAGAAAGGTGTGGTTTGTAGTCTGACCGAACACGTGTACAATGTCGGGGCTCACAGTGTGTGTGTGTGCACAGAGAAAGGTGTGGTTTGTAGTCTGACCGAACACGTGTACAATGTAGGTGCTCACAGTGTGTGTGTGTGTGCACAGAGAGAGGTGTGGTTTGTAGTCTGACCGAACACGTGTACAATGTAGGTGCTCACAGTTTGTGTGTGTGCACAGAGAATGGTGTGGTTTGTAGTCTGACCGAACACGTGTACAATGTAGGTGATCACAGTTTGTGTGTGTGCACAGAGAACGGTGTGGTTTGTAGTCTGACCGAACACGTGTACAGTGTAGGTACTCACAGTTTGTGTGTGTGCACAGAGAAAGGTGTGGTTTGTAGTCTGACCGAACACGTGTACAATGTAGGTGATCACAGTTAGTGTATGCACAGAGAGAGGTGTGGTTTGTAGTCTGACGGAACACGTGTACAATGTAGGTGTTCACAGTGTGTGTGTGTGCACAGAGAATGGTCTGGTTTGTAGTCTGACTGAACACGTGTACAATGTAGGTGCTCACAGTGTGTGTGTGTGTGTGCACAGAGAATGGTCTGGTTTGTAGTCTGACCGAACACGTGTACAATGTAGGTACTCACAGTTTGTGTGTGTGCACAGAGAATGGTGTGGTTTGTAGTCTGACTGAACACGTGTACAATGTAGGTACTCACAGTGTGTGTGTGTGCACAGAGAATGGTGTGGTTTGTAGTCTGACCGAACACGTGTACAGTGTAGGTGTTCACAGTGTGTGTGTGTGCACAGAGAAAGGTGTGGTTTGTAGTCTGACCGAACACGTGTACAATGTAGGTACTCACAGTTTGTGTGTGTGCACAGAGAGAGGTGTGGTTTGTAGTCTGACCGAACACGTGTACAATGTAGGTACTCACAGTGTGTGTGTGTGTGCACAGAGAGAGGTGTGGTTTGTAGTCTGACCGAACACGTGTACAATGTAGGTGCTCACAGTGTGTGTGTGTGCACAGAGAATGGTGTGGTTTGTAGTCTGACCGAACACGTGTACAGTGTAGGTGTTCACAGTGTGTGTGTGTGCACAGAGAGAGGTGTGGTTTGTAGTCTGACTGAACACGTGTACAATGTAGGTGCTCACAGTGTGTGTGTGTGCACAGAGAATGGTGTGGTTTGTAGTCTGACTGAACACATGTAGAATAGAATAGAATATGTCTTTATTACCAAGTGTACCAGGGTCACAAGGAATATTGGGGGGATAGTACATTACAAGATACGAACATAAATCGAAAATCATAAACAAACGCAGGTACAGTAGAAGTTAGGATACATATAAGTGCATATCAATATAAAAACTTGTGTAGACTCACACATGCATGCACTGCATACACACACACACACACATACACACACACACACACACACACACACACACACACACACACACACACATGTTTGAACAGAAGCTGCATATTACATGTGGATGGGGCTGATGACTAGATCTTCAGGTAGATGGTTTTTGGCCGCACAATTCTATTTATCACACTGGCTTTGTTCGAGAGACAGGGCATTGACTGCTTTAGGGGAAAAAAACTATTATTAAAGTACAGTGTGGGTGCTCACAGTGTGTATGCTCAGAGGAAGGTGTGGTTTGTTTGAATCGCCAGTTGTGAGGACTGAATTATGTGTATAGTGTGGATTGTCCTCTGCGTGCTGACAACGCGCGCACACACACACACACACACACACACAGACACACACACAGACACACACAGAGATACACACACAGACACACAAACACAGACACACACACAGACACACACACACAGACACACACAGACAGACAGACACACACACACACACACACACACACACACACACACACACACACACACACACACTCTCTCTCTCTCTCTCTCTCTCTCTCTCTCACTCACTCACTCACTCACTCACTTATATTCTGTACACAGGAGGGACTTCTGGACCGCAATGAGACCCTGACCTGGCTGGTGGAGCTGCTGGAGAAGATGAAGAACGCGGACGACTCGGTGCTGAAGCTGTTGCTGTATCAGATTGACAGTGTGAGTGGGCTCTCCTCTCCTCCCCTCCACACCTCCTCCACAACACACTACATAAGAAGAAGAATATATAGGTACTTGTATGGCAAAAACTCCCCAGTACTTAATAATGATGATGATTATGATTATTTGTATTTGTATTTGTATTCCTTTTTATCACAACAGATTTCTCTGTGTGAAATTCGGGCTGCTCTCCCCAGGGAGAGCGCGTCGCTACACTACAGCGCCACCCATTTTTTGTATTTTTTCCTGCGTGCAGTTTTATTTGTTTTTCCTGTCGAAGTGGATTTTACTACAGAATTTTGCCAGGAACAACCCTTTTGTTGCCGTGGGTTCTTTTACGTGCGCTAAGTGCATGCTGCACACGGGACCTCGGTTTATCGTCTCATCCGAATGACTAGCGTCCAGACCACCACTCAAGGTCTAATGGAGGGGGAGAAAATATCGGCGGCTGAGCCGTGATTCGAACCAGCGCCCTCAGATTCTCTCGCTTCCTAGGCGGACGCGTTACCTCTAGGCCATCACTCCACATATGCATAGTATTTGTTTGGCACAAGCTCCCTGTACATAATAATGACGATAATATGTATATTATTTGTATGGCACAAACTCCCAGTAGATAATGATAATGATTATGTTAATCACGATCATAATGATAATCATAACAATAGCATGTATGATGCTATCATTGCACAGACTCCCAATACATGATGATAATAATGATAAAAATAATATTATTGTTACTGATAGTATTTAGCAATAATATATAGTACTTTTTGGGGGGCACAGACTCTCACTACATAAAAACAGAAAGAAGGGAAAGAAGGCAACAACAAATGAATAAATACTTCTGTTGTTACTAATATGATAAACGCTCTCCACATTGTTTGCTCGGAGCACCTCCCATGAAAATCTACACACACTTACCAAAACAACAAATGATGCAGATGGTGGATATGAATCTTCACATCGAAAGGATCAACTCACTTTGGACGATTAGTTTTCTCCCTTGCTTTCCCCTGCAGACGACCCATTTGTTAGGGTTATGAAAAAAAAATCACAAAAAATACAAAACACAAAGTAACTGAATGAAACTCCCTGTACTTGACCCACTGACCCCTCTCCTCATGTCGTGTGTATGCCCACCCCCCACCCTCTCTTCACAGCCCTCAGAAGCTGAGTCACTGTCAGTACCTTCTTGCTGGTAGCGTTCTTCACTGCAGATACTTTATTCAACGTCTTCATCATCCTCGTCGATGTGGAAACCTTCAGTTTGAAGCATTTCAATCACCCTCAGCAGCAGTAAAAAGCCACTGTCATCTAGTTTGCTCCAAAAATTTTCACTTGTATCGCCTGCGACACCATTTTCGATACCTATGCAGATTAGCTTGTCATGTGGGGTACCAAGATCAACAGCTGGCCAGCGAGTGTATAGTTACGGAACCTCATGAAGAAACTTTCTGTTCGACCCTTGACGCATTCACAATGCCCGGTGTAGCTGCGATTTTTATGCTACCCCATTGAGGAAAACGTGGAAAAAAAATTTTAATTGTCGAAACTGCTATAGCGTTCCGTCTTCCGGAACGCTACCTTACATCAGGAACGCTATAGCGTTCCATCGTCCAGAGTGAGTTAAGAGAGTGAAAAAGAAAGAAAAAAAAATCACACACGCTTCATGAACTAAATATTGTTTGCTGAACTCTGAACATCATGATGATAAAAGTAATTATTAAAAAAAACACTGCTGTGTTGCACTTCTGATGTACAAGAGTCAGTAACATAAAAGCAAAAAGAAAGAGAAAAATGTAATGTATTTGTATTTGTATTTCTTTTTATCACATCAGATTTCTCTTTGTGAAATTCGGGCTGCTCTGCCCAGGGAGAGCGCGTCACTACACTACAGCGCCACCCATTTTTTTGTATTTTTTCCTGCGTGCAGTTTTATTTGTTTTCCCTATCGAAGTGGATTTTCTACAGAATTTTGCCAGGAACAACCCTTTTGTTGCCGTGGGTTCTTTTATGTGCGCTAAATGCATGCTGCACACGGGACCTCGGTTTATCGTCTCATCCGAATGACTAGCGTCCAGACCACCACTCAAGGTCTAGTGGAGGGGGAGAAAATATCGGCGGCTGAACCGTGATTCGAACCAGCGCACTCAGATTCTCTTGCTTCCAAGGCGGTCGCGTTACCTCTTGGCCATCACTCCACACAATGTTGAATTTTTTTTTTTTTAAATACGCATACTGTACCATGACTCACTGGTGCAGACTGCAGCAGGGGTCTGATTCCCTCTCCTGTTCAAAGTGCTGCCCCTGTGAAGGGGAGAAAGCGAAAAAAAAGGTTTCGTTTGCCTTCGAAAACTGGTGGTGAATCATATCTTGTTGTACAAACAAGTGAGAAGCAAGAAAGTTCTTTTCATTATTAGCTATACCTTACTCAGATTTTCATATGTGATGATAATACTGATGCAGATTGATGTCCACATTTCCCAGGTAGGGTACTTAGGGTGTTTACAACAAAAAGTTATACAATACGTAAGCATGCTTGATTCAAGTACTTCACATACCAACAAGCGTGTGCACATACAAACAAACATGCCTGCGCACACACGTATACACACACACACACACAAATAAACACACACACCAACACACACAACACACATACTTACCTACACACACACATTCTTACCTACACACACACACACACACATACACACAATCACGCACAAATATACACCCCATCCCCACACACACCCCCCCCTCCCCCCCCAGCCCCCCACAGTGACCCGACTCATTTTCTTTTCTTTCGTTTCCACAGTACATCGAGGAGATCACTCTCTCAGCCCTGTTGTCACGGCGACTGGCCTACTTTTGCTGCAAGCGCCTGCAGCAGATGTGTGGTGAGGCGGGGAACGTGTCTCCCCGCACCCAGTCGCCCATGGTCACCGCCAGCGCCAACGGGTGAGTCTTGTGGCAGGAGAACTTTTTTAGTGGGTCACGGTTAAGTATGTGTAATTAAAAGGAAATTTTCTATCTAAAATTACGTATAAGTAACATACTTAACAGAACAGGCACCACTGAACACCACCGAAGTGACTCAGCAGCAGTGCAGGGTCTCCTCTGTTGTGTGGCCTCCTGGCGACCTAACAGGGTCTCTTCTGTTGTGTGGCCTCCTGGCGACCTAACATCGATGGTTCCCTGTGGACTGCCGATGCTGGAACTGCGATGGACGAACCCGGCTGTGGCCGTGTATGGGGGAATCTAAATGAGCGGCGTGGGAGTAATGCCACTAAAATGGTGCAGATGATGGGGCAGCAAAAAAAAAAAAAAAAAAAAAAGTTACATACTTACCATGACCCACATTTAAGACCCTCCTTTTCCTCCCCACTTTCTGTTCTCCCTGCTGCGCTGGTTGCGGCGATTTGCCGTAAAAGGAGGGCACTAGTTAGGGGGGGGGGGGGGGGGGGGGGGCAAAAGGGAGGTTACCTAGTTCTGGGAGGTTATTGGCCGTAGCTACTTTCATTTTCTCAGCATAGGCGGATAGTAGTTTGCACAGGACAGGAATGTCAGACCCCTGCCGGAGTCTGCACTAGTGGGTCACGGTAAGTATGTTATTTAAACATAATTTTAGGTAGAAAATTTCCTTTTACGATAATTATAGAGGTATCCTAGAATACGTTCTAGCGACCTTGTTATGCAGTAAGTTTGCCGTCATCACCCTGAATTATGATAATGACCATAATTCAGAATCGAATATGTGATAATGATTTTAGTAATAATAATAACAAGAAAGGCAAGACCTTCAAGACTCACTTGCGATACATACTTAAAGAGAAAAAAAAACTTATAAAAATGAAAAATTAGTTTTTGTCCGTCGGCTTGCCGTGTGATGTGCATCCCCCTGTAGCTGAACGGCGGTCCAACCTCGCGAGTAGCTCCTGCGAGAGGACCGACGTTCAGCTGTTGTGTGTTGACGGAAAAAGGGATAGACAAGATTGGCCCGAGCACTGCTGAGAGGCAGGATCGAGTTATTAAGAGGCACTCCAACGTGGAAGTGCCGATATTAGTCTGGGTAACAGCAGAGTTAGGCAGTGGGGCAGAAGAATCCAGCACTGCCCTACTTCCGGGAGGTTATTGGCTGTAGTTGCTTTCGTTTTCTCCGCATAGGTGGATAGTAGTTTGCACAGGACAGGAATGTCAGACCCCTGCTGGAGTCTGCACTAGTTGGGTCACGGTTAAGTATGTGTAATTAAACGTAATTTTAGATAGAAAATTTCCTTTGTTGAAATGTGTTCTTTATTCGTTATTATGATTATATACAGCTTTGCGGGGAAAAGAAAAGAAAAAAGGTTTTAATGCAGATTCGAACCACGGATGGGTCGAGAATGAGTGGTATTACCTACTGTGTTAACGCAGGTTCATTGTTGACGTTCTTCTTCTTCTTCTTCTTCTTTGTTCGTGGGCTGCAACTCCCACATTCACTGGTATATACACGAGTGGGCTTTTACGTGTATGACCGTTTTTACCCCGTCATGTAGGCAGCCATACTCCGCTTTCGGGGGTGTGCATGCTGGGTATGTACTTGTTTCCATAACCCACCGAACACTGACATGGATTACAGGATTTTTAACGTGCGTATTTGATCTTTCGCTTGTGTATACACACGAAGGGGTTTCAGGCACTAGCAGGTCTGCACATATGTTGACCTGGGAGATCGGAAAAATCTCCACCCTTTACCCACCAGGCACCGTCACCGAGATTCGAACCCGGGACCCTCAGATTGGAAGTCCAACGCTTTAACCACTCGGCTATTGCACCCGTCATAATGCAGTTTAATCATGTTATTTTGGATATTTTGGGCATTTAAAAATTTTCTTTCAAGTTTGAGGTAAACGAGATGTTCCCTTCGCCTAAAAAACACTGCAGTATATGTCCGTTTTTATAGATCTGCACAGGTCTGTGATCGACAAGCTTTGTCTTTCCACTCACTGAGAAACTACCGACACGTTCCATTCAGTTTCTGTTTTCTGTTCATCCTAGTTAATTCAGTATCCACTTTAAAACATTCATGTGCAGTAAACGGGTCGATGATTATTTAAGAATTCTTTTAACTCGGCAGTAAAGGAGGCGTTGCCATCGCGTCAGGCTTTGCAGCATGTAAACATTTTTAATATCAAGAAACAAGGTGCAGTACAGCGTTCAATTAAGAAGACTTGAGCAACAACAAGCATGAGCTTATATCGTGCTCGTTCATATGTAACAAGCAATACACAAACACAATGGCGAAAATACACACATTATTTGACAATGAAAAGAAGGTTGAAGTGCAAGACAAAACTAAACTAAACAAGAAAAACAACAACAACAAAAACAAAACAAAAACCCCAAACTGCAACTACCACTGACAACAACAATGAAAATATTAATGGTAATACTAATACTAACATAGTAGCAACAATAATAACACACTGGAAAGTGAACATCACCTAAGGAGTAATGTAATGGGGGAGGGGGAGAGAGAGAGAGAGAGATTACAGAGTGAAACCGGGGCCATTCGTCAAAATAACTGTTCACTATAACTGCAGAGAATATTTCTTTGTGAATATTTTAAGACTTGAATCCAATAAAGTCTTGTACAGTCAAGAATATGTGTTCATTCTCATTTGCAGCATGTTTTGTCAATATCTGCATTGACATGAGCTGCGTAGACGAAGCAGTGAAACGGTCGATTCAAATTTTCTTTTCTGTTCATTCTAGTTTAATCAGTGTCCACTTTAGAATATTCACATATGCAGTAAACTTGTCAATAATGTAGTTAGTGTCACTGTATGTGTTCTGTCTGGAATGTGTATATCTTTTGCTTTTAATTGCGAACAAGAAAAACGAGGTCATGGCGTATTGTCACCAGACAATTGAGAAGCTGCAAAGGGGTAACAACGGTTTTCCGAATCCGGACCGAACATCAACGAAATAAACTGTTAATGATTCAGAAATACAGCTAAATTCGGGAGACTTACAACCTATTATTGGTATGACTGTGAAGATTTTTTTTTTCCTACTGTGTTTAAGCCAAATTTGGTACTGGCAGACAAAGTATTTTCAGAGAAAATGGCAATGTTAAAGTTTAACACACACACATACACACACACACACACACACACACACACACACAGACAACCGAACACTGGGTTATAACATAGACTCACTTTGTTTACACAAGTGAGGCAGTGATGATAATTACAACAATAATGATGATAATTGTGATAACAACAACAACAATAATGATTATGATAATGATAATTATCTTCCGGTTTGGTTTTTTTTAAACAAACAAAACAAACGAAAAATGAGGCTTTGGTGTGAGAGATAGTCTTATGTAGGCTTGTCCTTGAATGTGTTGATGTATGGGTTATTTCTGTATTGTATGTAACTCAGTGTGACTTTCTGATGACCACTGTCCCCCCCACCCCCTCACTTGCGCCTTCTCCTCTCCCACCAAAAGAGTTGATGAACTGGCATAGAATCCAGAGTGGATGCGTTTATCAGGACAATGACAACATCTTATTATTCTTATTATTGGTGTCATGATGATGACGTTTGAGAGTGATGACGTTATCATTATTATCAATATCATTATTATTATTATTCTCATTATGCTTACAATGACCCAGTCATCATCATTATTATTCTCATCACAATCACAACAACCAGGCATTAATATTAGGCTTAATTTCTGCCCCAAATACTGTTCCTGTACCTGTACCTGTTGTTGAAAGAACCCGTAATTTTAGCTCGATTGCCCAAACGAGCTAAGTAAGTTTGTGACCTGATACAAGTCTTCGTCAGATACAAAACATGAGTGTCAAAGAATCGATAGACAGACAGAAATACAAAAAAAAAAATAGCCATATGGAGACCACAGGATCAGGAGTCAAGATGGCTGCCGGAAAAAGAGGAAGCTAGTCAGGGATACAGAGGGGAGGTAACCTACTTCCGGGAGGTTATCGGCCGTAGCTACTTTCGTTTTTTCTGCATAGGCGGATAGTAGTTTGCACAGGACAGGATTCGGACTCCTTGCCGGAGTCTGCACTAGTGGGTCACGGTAAGTATGTTAGATAAACGTAATTTTAGGGAAAAAAAAAAATTTCCTGTTCTTCTCATCACGGTCACAACAACCCAATCATCATCATCATCATCATCATTATTCTCATCATCAACGATCCACCAACCAAACAAACGGAACCCCACAGGGCCATGACGACCACCACCAGCAACAACCAGTACCACCCGACAGCCCCGGCCACCACCGCCACCACGCACCCCTTCGCCGCCGTGTTCGCCGAGTACCGCGACTGCCCCCAGCACCGCTCGGTGGTGATGAAGCTGTGCGGCATGGTGCAGACCATCACGCTGCGCTGCCCGACGGCCCTGGTCTGGAACTGGCTGGGGGACGGCAAGGCGGCCTCCTTCATCTGCGGGTCTCCCTTGGACATCCTCCCGTGCCGGCCCTCCTCCCTGCCCATGCTGCCCTCCCAGCAGAACCAGCAGACGCGGGCCCAGATCCGCGTGGCCGAGAACCTCATCCGGCACCGCAGCCGGGCCGCCGAGGTCAACTGGTCCTCGGACAAGTGCCAGCAGTCGCAGACGGGTGAGGGGAGAGGAAAAAGACGGCGCTTTGGGGGTGGGGGGGCAGTATGTGGGGAGAGGGTGGGGCTTGGGGGTGGGGCTTTTTTGGGGGGCAGTGTGTGGGGGGAGGGTGGGGCTTTTTTGGGGGGCAGTGTGTGGGAGGAGGGTGGGGCTTGGGGGTGGGGCTTTTTTGGGGGGCAGTGTGTGGGGGGAGGATGGGGCTTTTTTGGGGGGCAGTGTATGGGGGGAGGATGGGGCTTTTTTGGGAGGGCCAGTGTGTGGGGGGAGGGTGATAGGGGTATGATTAGGGAGTGTAGGGGTGGGAGAAAAGGGGCAAACTGAACCTTGGACAAGCGCCAACAGTCGCAGACGTGTGAGATGAAAAAGAGGGGCAAGGGGGTGGGGAAGGGTGAACAAGATGTGATTAGGGAGGGGGGGGGGATGTGTGGGGGGTGGGTTTGGGCGGGGAAGGAGGAAGAGTGGTGAAATGGTCTTCAGATAAGTGCGAGCAGTCTCAGACAGGGTGAGAAAATGGGGGGGTGAGGAGGAAGGGGGGGGGGGGGTAACTGTAACTGGGACAAGTGCCAGGAGTGGCAGACAGGTGAGAAAAAGAGGGGCGGGGGAGGGGAGGTAGGTGACAGGGTGGGGTGGTGGGGGTAAAGGAGGAAGGGTGAACTGGTCCTCGGGGGGGGGGGACAAGTGCCAGGAGTCGCAGACAGGTGAGAGAGAGGAAAAGAGGGGGCTGGGATTGGGGCTTTTTTTGTGGGGGGGGGGGGGGTAGGGGGGGGATGGGAAATTTGGAAATTAATAATTGTGCATCCATAGGCTTGTCACTCACTCAGCACAATATCTGGGCCCTCAGCAGAGTCCAGTACACACACCCGCACACAACATGACAAAGGTTGGACCAAAAGATCAAAAAGCTACACACACACATATATATATATATATATATATATATATATATATATATATATATATATATATATATATAAAGCGAAATACATACAGGCAAGTAATACACGAAAACGGCTTCATTTCCACGTACACCCCTGATCACCCTCCCTCTCCACACACACACACGCGCATGCATGCACGCACGCACACACCACGCAAGCACGCACGCACACATGCATGCACAGCAGTATCTCGGAGTTACATAAGAACATACAGAAAATGTATGGTTTCATGGGAAAACATTAGCATAATGATTTTCATAAGAGGGAAATCATTTCTCTAATCTGCAGATGGAAAATGAATTGTTTTAGGACAAAATATATGTCAGTTATTTTTCTTGCATCTGTGGTGCTCACATAACAGCCGATCATATACCAACTTGCGATATGTTAAAGTCTCACATCCAGAACTGAAATCATCTCACTGTAGACGATCTTCAGCAGTCCATTGCTGATGTATGACTTTTTCAACTCCTTGTTAAATAGTCCAGTTAGTTTGCTGTTATAGTTGTTATTTTTTCATTAGGAATATGTTATATTGTTATGTTTTTTTGTTGTTGTTTTTTTTAACAAAACTTAAATCATTTTCTATATGTAACACACACACACACACACACACACACACTTTCACTTACTCGCATGTGTACACAGTAATTCCCCCCCACCCACCCCCCACTTGATTTTTTTTCCTACCCTCGTCTAATATCACTTACAGTGAAAAGACGTTAAACTAAAGAACGAACAATCTTAACAGCGCAGTGAAACTGACACTGTGTTGCAGGCTACATCACCAGCAAGGTGCTGGCAGTGCTGGACATTCTGGACAGACACAACTTTGACCGTGTGGACCAGAACAACAACCTGGACACCCTCTACACCAACATCTTCTCCGTCGTCAACAGCAAGGAGGGAAATGAGGTAGTGTATATATATATATAT
Organism: Babylonia areolata; assembly: GCF_041734735.1. Taxonomy (NCBI): domain Eukaryota; kingdom Metazoa; phylum Mollusca; class Gastropoda; order Neogastropoda; family Buccinidae; genus Babylonia; species Babylonia areolata. Next base: position 4,016,800 of record NC_134888.1, on the reverse strand, counting down.
ATATGTGTGTAATGTTTTATTTTATTTTTTTCATTTTTTGTTTTTTCTTGTATGCTTATAGACTTCATCAAGTCTTTGTGCCTTATACATATTATTATGAGTAGTAGTAGTTCTTTTTTTATGTATTTATCTATTATTTATATACTTTTTTTTTTCCTCAAGGCCTGACTAAGCGTGTTGGGTTACGCTGCTGGTCAGGCATCTGCTTGGCAGATGTGGTGTAGCGTATATGGATTTATCCGAACGCAGTGACGCCTCCTTGAGCTACTGAAACTGAAACTGAAAACTAACGTTGAGCGTTGGCCTAGCAGTAACGCGTCTGGCTTGGAAAAGAGAGAATCTTGAGTGCAGTGGTTCGAATCCCATAGTTGCCAGTATTTTTTTCCCCCTCCACTAGTCCTTAAGTGGTGGTCTGGAGGCTAGTCATTCGGATGAGGCGATAAATGGAGGTCCTGTGTGCAGCATGCACTTAGCGCATGTAAAAGAACCCACGGCCACCGAAAGGTTGTCCCTGGCAAAATTCTGTACAAAAACCCACTTGGATAGGAAAACAAATCAGATTGATTTTTTTTTTTTTTTTTTTTTTTTTTTTTTTTGAATGGATGGCGCTCAGTGTAGCAACTTGCTGTCACTTAGGAGAGCAGCCCGAATTTCACACAGAGAAATCTGTTCTGACAAAAAAAAAAAAGAGCAATAGAATACAATACAGTACAATATATATTTGTGACAGAGCACATGAAAATGCGGAGTTTATGATTTTTGACATTCATGCACTTCAGAAAATTAAAAAATCACAGGTTAACGTACAAAAAAAATCAAGCTGTTAATATTTTTAATTCCCAGCTGCATGAAGATTTGTCGATTGCTCAGGTATTTGGTTTTTGTACAAGACATAAGCTATATATATATTTTTTCAGCTCTTAGAATGAAGACTTGTCAGCTGCTCAAGTATTTGGTTTTTCTACTACTAGACAAGCTGTTTATATTTTAAATTCTCAGCTGCTAGAATGAATAATTTTGTCAATTGCTCAAGTATTTGGTATTTGTGCTACTACTAGACTCAAGCTATTTATATTTTGAATTCTCAGCTGCTAGAATGAAGACTTGTCAATTGTTCAAGTATTTGGTTTTTGTAATACTGCTAGACTCAAGCTATTTATATTTTAAATTCTCAGCTGCTGGAATGAATATTTTTGACAATTGTTCAAGTATTTGGTATTTGTACTGCTACTAGACTCAAGCTATTTATATTTTAAATTCTCAGCTGCTGGAATGAATATTTTTGACAATTGCTCAAGTATTTGGTATTTGTACTACCACTAGACTCAAGCTATTTATATTTTAAATTCTCAGCTGCTGGAATGAATACTTTTGTCAGTTGCTCAAGTATTTGGTATTTGTACTGCTACTAGACTCAAGTTATTTGTATTTTAAATTCTCAGCTGCTAGAATGAAGACTGTTGTACCAGACACACAGTTTTGAGCTAGTCGTTATCATTTGACTGTTTATTTTTTAATTTTTTCAGGCACCGCTCAATGATGAGCCCATCATCCGCCTGCTGATTGACTGGGCAGTCAGCACTCAGCGTTTTGGTGAGCACCGAGCAATTGTCACAGCCAAAATTCTGGAACGACGGCAGAATGAACTACGACCCGATGTGAGTACAGCATGTAACTGATGTTGATTGCAGGGATGTTTATGACGAGATTTTGATTAAAGTCGTCAGTGAATTTGTTTGGTTGAATTCATTGATTGCAGTGATTTGTATGAAGATTTTTTGATAAAGTCTTCAGCAAATTTGTTTGGCTGAATTCATTGATTGCAGTGATTTGTATGAAGATTTTTTGATTGCAGTGATTTGTATGAAGATTTTTTGATAAAGTCTTCAGTGAATTTGTTTGGTTGAATTCTTTGATTGCAGTGATTAGTATGAAGATTTTTTGATAAAGTCTTCAGTGAATTTGTTTGGCTGAATTTGTTGATTGCAGTGATTAGTATGAAGAGTTTTTGATAAAGTCTTCAGCAAGTTTGTTTAGCTGTATTTACTGATTGCAGTGATTTGTATGAAGATTTTTTGATAAAGTCTTCAGTGAATTTGTTTGGTTGAATTCGTTGATTGCAGTGATTAGTATGAAGATTTTTTGATAAAGTCTTCAGCGAATTTGTTTGGCTGTATTCATTGATTTAGCTGTATTCATTGATTGCTGTGATTTGTATGAAGAGTTTTTAATAAAGTCTTCAGCGAATTTGTTTGGCTGAATTCCTTGATTGCAGTGATTAGTATGAAGAGTTTTTGATAAAGTCTTCAGCAAGTTTGTTTAGCTGTATTTACTGATTGCAGTGATTTGTATGAAGATTTTTTGATAAAGTCTTCAGCAGATTTGTTTGGCTGAATTCATCGATTGCGTTGATTATTTTGAAGAGTTCAGCAAGTCTTCAGCAAGTTTGTTTAGCTGTATTCATTGATTGCATTGATTTGCATAAAGAGTGTTTGATAAAGTCTTCAGTGAATTTGTTTAGCTGTATTAGTTTGATTACAGTGACGTGCTTGAAGAGTTTTTGATAAAATCTATAGTTAATCTATTTGGCTTCTGTGAATAGGACTGTTTCAGATGAAAAAATAAAAAATAAGTACAATAAAGTTAAACATGAAAGAATGGTGAAATTTCTGCTATAAGAAACATTTTATTGAAGGAGCATAAAGAGAAATTTTCTTGGATATCATCTTTTGCATGCATGGTCTAGTGCAATGGGTTTTCATAAAGAAAATACAAAAACAAAAAAACTTTGTCTGTTTGCTGTTCATTGTCAAAAACCAGTTAGCAAAGAATGCATGCTTCCTTGGAAATACCACAATTTGGAGATGATTTCATCTTGTCAGAGTAAAGCTGATAGTTGTTTCAGAAATACCATAATTCAGAGAGGATTTCATTTTGTCAGTGTAAAGCTGATCATTGTTCTATAAATACCACGATTCGAAGATGATTTCATCTTGTCAGAGTAAAGCTGATAGTTGTTTCAGAAATACCATAATCCAGAGAGGATTTCATTTTGTCAGTGTAAAGCTGATCGTTGTTCTATAAATACCACAATTTGGAGATGATTTCATCTTGTCAGAGTAAAGCTAATCGTTGTTTCAGAAATATCACAATTTGGAGAGGATTCATTTTGTCATGTAAAGCTGATCGTTGTTCTATAAATACCACAATTCGGAGATGATTTCATCTTGTCAGGGTAAAGTAGATTGTTGTTCCAGAAATGCCATGACTCTTCTATTTCACTCTTATCTTGGATTATTAAAACCAAACGCTGCCACAGAGTGAGCGATGAACTTGATTTCATTTTGTCAACGTAAAAGTCTTACCGTTGTTCCAGAAATACCACAATTAGGAGTTGATTTCATTGGTATTGTGTTACTCTTTTTTTGTCACAACACATTTCTCTGTGTGAAATTCGGGCTGCTGTCCCAAGGCAGAAGGCGTCGCTACATTGAGAGCGCCACACTTTCTTTTTTTTTTTGTATTTTTTCCTGCCAGCAGTTTTATTTGTTTTCCTATCGAATTCCTACAGAATTTTTGTCGTTGGACAACTATTTTGTTGCCGTAGGCTCTTTTGGGTGTGCTAAGTGCATGCTGCACACAGGACCTTGCTTTATCATCTCATCCGAATGACTAGCGCTATAGCCAAGTGGTTAAAGCGTTGGACTTTCAATCTGAGGGTCCCAGGTTCGAATCTCGGTAATGGCGCCTGGTGGGTAAAGGGTGGAGATTTTTCTGATCTCCCAGGTCAACATACGTGCAGATCTGCTAGTGCCTGATCCCCCTTCGTGTGTATACGCACACAGAAAATCAAATACGCACGTTAAAGATCCTGTAATCCATGTCAGTGTTCAGTGGGTTATGGAGACACGAAAATACCCAGCATGTATCAACCATGACAGAATCATCGGCAAGTTGATGTTGGTCGTGTAACGGAAAGAAGAAGAAGAAGACCACCATGACTAGCATCCAGACCACCACTTAACGTCTGGTGGAGGGTGAGAAAGTACTGGCGAATATGGGATTAGTATCTTTGCGCTCAGATTCTATCACTTCCAAGGCGGACGCGTTACCTCTAGCTCATCACTCCACGCATTTTGTCAGTATGAAAACTCACCTTTTCCCTCAGCAATAAGTTCAATTGTGGCAGGTCCACTTCCTTTGCGTTAGCTGTGCTTGACTATGTGTGTATACATATGCATGTGTACATAACTACATGCATGTATATGAATGTGTATTGTGTGTGCATGTGTTTATGTACGTTTGTGTGTGCGTGTGTGTGCGTATGTGTTAGGATAGCTGTTAGATACACATGTATGTTAAAATGTATGTATGCAGTGTGTGTGTGTGTGTGTGTGTGTGTGTGTGTGTGTGTGTAGTCACATTTTGGTGTGTGTATGTAACATAGATATAATGTTTTATGTTAACAAAAGCGTTTTTGTAAAGCACCTAGAGCAGATTTCTGGATAGTGTGCTGTATAAGTATCCATTATTATTATTATTGTTATGAAGTTGATTGTTGTTCCAGAAGTACCACGATTCAGAGATGATGGAGGACAAGGAGGATGGGGGGTCTGAGGAGATGGTGTCTGTGGGTGTTCCCCCCTTCCAGTCTCTGCTGATGGACTTTCTGGACAATAGGGCGCCATTGCTGGGTAACGCTCTCTGCCTGTTTCTGTCTGTGTGGTTGTTGTTTTTTTCCCTCTCGTTTATTGTGTGTTTGTTTATTCCTCTCTTTTTTATCTTTTTTTTTTTTCTCCCTCTCTTTTTCTAGACACCAGGACGCCTTTGCTGAGGTAACGTTCTCTGGCTGTTCCTGTTTGTTCTGTTATTGTCCTCTCTTGTTTTGGCAACGTTCTCTTGTCTGTTTTCTGTCTGTGTGTGTGTGTGTGTGTTTTCTTCATTTTCTGGACAACTGGGCGCCCTGTGCTGGTCGACGTTCTCTGTCTGTTCCTATCTGTGTGTTCTGTTTTTTGTCTTCTCTTGTTTTGGCAACGTTCTCTTGTCTGTTTTCTGTGTGTGTGTGTGTGTGTGTGTTTGTTTTTTTCTTCATTTTCTGGACAACTGGGCACCCTGTGCTGGGTAACGTTCTCTGCCTGTTTCCGTCTGTCTGTTCTGTTATTGTCCTCTCTTGTTTTGGCAACGTTCTCTTGTCTGTTTTCTGTCTGTGTGTGCGTTTGTTTTTTTCTTCATTTTCTGGACAACTGGGCGCCCTGTGCTGGGTGACGTTCTCTGTCTGTTCCTGTCTGTGTGTTCTGTTTTTTGTCTTCTCTTGTTTTTGCAACGTTCTCTTGTCTGTTTTCTGTGTGTGTGTGTGTGTGTGTGTGTGTGTTTTCTTCATTTTCTGGACAACTGGGCACCCTGTGCTGGGTAACGTTCTCTGCCTGTTTCCGTCTGTCTGTTCTGTTATTGTCCTCTCTTGTTTTGGCAACGTTCTCTTGTCTGTTTTCTGTCTGTGTGTGTGTTTGTTTTTTTCTTCATTTTCTGGACAACTGGGCGCCCTGTGCTGGGTGACGTTCTCTGTCTGTTCCTGTCTGTGTGTTCTGTTTTTTGTCTTCTCTTGTTTTGGCAATGTCCTCTTGTCTGTTTTCTGTGTGTGTGTGTGTTTTCATCATTTTCTGGACAACTGGGCGCCCTGTGCTGGGTGACGTTCTCTGTCTGTTCCTATCTGTGTGTTCTGTTTTTTGTCTTCTCTTGTTTTGGTAACGTTCCCTGTCTCAAGGCCTGACTAAGTGTGTTGGGTTACGCTGCTGGTCAGGCATCTGCTCAGCAGACGTGGCATAGCGTGTATGGATGTGTCGGAACACAGTGACGCCTCCTTGAGCTACTGATGCTGATGCTGTCTGTGTGTTTGTAACCTGACCATCAGTGTGTCTCGTGTGTCGTGTTGCAGAGGAACACAGCAACGAAGAGCAGAAGCAGGCCTTCCGGAACCTGATCCTCCTGTTCCACGAGCTGATCATGCACGACGTCTTTTCCCATGATGCCTACATGTGCACCCTCATCTCCCGCGGCGACCTGCTCTGCTCCCCCTCCCTCATGCAGTCGGCCGACAGTGCGGCGCCATCGAGTGTCAAGAGCCCCAGTGAAAGTTTGAGAAATGATGTGAGTTATTGTTGTTTTTTGGGGGGCGGGGCGGTGGGGTTCATTTTTGACTCACTTGTGTAAACACAGTGAGTCTATGTTTTAACCCGGTGTTCGGTTGTCTGTGTGTGTGTGTGTCTGTGTGTCGGTGGTAAACTTTAACATTGACATTTTCTCTGCAAATACTTTGTCAGTTGACACCAAATTAGGCATAAAAATAGGAAAAATTCAGTTCTTTCCAGTCATCTTGTTTAAAACAATATTGCGCCTCTGGGATGGGCACAAAAAAATTTAAAAAAGAAGCCTAATTATATGCAAACTGCATTTACTGTTATATTTATATTTTTTGTATTCTCTAAACTTGGCACTTTGACCTCTTATTCTGACACAACAAGAGGAGTCATTATTATCATTTTTTTTTCAAACAGGAACTTCTTTTGCTAAGCATGGAAGTTTTATTTATTTTGCAAACGTTTTGGTGCAGATTGTAAAAAAAGGGAAATTACTCTGTAATTAATGCTAGGGGACTTAATTTACCACAAGTGAGTCTTGAAGGCCTTGCCTCTCTTGTTATTATTAACATTATTGCTCATTGCTCAGTTGACTGTACAAGTTCTGAAAATACTGTCAGTCTGAATCCTGTAGAAATGATGCAAGTACTTTTTGTTGAGTGGAGTAAGTTGGATGGTGGAGTTGTGTGTGTGAAGGGGTTGGGTGGTGGTGGGCGTGTTTGTGCGCCTGTGTGCACAGGTGAGTGTATGTTTGGGTCTGTGTGTCTGTGTGCGTGTTCACTAGTTGAGCAGTGCCAGTGATTTTCCTGTCATGACATTGACGGTAGGTATGGAGCGTCTTGTATGTTACAGCATCAGGATGATTTACATGTGCTGACAGTCACATCAGAATGATATACATGTGAGAATGACATCAGGATGATTTACATGTGCTGACAGTCACATCAGAATGATCAACATGTGGTGACAATCACATCAGAATGATTAACATGTGGTGACAATCACATCAGAATGATCAACATGTGGTGACAATCACATCAGGATGATCAACATGTGGTGACAATCACATCAGGATGATTAACATGTGGTGACAATCACATCAGGATGATTAACATGTGGTGACAATCACATCAGAATGATTTGCGTGTATAACATGTGGTGACAATCACATCAGAATGATTAACATGTGGTGACAATCACATCAGGATGATTTACGTGAGGTGACAATCACATCAGAATAATTAACATGTGGTGACAATCACATCAGAATGATTACTATGCGGTGACAACCACATCAAATGTGGTATCAATCACACCAGGATGATTTCCATGAGGTGACAATCACATCCTGATGATTTACATGTGGTGACTATCACAGAATGATTTACACGCGTTGACAGCGGGCACTCAGGGGGATGTGTGTGTTGCAGCATCAGGACGACTTTAAGGTGGACATGGACATCCACACCATGGAGTCTGACCTCAGCAGCCTCTTTGGGTCGGTCAAGGAGGAGACGCGGTCCAGTCCGGAACCCCCAGGTAGGTCAGCCAGACGCCTGTGGTGTCCCACGTGAACTCCATCATGGTGGTGTTGCTGTGGGAGGGGATAGGATGTGATTCTTCTTTGTACAGTGACCCCAAACCTTCGAACACACCCAAAACTTTGAACATTATCCATACCCTTAAACTTACCCATAACTTTTAAACATATCCAAAACATTTAAATATACCCTGAACTTTCAAACATACCCAGAACATTTAAACCTACCCAAAACTTACAAACATACCCAGAACATTTAAACGTACCCAAAACTTACAAACATACCCAGAACATTTAAACGTACCAAGAACATTTAAACGTACCCAAAACTTTCAAACATACCCAGAACATTTAAACGTACCCAAAACTTTCAAACATGCCCCAAAAAAAGTTGAGACTTACCCAAACTGTTTAAACATACCCAAAACATTTAAACGTACCCAAAACCTTTAAACGTACACCAAACCTTTAAACATGCTTAAAACTTTTAATCATACCCAAAACTTTTTAACATTACCAAAAACATTTAAACATACCCAAAAATTTTAGATATACCCAAAACCTTTAAACATACTTATAAGTTATAACCTTTCATCATGCTCAAGACCTTAACACATACCCATAACCTTCAGGTACATTCACAAAACCAACATACCCAAAACCTCCAAACATACCCAAAACCTTCAACATACCCAAAACCTTTGAATATACCCAAAACCTTTGAACATGTTCAAAACCTTAGAACATCCAAAACTTTTGAACATACCCAAAACCTTAAAACATTCCCAAAACCTTTTAACATGCACATACCCAAAACCTTTGAACATACCCAAAATCTTCAAACATGCTGAAAACCTTCAACATACCCCAAACCTTTGAACATACCCAAAACCTTCGAACAAACCCAAAACCTTCAAACATACCCAAAACTTTTGAAAATACCCAAAACCTTCGAACATACCGGTTTGAACATACCCAAAACCTTCAAACATACCAAAACCTCCAAGGTTCAGCTAACCACAGAGGTGTACAAACTGCGTAGATCACTGTAAAATCTTTATCAGATGGCTGCTGTCAAAAGAGGAAGCGAGTCAGGGATACAGAGGGGAGGTAACCTACTTCCGGGAGGTTATTGGCCGTAGCTACTTTCGTTTTCTCCGCATAGTAATTTGCACAGGACAGGAATCGGACTCCCTGCCAGAGTCTGCACTAGTGGGTCACGGTAAGTATGTTAGATAACGTAATTTTAGAGAAAAAAAATTCCTATCAGTATCTGGACAATGTTGCTCAGTCAATTTAGAGGGGTATTATTTTCCATCACAATGTTCCAAAGCCTATTTTGAGGGATGATCTTCTATTGTTATATTCCTCAGTCTGTTTTGAGGGATGTTATTTTCTGTCTTGATCTGTTCGTGAGCATGATTGTTCAGTTGTGGCCTGATAGCTCATTGCTCATGTATGTGTGTCACGGTCGTGTTTGCCTGTGTGTCCTTTAAAAGTTAAAGGTTTGGTTTGCTTGTATGGTTGGTTGTTTTGTTTTGTATTTTTGACTCACTTGTGTAAACAAAGTGAGTCTATGTTTTAACCCGGTGTTCGTTTGTCTGTGTGTGTCTGTGTGTCTGTGGTAAACTTTAACATTGACATTTTCTCTGCAAATACTTTGTCATTTGATACCAAATTAGGCATAAAAATAGGAAAAATTCAGTTCTTTCCAGTCATCTTGTTTAAAACAATATTGCACCTCTGGGATGGGCACAAAAAAATTTAAAAAATGAAGCCAAATTATATGCAAACAGCATTTACTGTTATATTTATATTTTTTGTATTCTCTAAACTTGGCACTTTGATCTGATATTCTGACCCAACAACAAGAGCAGTCATTATTATCATTTTTTGTTCAAACAGGAACTTCTTTTGCTAAGCATGGAAGTTTTATTTATTTGCAAACGTTTTGGTGCAGATAGTAAAAAAGGGAAATTACTCTGTAATTAATGCTAGGGGACTTAATTTGCTTTAAACTGATCTTAAACATTACATTTTGAAATTATACTCAATACATAAAAAGCTTGGATTTTTTTTTTTTTTTTTAAGTGTATCACAAGTGAGTCTTGAAGGCCTTGCCTCTCTTGTTTTTTGTTTGTTTTTGTTTGTTGTTTTGTTCAGTTTTTCTCAGTTGACCTTGATGTGTTGTTTTGCTCGTTTGTTACGGTCAGTGTTTGGTTTGCTGAGGCGTATTATTTTTGTTGATGTGTTGAAAACATGAATCGTCGGGATTTTTTTATTTATTTATCTTCTTGCATCTGCATACTGTTTCTGTCATTCTCTTATTCAGCTTGTATTGATTAAAGCTGGCTTTTCATGATGTCAGTAATAATGTGCTTTTTTTTTTTATGAAGTTTGTATGTTTTGTGGATGTTCATATGAATGGATGTGAGGTTTTTTAGTTTTTTAGTTTTTTTTTTACTTCTTTTTTTTCTTCTTCTGTTGTTGTTGAAAAAAATCTTTTATGGCGTTTGACACAAGAAATCTAGACTAATTTAGTTGATCAGATTGAGAACTTTGTGTGTGTGTGTGCGTGTGTGTGTGTGTTTGCGCATGTGTATGCATGCTTGTGTGTGTGTGCGTGTGTGTGTGCGCGTGCGTGCGCATATGTGTGTGTGGTTTCTGTTTGACTGGTCTTAGGAAGAATTGGAATTCTGACATGAAACGGCCTCTTTGATGTCAGCTGAACTGTAATTGTGTAAACAACACGCTCTGGTTCATACACAAAACACACACACACACACACACACATATGTATGCACATACACACACTCACACACACACACACACACACACACAGAGTTTGCATGGCTTGTACCTGAATGTCATTAGAAAAAAAAAAAAGCTATGGTACATATCTTACTTATTGTTTTCTTCTGCTTTTTTCTCTTTTTTCCTCTTTCTTTTTTTTTTCTTCTTTTTTTTCTTTCTTTAATGTGTTGTCATTTTGTAGGCCTAGCTCTGTCACACGGAGTACTGACAGGTAAGATTTGTTTGCCTTGACTTGACTTTAGGCATGAGAGTTATCCTTCCTTCCCTGATTTGTTCTGGTGATTTCTAGGTCGGTGTGGCAGTGGGTTTTTTTGTTTTTTGTTTTTTTTTTTGTTTTGAGTCTGTTGTGATTGGTGGTGCTCTTTCCCCAACTTTGTTATTTATTGTTGTTGCTTTTTTCTTTTCTTTTTTCTTTTTTTTTATAGTGTGCATTGTGGTGTTATTTGTTTTTAGACATAGTATTGGTAAAGGAAAAGTTTGGCATTTTATGGGGTGTTTTTGGAGGGTCTTAATTTCTTCTTTTCTTTATTTAATCTTTTACGATCTGTAGTTCTTTTATTATATTTTTAACATTTCTGATTTTTTGGCTTAGTTGTTTGGTGGGTTGGGTTTGTTTTTTTTAACCAATGCCAGTTATTTTGTTAGGATTAATTATTAACTCATGTAGGGGGGGTTGGGGGGGGGGGTTGTTTTGGGTTTTGGTCAGAGAACATCTTCCTGCTTCATTGTCTCCCTTTTCCTGCCTCTTGAACTGATACCATGTTATGTTGAGGATATATTTCCTGGTGCAAACCGTCATCAGATGTGATACTTAACAGCAGCAACGATCACCGTGGAAATACATATGTGTATGACGAGGAGTAAGTTTGGGTTTTTTTTGTCGTTTTTTTTCCCCCATGTACACAAGGTTATATTTTGACATTTCACGACATCACTGTGATTCAACAGTCAGATAGCAAAATATTTGGTCCATCAATGATCATCGAAAAAAAATCATTAATTTGTTGAGATGCAAGGGTTATTTTTCAATATGATAATACTTATAGTAGTAATAATAAGATGAAGAACAATAACAAATAATAAAGAACAAGATAAACAAGATACCAAATGTCACATCATGGCATGTATTCATGTTGACATAGCTTCAAGGAGCACCAGTTTTTTTGTTTTTTGTTGTTGTTGTTGTTGTTTTATAAAGGAGGAGTAAATTTTAACACTTGTATTAACAGGAGTCACCCCGAACACAGAGTAGGACTGCCTACTTGGCGGGGGGTAAAAACACTTTATTAACTCACTCAGTACGGCCAGTCCTCTCTTCTCCTCTACACAGACCCCTCGGATGTCCAGTGGGTGTCTGAATGACCCAACCTTTAGCTTCCGTCGTCAGAATAATTGTGGTATTCTTTGTCAACATTCATTTCTTCAGTATAAGAGCCTTCCGCTTGCAATATTTTGACGCGAGATGGTAATTGGGGTGAAACGCTGTTAGCGTCGTCTCTTTCGCCGTTCGTATGGAGAGAGTTAACTTTTTTTCGTGTAAAAGCCTTCTCATGTATATGAATGAACGTGGAAGTCACAGGTCACAAACAAAGAAGAAAGAACAGAAATAACTTTGCTGAAGAAAACGACCAGAACGGGCAGTAGGTAACCCTATGTGTAATGAAGAGAGATCACAGAAATTGGAGGCATTACTATCATTATGATTACTGACTCTCTTATAGTGCCTGTCTTCTGTCAGAGACAAAACTCTAAAGCGCTTTACAAACACTGAGTCGTATGCATAATAGGCGTTTAAAGATAAAGCTGGTTGTATCTTTGAGCACAAATAGACGTGTGTGTTAAGTTAACAGTTCACGGCCAGCGAGTGTGATTATTATGATTATTTATTTATTTATTGTTGTTGTTTTTGAAAATCATTTCTGCTATTACTACTGCTGCTACTACTACTGTTTATTGCTACTATTGTTAATGTTAATGGTTGTTGTTGTTTTTTCATGTTGTGTCAGTATAACTTGTGTTAAGTTTATTGTTAAATGTTTTTAATGTGTGCGTGTGTGTGTGTTGTGTGTGTGTGGTGCGTGCGTGTATGTAGCTTTATCAGAGCGTATCATTTCCATCCAGTGTAGCACTCTTTGTAGCTGATCAACTATTGAAATCTGTTCAGGATTTTCTTGTGCTGTTCTTTGTTGTTTCCACTTTCCCGTAGTCCATGTAATGTAAGTGTTACTGTTAGGACTGAATTAGGACAGCTGCACTTACTCTAGTTCACCGTAGGACTGAATTAGGACAGTTGTACTCTGTCTAGTTCACCGTAGGACCGAATTAGGACAGTTGTACTCTGTCTAGTTCACTGTTGGACTGAATTAGGACAGCTGCACTTACTCTAGTTCACCGTAGGACTGAATTAGGACAGCTGCACTCTGTCTAGTTCACAGTAGGACTGAATTAGGACAGCTGCACTCTGTCTAGTTCACAGTAGGACTGAATTAGGACAGTTGCACTCTGTCTAGTTCACAGTAGGACTGAATTAGGACAGCTGCACTCTGTCTAGTTCACCATGCACTTTGATATTAGTAGAGAAATTGACCGACTGTGTTGTCAGGATGCTTGTACCATAAACTACCTTGTAAGCGTTCACCCCCTCTTGGCACAAATTTGAACTTAGAATTGGGGATGGGCGTTTACTGGTTACTTCGCCTTTTGACAACTATGGGGGTCCATTCCTGAACTTCGTTTGACCATACAGCACTGGCTGGGTGTTTACTGTATATGATTATGTGTATGAGAAGTCATTCGTTAAACTGGTGATATCAGTAGGAAATTGTTCAAATGTATGATGGATGTGTTTCTTTACTTTAGTCTTCGTTCTCTGTGTCTCCTTCATTTATTTCATCATTGTTTCTGTCTTTCCATTTCTTCTCTTTCTGTCTGCACCCCCACACTCCCACCCCTCCCTGTCTTTCTATCTCTGACATGTGCGTATTCATTTGTGTGTGTTTTAGAGAATGCGAATGCGAATGCAAAATGTTTATTCAAATTTAGGCCTAAGCCCCCAATTGAAGGGGAAATCATATACGAAACAACCAACCAAAATTACGATAACACAGTGTCTAGTATTTGATCTTAACATAACTATTGTCATGAAAATTCAAATTGATACCATGATTTAAGTTACAGCCGTATGTAATCGTTTCAAGGCATAGTAAATGTAGAACGCAGCATTACGTAGAACAGTTTCATTTCTAAATAACATAAGCAAATTAAATCTAAAGCGACATGGCTACTATAAAACTTAAGTTGAATATATTTTATCCTTAACTCACTCGGGACGACAAGTTTTCTCCCTTGCTTTTCCCCACAGACAGCCCATTTGTAAGGGTTTGGAAAAAAATTACAAAAAATTCAAAATACAGAGTAAGAAAATGAAACTTTCAGAACTGGTTTATTACGTGTTGAGCTATTACATATTTTAAAAAAATCAAATTTCTCATCTTATTTTTACAGTTTTGCCATATGTAGAAAATAATGCCAATTTTTCACCCCGAATCACCATACCCTTGCTCGCTTTCTGCATTAAATTCACTTTCTTCTTCGTCATCATCCACCTCTTCAATGTCCGACCCTTCAGTTTGTAGCATTTCAAGTACTTCGGAAACACTAAAACTTTGCCGTCGCTGCCTTGTTCGCTCCACAACATTTTGAGAAGAGCCCGCTTTGCTAACAGGCTGGCACGCGAGCAGGCGACCGGTCAGTGACTTTGTCAGCATGTGTGCGAGACGGGCCACACATGGCAGGCTGGCCAGTCATACCATTCGATTGTGGAGTGACCCAGAATAGCGCACTCTGCTTGGCTAATCACAAAATCACGTGTACAGAGCGTGATGGATTTTTATTTCTTGAAAATGCTATTCCATTCCGTCGTCTGAAACCGAATACGTTTTATGTAGGAATGCGTGAGCATTCCTTCGTCCGGAGAGAGTTAAGTCGTGAAAGACAGGACAGCAAAACATAAAAGTGTGTTTTAGAGAGAGAAAGAGAAAGAAGGAAACGCTGACCACTGAAACGAGAGGCTGCATCTTGGTGTCACGCCATTGCTTGCTTTTTCAGTGACTTTGACATCTCGTGCAGGCATTCTGTTCTTTACCTCTAGATCTAAATCTTTTACTACTTTGTGAAGCAACACAATCATCACAAATTGTAAACTGATTTCTCATTAGAAATTAACAAATGATGAGGCCAGGAAACGATATGATTAACAAATAGTAAAGAGTGGTAACTCTCTCCATTACACAAGGTACACAACTTCAAGTCATTGATGCTTACGCTACCGATTCAGCTAGCACACAGGTAAATAAAAGGTACATTGGAACAAACCCAGACACTTCCTCAAAAAAGGAAGCGCCGGGCCTGTCCTTATACCAATCATTTGACATGTGCACACAGCAGCAAAGACAGAAGAAATGTGCAAACACAGATTAGCTTTTATTCAAGACTGGAAGTGTCTGGGTTTGTTCCAATGTACGTTTTATTTACCTGTGTGCTAGCTGAATCGGTAGCGTAAGCATCACTGACTTGAAGTTGTGTACCTTGTGTAATGGAGAGAGTTACCACTCTTTACTATTTGATTTCTCATTAGTTTTAAGTTATCCTCTTTTTTTTTTCTTTCTCGTCAAAGTTGTGGTTTGAGTTTACAAGGTATTTTACACTTTGCACAGAAAACTAAATGGGGGGGGGGGGGGGGGGGGGGGGGGGGGGGGTAGGCATTCACAAGATAGTGTCCAGTTTGTGATTCATTGTGGTAAATGCAGTTTTGTTTCTCAAGGAGGATTCACTTTGTTCAGTCAAATCCATATATGCTACACCACAGCTGACAGCAGCAAAACCCAACAGGCTAGTCAGGCATTGAGTGCATATATATATATATATGTATTATTTGTGTACATATATTATCAGAGTGGATTTGTCAAGAGGACAACTCTTTTGTTGCCATGGGTTCTTTTCCAGTGCTCCCAAGTGCGTGCTGCACACACGGGAAGCTCAGTTTATCGTCTTCATCCGAATGAACAGCTGCTGAGTTTTGATTTTCCAAACTTTGGAGAGAGGGCGAGAGGAGGTATCGAACCCAGACCCTCTCTCTCTCTCGGACACTGTATTGACAGATAAATGTCAAATCTATTCTGTCACCTTCCCCCCACCCCTCCTAGCCCTTCATGGTGTAGGTGACTGCTTAGCCGATGCGGTGTAGCGTGCGTATGTGGCTTTGTCTGAACGCAGTTACACCTCCTTGGGCAACTGAACTGAACTGTGGTTGATTTTTTTTTTTTTTTTTTTTTTACATTATAGTTATTATTTATTTATTTATTTGTGTAAGCTTATCTATTATTTATTCACCTTTTTTTTTTTTCTTTTTTTTTTTTTTCGTCAAGGCCTGACTCAGCGCGTTGGGTTACGCTGCTGGTCAGGCATCTGCTTGGCAGATGTGGTGTAGCGTATATGGATCTGTCCGAACGCAGTGACGCCTCCTTGAGCTACTGAAACTGACACTGAAACTGATTTCCCATGTGCGGGTGGTTGAAAGGTGCACACGCGTCGCCCTGTCTGTCAGAAGTTTTGAGGGGTAGTGGGAAGTGTGTTAGTGTTGTTGTTTTTTTTCTTCCTCAGGGATTGTGAACAGTGTAGGGAGCACTCCAGCTGTGTGTGTTTTGAGCAGTGTGTGATGAAGTAATTTTTGTTTGTTTTTTGGATTGGAATGTTGCTGGTGGGAGGGGTGGTTGTGGTATGCGGTTGGTTGTTTGTGTGGTGAGGTAACAGGGAAGTGTATAAGAAGTCTTGCTTGTGGTCATATCTCCCACACCCTAAACCTCTTCCTCCCCCTGGGTGGTTTTTTTTTTGTTTGTTTGTTTTTGTTTTTGTTTTTTAAAGAAATGTTATTGGTGGGATTTTGTGGTGATTTTGTGTGTGTGTGTGTATGTGTGTGGTTATCGGGAGTGTGTGTAGTCAAAGTACTACTAATGTAATTCATTATAATGTATTTGCTCTATTACCTCCCTTTGCTCCCCCCCCACCCTTCCCGCACTCCCCTCCCCTCCTTCTCACGACTACCTTCCATCCCTCCTCTCCCCCTCCTCTCCCCCTCCTTCCCCTTCTTCCCCTTCCCCTTTTGTCTCTTTTCGTACGGCACCGCCCCACAGGATTCATCCCTACCATTCCTTCCCCACATGCACTGTTGTTGGACTTGGGCTTTGTCTGTCACTGGGACCGCTTACCAGGTCTGTAGGTCCATGCTTCTTCTGGTCATTTCATAGCCCAGCATCAGCCAGGCCTGAGAGGTGCAGACGTCTGCAGTGTTGGTTGATTCAGGCAGTGTGGGATTCTGTGGAATGATTGAATGGCTTTGATGTCCCAGTCGTCTAAAGTGTGGGTAGAAGCCAGCGATCCTTTGAGTATAATACAGTGATTTGCCTCTTGTGGGGTTCAAACTGGACTGTCACCTCAATCTGTGGTGGTATATATATATATATATATATATATATATATATATATTTATATGATAGTCAGTCGTGTCCGACTATGACCATCAGAACAGCAGAGGAGGCAACTGCTGTTCCAACTATTTGGGCTAGAATTTGATTATAGTGGAGAGTGTCTTGCCCAAGTACATCCCCACTCTCTCGGCCAAGAGGGTTTTAGGACAGTCGGCGTTGGGATGGTTCCCAAAGGCCAACTAGCCCCCAAGGCTGCAGCACTAAGAGCCAGTGCAATTTTGCCTCCTAGTTTGAGAGTCATAGTCCTTCACAAAAGACTAAGCTGTAAATGGTTTCCCATTGACTGGAGGAACCATTGGCAATACAGCTCTTACTTTGCTGTTGGCCCAAATGTAAACTTACATCAATCTGTGATATAAGCCAAGTGTTGGGCCTTATCTGTGGTGGTAAACAAGTACACCATGGCAGATGGTTTATTAAAAAAGTTGTGGTGTTGTTGTTTTTCGGGGGTGGGGTGGGGAGGGGGGGGGGGTTCTTCTTAGAATGTTATTGTGAGGAATTCTTGCAGAGAGAGTGAAGGAGAATGTGTGTGATGAAATGTGTCCACATGGTGATGGGCGCAATAGCCGAGTGGTTAAAGTGTTGGACTGTCAATCTGAGGGTCCCGGGTTTGAATCACGGTGACGGCGCCTGGTGGGTTGACAGGGTTCGTTCCCTTGCTCCTCTTTTGCATCATGGGTTGACGGGGTTTGTTCCCTTTGTCCTCCCTTGCATCGTGGGTTGACAGGGTTCGTTCCCTTTGTCCTCCCTTGCATCGTGGGTTGACGGGGTTCGTTCCCTTGCTCCTCCCTTGCATCGTGAGTTGACGGGGTTCGTTCCCTTTGTCCTCCCTTGCATCGTGGGTTGACAGGGTTCGTTCCCTTGCTCCTCCCTCGCATCGTGGGTTGACGGGGTTCGTTCCCTTTGACCTCCCTTGCATCGTGGGTTGACGGGGTTCGTTCCCTTGCTCCTCCCTTGCATCGTGGGTTGACGGGATTCGTTCCCTTGCTCCTCCCTTGCATTATGGGTCTCCTCCCTTGCATCGTGGGTTGACGGGGTTCCTTCCCTTGCTCCTCCCTTGCAGCCTCGGTCAAGTCGGTCAAGTCGGAGAAGGACCTGCCCATGATTCCCAGCGTGGGGGAGCCCCACTCATCCCACCACCACAGCCACTCCCACCTCCCCCCCCAGCAGATGCCCAAGGGGCCGTCCCGACATCTGGTGTACGCCACTCACCTGCCCATCGAGTTTGTGAGTGTTTGTGGTGTTTGTGTTGGGTGTTTGTTTTTTCACAGGGGGTTTGTGTGTTTGTGCTTGGGTTGTGATGGGCGCGATAGCCGAGTAGTTAAAACGTTGGACTTTCAGTCTGAGGGTCCCGGGTTCGAATCACGGTGACAGAGCCTGGTGGGTAAAGGGTGGAGATTTTTCCCCGATCTCCCAGGTCAACTTATGTGCAGACCTGCTTGTGCCTGAACCCCCTTCGTGTGTATGCGTGAGCAGAAGATGAAATAAGCACGTTAAAGATCCTGTAATCCGTGTCAGTATTCGATGGGTTATGGAAACGAGAACATACCCAGCATACATACCCCTGAAAGTGGAGTGTGGCTGCCTACATGGCGGGGTAAAAATGGTCAAACACATAAAAGCCCTCTCGTGTACATACGAGTGAACGTGGGAGTGGGGGGTTGTGGAGGGTTTGTGTAGTGTGTTTGTGTAGCATGTTGGGTCACATGGGTGTGTGTGTGTGTGTGTTGGGTGTTTGTTTTTGGGGGGTTTGTATTTGTGTGTGTGTGTAGTGTGTGTAGTATGTTGGGTCACATTGGTGTTTGTGTGTGTGTGTGTATGTTGGGGGTTTGTGTTTGGGTGTTTGTAGTGTGTTTGTGTCGTATGTTGGATCACATGGATGTTTATGTGTGTGGTGTGTTGTGTGTGTGTGTGTGTGTGTGTGTGTGTGTGTGCAGTTTGTTAGGTCACATAAGGGATTGTGTGTGTGATGTGTTTGGTGTGTGTGTGTATGTTGGATGGTTTTGTCTTTGATGGGTGTTTGTGTGTAGTGTATTGGGTGATTGTGTTGTGTAGTGTGTTGTATGTGTGTACGTAGTGTGTTGGGTGGTTGTGTTGTGTAGTGTGTTGGATGTGTGTGCGTAGTGTGTTGGGTGGTTGTGTTGGGTTGTTGTATGTGTGTGTAATGTGTTTGTGTTGGGTGTGTGTAATGTGTTTTTGGTGTATGTGGGTTTTGGTTGTTTGTGTGTTGGATGTGTGTGTGTGTGGTGTCTTGGGAGTGTGTGTGTTGTGTTTGTGTGTATGAAGTATGTGTGTGTTCAGTGTTTTGTGTGTTGGGTGTGAGTGGATGTGGTATGTGTGTGTAGAGTGTTAGTGTGTTGGGTGTTTGTGTAATGTGTTGGGTGTGTGTGTAAATGTGTTGGGTGTGTGTAGTGTGTTGGATGTTTGTGTAGTGTGTTGTGTGTGTGTGCGTTTGGTGGATGTTTGTCTGGTGTGTGTGTGTGGTGTGTGTGAGGTGTTGGTGTCTTGGATGTATGTGTGTAGTGTGTTTGTGTGTGTGTTTGTTGTGTGCGTGTTTGTGGTGAATTTGTATGTTGGGTGCGAGCGTGTATGCATGTGTGTAGAGCATGGTCAATTCTTTGACACCTGCAACCAGTGTGTGTGTGTGGAGCAGGAGGACTGCACAAACCACGAGTCGAACCAGCGGCTGATAGTCCTGTACGGCGTGGGGAAGGCGCGGGACGAGGCTCGGCACAACCTGAAGAAGATCACCAAGGAGATCGTCAAGCTCTACTCCAAGCGCAACTGCATCGACGTGATGAGCGGCGACGTGGGCAAGGTGAAGAAGAAGAAGGACAAGGAGGGCAAGGACGGTGGGGGCACAGGTGAGCACGCCCTTTTCTGTTTTTTTTTTTTTATGTGCGTTTATGTAAGTTTGTGCCTGCCTATGTGTGCGTACGTGTTAGGGTAGCTGTTAGATACACATGTATTGTTAAAATGTATGTATGCAGTGTGTGTGTGTGTGTGTGTGTGTGTGTGTGCGTGCGTGCGTGTGTGTGTGTGTGTGTGTGTGTGTGTGTGTAGTCATATTTTGGTATGTGTATGTAACATAGATGTAATGTTTTATGTTAACAAAGCGTTTTTGTAAAGCACCTAGAGCAGATTTCTGGATAGTGTGCTATATAAGTATCCATTATTATTATTATTGTTATTTGTTTCTTTATTTTTTTTTTATCAAATTCCAGAAATACTGTATGATAAAGGAGGAGGGTGGCAGAGTGGTTAAGACGCTCAGCTGCCAATACAGAGAGTCCGTGAGGGTGTGGGTTCGAATCCCGCTCTCTGCCCTTTCTCCCCAAGTTTGACTGGAAAATCAAACTGAGCGTCTAGTCTTTCGGATGAGACGATAAACCGAAGTCCTGTGGGCAGCACGCACTTGGCGCACTGAAAAAGATCCTAAAAGTGTTGTCCTCTGGCAAAATTGTGTAAAAAGAAATCCACTTTTATATATTTTATACATTATAAGCATGCACTCAAGGCCTGACAAGTGCGTTAGGTCATGCTACCGTCAGGCATCTGCCTAGTGGATGTGGCGTAGCGTATATGGATTTGTCCGAACGCAGTGTCGCCTTTTTGAGAAAGTGAAACTGAAACTGTACGATAGTCAGTCGTGTCCGACTGTTACCATCAGAACAGCAGAGGAGGTAACTGCCGCAGTCCCGACTGTCTTGGCCAGAATTTGAGTGTACTGGAGATTGTCTTGCCCAAGTTACATCGCCACGCTCTCTGCCACGAGGGCTTTAGGACAGTCGGTGTTGGGAGGGTTCCCAAAGGCCAACCAGCCCCCAAGGCTGCAGCACTAAGAGCCAGTGCAATCTTGCCTCCTACATTGAGAGTCATAGTCCTTCACTAAAGAAATACAGATAATTGTAAACGAGGATTTGCAGCATTGGAAGAAGAAGCCTTCCTGACGTCTGTGCTAGGGAGGTATAGCGCATTTTAAACGCTTACAGTCGGGCCAACAGTAAAGTGAGTGATGTTGAAATAACTAACTACTTGACCAACAAATAGTAAAGAGTGGTAACTCTCTCCATTACACAAGGTACACAACTTCAAGTCAGTGATGCTTACGCTACCGATTCAGCTAGCACACAGGTAAATAAAAGGTACATTGGAACAAACCCAAACACTTCCTCAAAAAGGAAGCGCCAGGCCTGCCCTTATACCAATCATTTGACATGTGCACACAGCAGCAAAGACAGAAGAAATGTGCAAACACAAATTAGCTTTTTATTCAAGACTGGCATAGCCTCTTTAATCCTGAATGAGCCACACAGAACACATGGACAATACAGGACAAATACATGGTTGCCTTTGTAGTTTTTCCACTGGAAATTAACAGATAATGAGGCCAGGAGATTAACTACTTGACCAATCATTCAGTCAGTCAGTGTAGACAGTAGTGATAGCAGTAGTGATTTCATTAACTACGCCACTTGTAATGGCCGAAAAATAAATAACGATGATAATAAGATAATATTAATAGAATAGAGGGGAAACCAGTAGGGATGTAGCAATAGCACCAGCTACATCAGCTACCACAAGAACAAGACAAAAGCAGGTGATAGCATTATAGTATCATAAAACGGAACAGTGGGTATACCACTTCTACATATTGTATTATTTATGAATATAATAATAATGATTATTATGATTATTATTATTATTATTGTCTTACCAGCTGGGATGGAAAGCATGACTTCATTATTATTATAAAAACTATTATTATTGTTATTATTATCATTATTATAAAACTGTTATTGTTATTATTATTATTGTTGTTGTTCTTGTTGTTGTATTGTTATTGTTGTTATTATTCTTGTTGTTGTTGTTGTGATTATTATTTTTTTTAAACTATTATTATTGTTGCCATGGCAGCTGGGACAGAGAGCAGCAGTATGCCGTTGTCATTATTATTACAGAAATTAATGATATTATTATGTTTATTATTATTATTATGAAAACTATCATGATTATTGTCTTTGCAGCCAGGATGGAAAGCAGCAACATGCTGTCATGATTGTTGTTATAAAAACTATTATTATTGTTATAATTTTATAAACTATTATTATTATTACCTTTATTATTATTGTCTTACCAGCTAAGACAGAGAGCAACAGTATGCGATCATTATTATTATTGTTATAAAAACTATTAGTGGTGGTAGTATTAAAAAAAAAACCAAAAAAAACACTATTGTTATTTTTATGATAAAAACTATTATTATTATTATCATTGTCTTGCCAGCTGCGACGGAGCGCAGCAGCAAGCCGTCGTCATTATTATCATTATAAAAACTATTATTATGATTATTATAAAAACTATTATTGTCATTATTATCATCATTATTATCATCCTCTTGGCAGCTGGGACGGAGCGCAGCAGCAAGCCGTCGTCGTTATTATCGTTATAAAAACTATTATTATGATTATTATAAAAACTATTATTGTCATTATTATCATCATTATTATCATCCTCTTGGCAGCTGGGACGGAGCGCAGCAGCAAGCCGTCGTCATTATTATCGTTATTATGATTATTATAAAAACTATTATTGTCATTATTATCATCCTCTTGGCAGCCGGGGCGGAGAGCAGCAGCATGCCGTCATCGTCGTCGGGGGGCAACGTGGCCACCCCGGCGGCCATCTCTGGCCCCAACCTGGAGGCGCTGATGCAGAAGTTCCAGAAGCTGTCGTACCACGACCAGCACTCGGTGACCAAGCACTGCACGGTGGCCATCTTGGACCAGATGAAGGCCTACGTGGACAACAACTCCACCTTCCTGCCCCAGGTCCAGCCCATCGCCTTCCTCTTTGAGCTCATGCAGCAGGCGCTCAACCTCAACGGGCTCATGAAGTTCATCGTCGACGTGAGTTTGTGTGTGTGTGTGCTTGTGTGTGTGTGTGTGTGTGTGTGTGTGTGCTTGTGTGTTTGTGTGTACTTGTGTGTCCTCTGCTTCTATTTGTATTTGTATTTGTATTTCTTTTTATCACAACAGATTTCTCTGTGTGAAATTCGGGTTGCTCTTCCCAGGGAGAGCGCGTCGCTATACTACAGCGCCACCCATTGTTTTGTGTATTTTTTCCTGCGTGCAGTTTTATTTGTTTTTCCTATCGAAGTGGATTTTTCTACAGAATTTTGCCAGGAACGACCTTTTTTGTTGCCGTGGGTTCTTTAACGTGCGCTAAGTGCATGCTGCACACGGGACCTCAGTTTATCATCTCATCCGAATGACTAGCGTCCAGACCACCATTCAAGGTCTAGTGGAGGGGGAGAAAATATTGGCGGCTGAACCGTGATTCGAACCAGCGCGCTCAGATTCTCTCGTTTCCTAGGCGGACGCGTTACCTCTAGGCCATCACTCCACTATGAAATAATGCGGTAAATAAACTGGGCACAGTGTACTTTGTCTCCAGCAGCTGCTATCGATGCTAGTTCAGGTGGAAAATCCACGACCACCATACAGTGAATAAACTGTACACGGTGCCCTGTGTGTGTCCGGCAGCTGCTGTCTTATAAAGTTCTGGATCAAAGTGCTGATGTAAATAGATTGGGGCAGAGTGTAATGTGTTTGGCAGCTGCTGTTGATGCTGTGTCCTCACATTGTTATAAAGTGCGGGGGTTTAGATTGCTGACGCAGAGTAAAGCGTGCGTTGTGCACTTGTCTCTTTGCCCAGCTGCTGTCAGCTCTGATTTAGGGGAAATGTACAAAACGGTGCGATAAACAAATTGAGAAATGTGCACCCTGTGTGTCCAGCTGCTGCTGTCGTTGCTGTGTCAAAACACTGTTATCAAGTGACGGTTCAGAGTACTGATGTAGATAAAGTGTGCACTGTGCTGTCTGTGTCTGACAGCTGCTGTCGATGCTGTGTCAAAACATTGTTATCAAGTGATGGTTCAGAGTACTGACGTAGATAAAGTGCACTGTGCTGTCTGTGTCTCTTGACAGCCGCTGTTGATGCTGTGTCAAAACACTGTTATCAAGTGACGGTTCAGAGTACTGATATAGATAAAGTGTGCACTGTGCTGTCTGTGTCTGACAGCTGCTGTCAGTGCTGTGTCAAAACATTGTTATCAAGTGATGGTTCAGAGAGCTATGTAGATAAAGTGTGCACTGTGCTGTCTGTGTCTCTGACAGCCGCTGTCGATGCTGTGTCAAAACATTGTTATCAAGTGATAGTTCAGAGCACTGACGTAGATAAAGTGTGCACTGTGCTGTCTGTGTCTCTGACAGCTGCTGTCAGTGCTGTGTCAAAACATTGTTATCAAGTGATGGTTCAGAGAGCTATGTAGATAAAGTGTGCACTGTGCTGTCTGTCTCTGACAGCTGCTGTCAGTGCTGTGTCAAAACATTGTTATCAAGTGATGGTTCAGAGAGCTATGTAGATAAAGTGTGCACTGTGCTGTCTGTGTCTCTGACAGCTGCTGTCGATGCTGTGTCAAAACATTGTTATCAAGTGATGGTTCAGAGTACTGACGTAGATAAAGTGTGCACTGTACTGTCTGTCTCTGACAGCTGCTGTCGTTGCTGTGTCAAAACATTGTTATCCAGTGATGGTTCAGAGAGCTATGTAGATAAAGTGTGCACTGTGCTGTCTGTCTGACAGCTGCTGTCGATGCTGTGTCAAAACATTGTTATCAAGTGATGGTTCAGAGAGCTATGTAGATAAAGTGTGCACTGTGCTGTCTGTGTGACAGCTGCTGTCAGTGCTGTGTCAAAACATTGTTATCAGGTGATGGTTCAGTGTGTGTGTGTATGTGTGAACGTGTGTCTGCATGTTTTACATTTATTTGTTTATTTATCATCAGTGTTGTCCGTCTTTTTTTTTTTGTCTTTTTTTTTTCTGTCTGTGGTCTTAGAGTTGACTTAATCAAGATTTTGCGCCTTATAAATATTAGTAGTAGTAGTAGTATTTTTATATATTTATCTATTATTTTGTATTTTTAAATTTTTTTTATCATATTATTATATATATATATATTTTTGTTGTTGTTTTTTGTTTTGTTTTGTTTGTCTTTTTTTTTTCTTTCTCAAGGCCTGACTAAGTGCGTGGGGTTACGCTGCTGGTCAGGCATCTGCTTGGCAGATAAATGGTGGGCTGCTTTACTTTTCCCCATGCTGTCAGGATCCAATGACGGACTTCAGCAAAGCTTGCTCATCGTAAAAACGGCCAATTTTGGTGAAGGATTTCTCATCACTTGCCATCCAGGTTTCCCACTCGACACGCAGCTAAGGAATAGACGAGAACGTGACACTCCCGGGATCGTTATAAGTCCAGCCGCATCATCGTATAAGCCGCAGAGGTTGAAGCTGGGAGAAAAAGTCGCGGCTTATAGATGGAACTTTTGTTTTGTTTTGTTTTGTTTTTTCGCTGCCCCATAGTCTGCACCGTTTCAGTGGCATTACTCCCACGCCGCTCATTTAGATTCCCCCCATACACGGCCACACCCAGGTTCGTCCGTTGCAGTTCCAGCATCGGCAGTCCACAGGGAACCATCGATGTTAGGTCGCCAGGAGGCCACACACCAGAGGAGACCCTGCACTGCTGCTGAGTCACTTCGGTGGTGGTGTTCAGTGGTGCCTGTTCTGATTTTACGTACTTAGGACACCACCTCGCCATGGCGGCTGGTGCTTATAGACGGAACTTTACGGTAAATGAACTGTTCTCTCTCTCTCTGTGTCGGACAGCTGCTGTCCATGCTGGTCCAGGTGGAGGCCCAGCTGGTGGTGATCGAGTCGGCCATCAGCACGCGCTTCCTGACCAAGCTGTGTCTGCGCATCGTGGGCGTCATCCGCAAGTACACCTCCTACATCCTCATCTCCAGGGAGCTGGGCTCGGACCTCTTCAACCAGTACGTTGTGTTGTTGTCTTTGTAGGGATGGTAGTGTTGGGGATGTTGTCTTGATTGTCGTGATGGTAATCGGGAGTCTTGTCTTGTTTGTCGTGATGGTAATCGGGAGTCTTGTCTTGTTTGTCGTGATGGTAATCGGGAGTCTTGTCTTGTTTGTCGTGATGGTAATCGGGAGTCTTGTCTTGTTTATCATGATGGTAATCAGTAGTCTTGTATTGTTTATCATGATGGTAATCTGGAATCTTGTCTTGTTTATCATGATGGTAATCAGTAGTCTTGTCTTGTTTGTCGTGATGGTAATCGGGAGTCTTGTCTTGTTTATCATGATGGTAATCAGGAGTCTTGTCTTGTTTGTCGTTATGGTAATCAGGAGTCTTGTCTTGTTTATCATGATGGTAATCAGGAGTCTTGTTTATCATGATGGTAATCAGTAGTCTTGTGTTGTTTATCATGATGGTAATCAGTAGTTTGTGTTGTTTATCATGATGGTAATCGGGACTCTTGTCTAGTTTGTTGTTATGGTAATCGTGAGTCTTGTCTTGTTTATCGTGATGGTAATCGTGAGTCTTGTCTTGTTTGTCGTGATGGTAATCAGGAGTCTTGTCTTTTTTATCATGATGGTAATCAGTAGTCTTGTGTAGTTTATCATGATGGTAATCCGGAATCTTGTCTAGTTTGTTGTTATGGTAATCAGGAGTCTTGTCTTGTTTATCGTGATGGTAATCGGGAGTCTTTGTCTTGTTTGTCGTTATGGAAATCAGTAGTTTGTGTTGTTTATCATGATGGTAATCGGGACTCTTGTCTAGTTTGTTGTTATGGTAATCGGGAGTCTTGTCGTGTTTGTCGTGATGGTAATGAGGAGTGTTGTTTATAATGATGGTGATGAGAAGTGTTGTTTATAATGATGCTTTTAGAAGTGTTGTTTATAATGATGGTGATGAGAAGTGTTGTTTATAATCATGGTAATGAGGAGTGTTGTTTATAATGATGCTTTTAGAAGTGTTGTTTATAATGATGGTGATGAGAAGTGTTGTCTTGTTTATGATGATAAGGAGAATGACAAAAGTGACGATGATGATGATGATAGTGAGAATGACTAAAGTGATAATGATGATGATGATAGTGAGAATGACTAAAGTGATAATGATGATGATGATAGTGAGAATGACTAATGTGATGCTGCTGCTGCTGATGATGATGATAAGGAGAATGACTAAAGTGATGATGATGACGATAACTAAAGTGCTGACTAAAGTGGTGATAATAAGGAGAATGATGAAAAGTGATGATGATTATGATGATAAGAATGACTAAATTGATGATGATGATGGTGATAAGGAGAATAGCTAAAGTGATTGTGATGATGTTGATAATGATGATAATGAGAATGACTAAAATGATGATGATGATGATAGTGAGAATAGCTAAAGTGATGATGATGATGATGATGATAATGATGATAAGGAGAATGACGAAAGTGATGATGACAATGATGGTAATGAGAATGACTAAAGTGATGATGATGATGATGATGATAGTGAGAATGACTAAAGTGATGATGATGATGATAAGGAGAATGACTAAAGTGATGATGACAATGATGGTAATGAGAATGACTAAAGTGATGATGATGATGATAAGGAGAATGACTAAAGTGATGATGATGATGATAAGAATGACTAAAGTGATGATGATGATGATAAGGAGAATGACTAAAGTGATGATGATGATGATGATAAGGAGAATGACTAGAGTGATGATGATGATGATGATGATGATGATGATGATAGTGAGAATGACTAAAGTAATGATGATGATCATATGATAATGATGACTAAAGTGATGAAGATGATGATGTTGATAATGATGATGATAGTGAGAATGACGAAAGTGATGATGATGATGATGATGATGACTAAAGTGAGGAGGACGGTGCTGTCACAGAATGATGGATGCACTGAAGGCGGTGAACGTGTGCAACCCGGTGAACTGCTCCACAGAGGAACGCAACATGCTGAGTCTGCTGTACGACTGGTTCTCCATCTGCAACTACCTCCAGGTGTGTGTGTGTTGTGTGTGTGTGTGTGTGTGTGTTGTGTGTGTGTGTGTTGTGTGTGTGTTGTGTTTGTGTGTGTCTTGTGTTTGTGTGTGTTGTGTTTGTGTGTGTGTTGTGTGTGTGTGTGTGTGTGTCTTGTGTTTGTGTGTGTCTTGTGTTTGTGTGTGTTGTGTTTGTGTGTGTGTGTTGTGGTGGTGTGGTGTGGTGTGGCGTGTGTGTGTGTGTGTTGTTATGTTGTGTTGTGGTGTGTGTGTGTGT
Organism: Babylonia areolata; assembly: GCF_041734735.1. NCBI lineage: Eukaryota > Metazoa > Mollusca > Gastropoda > Neogastropoda > Buccinidae > Babylonia > Babylonia areolata. The sequence goes on along the minus strand of NC_134888.1, from coordinate 3,988,560 downwards.
GTTTGTGTGTGTGTGTGTGTGTGTGAAAAAATTTGAATAGGGTGGTTCACCAAAACAGACAAAATTGATGGAGACTTTGTTGAACCCTTGTTTTCATGCCTCCGGAAACGGTAAACGGTTCAGTTTAGAATGCAAACTGTACCAAGCAAGAATAAACAAAATTAGGTCAGTGTGTTGGTACGAAAATACTTGTGCCTGGACCACAAGTTATCAGGAACAAGAAACCACGGTATAACTTAACTCATACCTGGAGTAGAGTAAGTTAAACTCCAGGTATGAGTTTTCGTAGCATGATAACTTCCCATTTGGACCAGGTACGAGTATTCTCATACCAACACACTATTCTGATTTCGTTCATTCATTCTTGGTACAGTTGGTATTCTAAACTGAACCATTTTCGGACTCCGGAAGCATGAAAACGAAGCTTGATTCAACCGATTCGATCAACAATTTTTTTGTATTGATTTTCGCCGTTTTAGTGAAGCACCATGTTTCTTTCTGTGGTGGTCTCATGTCGTGCTGGTCTGAGAGGGTAGTAGCAGCAGGAATGTAGCTGTGATGTTAGAATGAGTTCAGAAGTGAGGGGTGGTCAGCCCGGAATTGGTCCCTTTGAGGTTAGGTGGGGGTAAAAACAGCATGGTTTCTTCTTCTTCTTCTTCTTCTTCTGCGTTCATGGGCTGCATATCCTCCACATATGCATGGAGGAAGGTGGCAGAATGGTTAAGACGCTCAGCTGCCAATACAGAGAGTCCGTGAGGGTGTGGGTTCGAATCCCGCTCTCGCCCTTTCTCCTAAGTTTGACTGGAAAATCAAACTGAGCGTCTAGTCTTTCGGATGAGACGATAAACGAGGTCCATGTAGCGTCCTGTGCGCACGAACTAGGAGCACTGAAAGAAGTGTGAACCTGGGTTAGTACTTAAATCGAAATTCACTTTAATGGTAACATAACCTTTACCACACAGGCCTACTAAGTCGGCGGGTATCTGCTGGTCAGGCTCTGTAAGAGGGTAGGTGTAGGTTGTCGAGCGGCGCTCTTGAGAGTGAAAAACTTGGCACCACACCGTATGACACGGTGGTTTACAGTACGTTTATTACAACGTACAAGTGCGCCGCGGGGTGAATCTTTGTGCAACTTTTTATGCTTTACCGATGTAGCCCATGCTTGGGGTGGTGGTATGTTTTCATACGCAAGCGAGGTTAAGGATTACAATTTTGATTTGGCTTTATACACCGAGGGGGTCAGGCACTAGATGTTGCACAGAAGTTGACCTGGCGTTCGGGAAAAAATCCACCCTTTACCCACCAGGCCTCACCGTGATTCGAACCGGGACCCGTTGAAGCCAAGTTTACCTCGCTTGCGCGTACGCCGGTTGATTTGTTGCACAGGCCAGTTGTCGCTGTTCGCCGGCCTACAACAAGATGACCACCACGCTGTACGCCCCCCCTTCACCCTCTGCTTTGAACCATTCGCTGGATGCCACCTTCATGATTGAGAACATCCGGGGACAGTGAGTGTTGTGTTGTGTGTGTGTGTGTGTGTGTCTCTGTGTGTGCGTGTGTTTGTGAGTGTGAGTTTCTGTATATGTGTGTGTGTATGTGTGTTGTGTGGGTGAACCATTCGCTGGATGCCACCTTCATGATTGAGAACATCCGGGGACAGTGAGTGTTGTGTTGTGTGTTTGTGTGTGTGTTTGTGAGTGTATGTGTATGTGTGTGCGTGTGTGTGTGTGAAAGTATGTGTGTGTGAGTGCATGTGTTTGTGAGTGTGAGTTTGTATATGTGTGTGTGTGTGTGTGTGTTGTGTGGGTGAACCATTTGTTGGATGCCACCTTCAATTATTGAGAACATCCGGGGACAGTGAGTGTTGTGTTGTGTGTTTGTGTGTGTGTTGTGTGGGTGAACCATTCGCTGGATGCCACCTTCATGATTGAGAACATCCAGGGACAGTGAGTGTTGTGTTGTGTGTGTGTGTGTATGTGTGTGTGTGTTGTGTGGGTGAACCATTCGCTGGATGCCACCTTCATGATTGAGAACATCCGGGGACAGTGAGTGTTGTGTTGTGTGTTTGTGTGTGTGTTTGTGAGTGTATGTGTATGTGTGTGCGTGTGTGTGTGAAAGTATGTGTGTGTGAGTGCGTGTGTTTGTGAGTGTGAGTTTGTATATGTGTGTGTGTGTTGTGTGGGTGAACCATTTGTTGGATGCCACCTTCAATTATTGAGAACATCCGTGGACAGTGAGTGTTGTGTTGTGTGTTTGTGTGTGTGTTTGTGAGTGTATGTGTATGTGTGTGCGTGTGTGTGTGAAAGTATGTGTGTGTGAGTGCGTGTGTTTGTGAGTGTGAGTTTGTATATGTGTGTGTGTGTGTGTGTGTGTTGTGTGGGTGAACCATTTGTTGGATGCCACCTTCAATTATTGAGAACATCCGTGGACAGTGAGTGTTGTGTTATGTGTGTGTGTGTGTGTGTGTATGTGTGTTGTGTGTGTTGTGTGGGTGAACCATTCGCTGGATGCCACCTTCATGATTGAGAACATCCGGGGACAGTGAGTGTTGTGTTGTGTGTGTGTGCGTGTGTTTGTATGTGTGTGTGTGTGTGTTGTGTGTGGGTGAACCATTCGCTGGATGCTACCTTCATGATTGAGAACATCCAGGGACAGTGAGTGTTGTGTTATGTGTGTGTGTTGTGTGTGTGTGTGTGTGTTGTGTGGGTGAACCATTCGCTGGATGCCACCTTCATGATTGAGAACATCCAGGGACAGTAAGTGTTGTGTTGTGTGTGTATGTGTGTGTGTGTTGTGTGTCTGTGTGTGTGAGTGTGTGTGTATATATGTGTATGTGTGTTGTGTGGGTGAACCATTCGCTGTATTCTACCGTCATAATTGAAAACATCAGTGGACAGTGTCTTGTTTGTGTGTGTGTGTGTGGGGGGGGGGGGTTAGTATGGTGTGTGTGTGTGTGTTTTATTATATTGTATTGTTTCTCAGTGATGGGCGCAATAGCCGAGTGGTTAAAGCGTTGGACTGTCAATTTGAGGGTCCCGGGTTCGAATCACGGTGACGGCGCCTGGTGGGTAAAGGGTGGAGATTTTTACGATCTCCCAGGTCAATATATGTGCAGACCTGCTAGTGCCTGAACCCCCTTTGTGTGTATACGCAAGCAGAAGATCAAACACGCACGTTAAAGATCCTGTAATCCATGTCAGCGTTCGGTGGGTTATGGAAACAAGAACATACCCAGCATGCACACTCCCGAAAACGGAGTATGGCTGCCTACATGGCGGGGTTAAAACGGTCATACACGTAAAAAGCCCACTCGTGTGCATACGAGTGAACGCAGAAGAAGAAGTTTCTCAGTGATTCGCTCAGACCCTTGCTCTGCTGGCCATGTCAGGATATGACAGTTATGAATAATAATGGTTGGCACCGTGACCAGATAACCAGTTGGGAGCGCCGGATTCTCACCCAAGTTTGATCCCCACCCCCTTCCCCCCCCTTCCCCTGCCCCCCCCCTTCCCCTTTTCAGCACACCTGGTGGGTCAAAGATTGAGAGTTTTTTTTTCCCCATCTCCCAGGTCCGCATACATGCATACCTGCTAGTGCCTGAACAGTGAACCTCTTTCGTGTGTTTAAGCATGTTAAAGATTTTTTTATTTATTTAAAGATCATGTAATCCAAATTGGCATTTGGTGCATGTGTGTGTGTCTGTGTGTGTGTGTGTGTGTGTTGATATGCATGTGTGTATTAGTTATGTGTGAATGATACGTGTGTAGAGATGCCAGCTGTTATGATCTGGCCATGTTTTGTTTCGCTTGATGGCAGTTTGTTCTGAAGGTCAAAATTGTTTGGACAAGTTCATTTTCGAGTACATAGCATGGTCACATGCTTTCCTGTCGTGACATTAACTAGACACTCTGGATCTATTGATTATGAGGCCAAGGCAGTCTCTACTTACCTTGGTCTCAGTTGATGATGCTCAGCTAATCATGTGCGCGTTTACATTGAAACAGCATGGAGTGGACCAATCAGCTTAATCGTAGCAGTTACACCATGTTGCAAGTCGGTCCAAGCGTTTGTGTGTCGTGTAGATAAAATGTACATTTGCTGTAACTGTCTCTGCTGTGCTTTAAATCCCTGAACGGTCTCGCTCCTTCTTATCTTACCGATCTTCTACATCTGTACACTCCATCGCGACAGTTACGCTCCTCATCTGATACTCACCTTCGTCATATCCCGCGCTTTGATACCAAGACCGTGGGCCAACGCTCATTCTCTTTCCAGGCCCCGTCCTCGTGGAATAAGCTCCCTCTTTCCCCTCCGCAGTTTGTGTCACATCTCATGACAAGTAAGTGCTCAACCCCCTCGTTCACCCACCCCATCTAGCTAGAGAGCAGTGTGGGTTGTGCGGTTTGCACGAGATACTCAGTCTGTCTCGGTCTCAGTTCAGGCTGTCACTGAACTGAGATCAGCCTCTTCCTTGTCAACAAATGACAAGATTCTGGGCTTTTCGCCCGCGACTGTCAGAGGAGGCAGCCGTGCCAGTCTTTGGCTCTCTTCAGGGCTGTTTGCCCATTTCGACGCTTGTAGTGGGGATCAGTTTCCTCCGAGTGGTCGTGGTCTCTGTGTGCTCTGTGTGAACTTCCAGCTTTGGGGTAGTGGTACCTCTCTGGAAGGTAAGAGGAGACTGTAAAGACAGTCCTAACCTGTGTTCTGTCTGTTTGTCTTGTGTTCATGTCCGTGAATGAGAGAGAGAGAGAGAGAGAGAGATAGGAGGGAGCGAATATTTGAGTAAATATAATACTTTGCTCTTTTATGTGCATTTGTAGGATGCGTATGCATTTTTAGACATAAATTTTATAAGAATGTGATAAAATATTTGTTACGTGTATTAAAGGGTTCAACCGTAAAATCTAGATTTAAGTTTTCCATGTGAACCCCGGATTGTTGTAGTCTGTGTTTGTGTTGTCTGGGTGTTAGTGCTGGGCTGGGTGGGGGTTTCTAGTCCGCTCTCTTACAGAGCGTGACAAATTGGTGGAGATGCGGGGTACGTTAGGTTAGAGTGGGAGGGGGGTGGGTGTAATCGTTTTGTCTGTTACCTGTGTACATATGATATCTGATTAAAATTATGCTGTGTCACTGGAAGAATGTTTGGGTGAGGTTAAGATAGACACCTTACCTGTTCAAAAAGTTAGCTGTTGTTCAGGCACTTGATTTTGGCTGTTGATTTTGGCCGAGTTTGGTTGGCCTTTCTCGCACTCTGCGAGGGGGAGAAAAAAAAAAAAAAAAAAAAAGAAAAAAAAAAAGGGGAAAGAAATGGCCACTCGGCGACAAACGGCTGCGGCCGTCACTCCCGGGTCAAAGTCCCAGATGGATAAGTCGAGTACCTCTACTCCTTCTCAGATAGATGAGTCAGGTTTGTCTGGATGGATACGGGGTCAACTGAAAGAGGATGACCCAGGTAATCTGTCTGATGATGGAAGAAAAGGGGACACTGTTCCTCTATCTCACCAGGATCCTTACACAAAATTCAAAGCCATGGGTGCTGACATGGGTTTGACTGGTGAGGCCCTTGCACGGTTTGTGGTCGATGCTGCTGCTAAGGAGGAAGAGCGCGCAAATAGGGAGGAAGAGCGCCGTTACAGGCGCTGGAGGGATCACAGGGAGGATGAATATAGGGAAGAGGAAAGACGGTATAGGGAGAAGAGGGATGAGGAGGATAGGCAGCGGTTTGAAAGGAAGATGGAATTAAAGCAAGAAGAGGTCGAGGCTCAAATAAGCCAACCGTTTTCCCTTGCTCCATTTGACGGGAAGGACGACTTCGACGACTTCCTGACCCATTTTGAGAGGGTAGCGCTTCTCAATAAGTGGAAGCCAAGTTCATGGGCGGCTCGCTTGGTAACCTTGTTACAAGGTCGAGCTAGGGACGCTTGTCTGCGAGTGCCTCCGGAGCGACTTCATGACTACGAGTCATTGAAAGCGGCTTTACTCCGCGAGTTTCGGCTAGATGCCCATGCGTACTGCAAGCGTTTCCGATCGATGCGGAAGCTTGCAGAAGAGACCTTTATCCAATTTCTAGAAAGGCTTAAGGTCTGTCTGTCTCGCTGGTGCACAGCTGCTGGTCGCGATTACGACAGTGCTGAGGACTTAAGGGACTTGTTCCTTCAGGAACAGTTCCTAGCTACCCTTAACCCTGACCTCGTCAGTGAGGTTAAGCGTGAGGAACCAGATAGGGTGGAGGAGGTAGCACGCATTACCTCGAAGGTTGTCGGTGCCAGGAGAGCGGGACGGATGGCTGAGAGTGAGGCACGAGCCTCCAGGAAATCCAGAGATCATGGTCTTGGTGCCAAACCTCATGCGGAGCAAAAGGCCGCATCTCTTGGACAAAGTAGTTCCGCTCTTAGCGACAGCTCAAGAGGTGTCGAGAGAACTAGAGGAGTTACCTGTTTCCTCTGCGGGAAACTTGGACATGTGGCCAAAGAGTGCCGCCAGCGGAAGAAGGTTTCCCTTGTGGCACAGCCGAGCTTTAGGCAGCAGGGTTCCCATTCCCCACCTCCATCTCTTTGCGTTAACTGTGCTGCAAAGCAGTACTCGCCACGATGTGAGGCTTTCGTCAACGGGGTTTCAGTCCCGGCTTTGCGAGACACCGGAGCTCACATGGTTGTTGTTGCACGCCATCTGGTCAGTCCAGATTCTTTCACTGGAGCGACTGTCCGTGTGGTGCTGGCCGAGTCGAGGTGCACCTCTGTCCTACCCATCGCCAGAGTAGATTTCCAGTCTCCTTTCGTGGAAGGCAGACTAGACGTGGCAGTAATGGAGGCTCCTGTGGAAGAGGTCCTTATTGGCAATACTGCCTGGCGCGAGAATGGCACTTCAGTGCCCGTGCCAGTTTACTCGGACGCCAGTCTTGTGGGTGCTGTGGAGACGCGGGCCCAAGCAGCTGCCAGGGCTAAAAGGTTATCTCCCTTGCCTGTCAAGGACTTCCAGATCCATGTGTCTAGACAGGACCTAGAGCATCAGCAGGATAGCGATCCTGACCTGTGTCAAGCTCGGGAGCTGGCTGTGTCTAAAGCCGTCAAAAAGACACGATCTGGAGAGGTCATGTACTTCAGGAAGCAGGGAATACTGATGCGGCGGTTCAAGGACCATCGGGGGGAAGCAACCCAAATCTGTGTTCCTAAGGAACTGCGTTCCACAGTGTTGCTTCTTGCCCATGAAGCCCCCATGTCGGGTCATCTTGGGGTTAACCGCACGCAGGGAAGAGTTTTCCCACATTTCTACTGGCCTGGCATGTGTGCTGACATTCGGCGTTTCGTCCGTTCTTGTGACAGATGCCAGAAGACGGTAGCTAAGGGTCGAGTCCCGAAAGTGCCACTCGTCAAGATGCCCCTCATTTCAGAGCCCTTCAGTCGTGTAGCTGTCGACATTGTAGGACCTATATCCCCTTCATCTGAGTCGGGCAACAGGTACATTTTAACAATGGTCGACTATGCGACCAGGTACCCAGAAGCTGTCGCTCTCAAACACGTTTCGGCTGAAACTGTGGCTGAGGCGTTGTTCACCATGTGGACACGAACAGGTGTTCCTGCTGAGGTTTTGACTGATCGTGGTTCTCAGTTCACAGGCAGTGTCATGCAGGAAGTCTATCGCCTTCTGTCTGTGCGGGGCTTGACCACAACCCCCTACCACGCTCAGTGCAACGGGTTGGTGGAGCGTTTTAACGCTACTTTGAAGGCAATGCTGCGGAGACTATCGCACGAGAAACCTCGAGCCTGGGACCGCTGGATTCCCGCTCTGTTATTTGCCTACAGAGAAGTTCCCCAGGAGAGCACTGGCTACTCGCCTTTCGAGCTGCTCTATGGGAGAACAGTACGGGGTCCCATGCAGATCCTCAGAGAACACTGGCTCCACCCTGAGAGGCCAGAAATTCAGACTGCTGCTGAATACGTGGTAGAACTGCGAAACAGAATCGCAGAGTCCTGTACCATTGCTCAGCAAAACCTCGAAAGGGCATCAAGGCGGTACAAGGGTTATTTTGATGCCAAAGCAAAGCAAAGACAGTTCGCTGAGGGAAGCAAAGTACTTCTCCTTCGCCCCACCAAACAGAACAAACTGGAACTTGAATGGCAGGGTCCATACACTGTTCTGCGTCGTGTGGGCATCGCAGATTATTGCGTTCAGATTGGCGAGAAAGAAAAGCTGTACCACGCCAATCTGTTGAAAGAATACATTGAGCGCACTCCTCGAGGGACTGTGGCTCTGGCTGTGATTGAAGACCCAGAGGTCTGGGAAGGAACGAGGACAGTGGAACGCGACATTCCACTCATGCCCCTGGAGGCAACTGAAGGTCCGGAGGATGTTGTGCTGGCCGCTGATAACTCCTCACTGAAAGAGGCCATTCGTGAAATGACTCGAGGGTTTAGGGATGTTCTCACTGACTTGCCTGCCTGTACGAACCTCGAGACATGCACGCTCAATCTCACCTCCGACACCCCTATTAGGGCTAAGCAGTATCCACTGCCCTACTCCCAACGTGAGACGATTCAAGAGGAGGTCCAACAAATGTTGAAGATGGGCGTGATAGAGCCATCCTCGTCCCCATACTCCTCTCCTATCGTCCTCGTAAAGAAGAAAGATGGGAAGGTACGGTTTTGCGTCGATTTCCGTCGCATCAATAAGATAACTGTGTTTGATGCTGAACCAATGCCAGATGTAGAGGCACTGTTTTCCCGGTTATCAGGGAAAAAGGTGTTCTCGAAGCTAGACCTTTCAAAGGGGTACTGGCAGATCCCCATGGCGGAAGCTGATCGCCCGAAAACAGCTTTCACTACTCCTCAGGGACACTTCCAGTGGTGTGTAATGCCGTTTGGCCTCAAAACTGCTGGCGCAGTATTTTCCCGCATGATGCGGAAGTTAGTACTGCCTCTCAACAGCCCTGACGTGGACAACTTCATGGACGATGTTCTTATCTCCTCCGCCGATGAAACACGGCATCTAAGGCTCTTACGCAGCGTGTTTTCCCGGTTGCGTGATTGCAAGCTGACTGCACGGCCCTCCAAATGTTTTCTCGGCCACAGGGAGTTAGACTATCTGGGTCACCATGTGGGTGCTGGGAAAATTTGGCCAGCTGCAGAAAAAATGGCGAAGATCCGAGAATCACCTCGTCCCTGTACGAAACGACAGCTCCGAGGGTTTCTGGGCCTCGTGGGGTTCTACAGGAGGTTCGTTCCTCAGTTTGCGGAAATCGCTCTTCCCTTGACTGAGAAAACCAAGAGCAAGGAGCCAAACAAAGTTATCTGGGATGAGTACTGCGAGAGAGCTTTTCTGCAGCTCAAACAAATCCTCTGCAGTAGGCCAGTTTGCTGTCTCCCCGATCTGTCCAAGCCTTTCATACTGCGGACTGACGCTTCGAACGTGGGGTTGGGAGCTCTTCTGCTCCAAGATCAAGGTATGGGTGCTCAACCAGTGGCGTGTGCCAGTAAGAAATTGAGCCCAGCCGAACGCAATTACCCCACAATTGAAAAGGAATGCCTGGCTCTTGTGTGGGGTATTCAGAGGTTTGAACCCTACCTCTACGGGAAGGAGTTTGTCGTCCAGGTGGACCATGCACCGCTGCAATATCTAGACAGGGCCAAAACGGTCAGCGGCAGACTGACGCGCTGGGCTCTACAGTTGCAGCCTTTCTTGTTCAGGGTGCAAGCCATTCCTGGCAAAGAAAACATTGGTGCTGACTTCCTCAGTCGTCTGCCAGAGTTGGATGAAATATGATCTGAACACGGCCCAGTTTGAGTGTTAACACCTGAATGAGGCAGCTGTATACTGGCCATGTGTATCGATCTTTTAGTACCACTAATTAGTTGGTAAGGTTGGCAATTCTATAATTTGCAATTCATCCTGTTATTCCAGACTTCATAGTTTTGATGATGTTGTTGTTGTTTTTTCATGTAATTGTTTTGCCTTTTCCTTACATTTAGTTTCAGGAGGGCAGTGTCTTGGCATGTCTCTGTTTGAGAGGACATTGTGGATGATACGGCAGTGGGAATATGTGTTATTGTGTTTGTCATTCTGTGTGACATGTTTATAATTAAGTTTCAAATCTTCGTTTGAACTTGTGAGGGGGGCTGTTGTCACATATCATGACAAGTAAGTGCTCAACCCCCTCGTTCACCCACCCCATCTAGCTAGAGAGCAGTGTGGGTTGTGCGGTTTGCACGAGATACTCAGTCTGTCTAGGTCTCAGTTCAGGCTGTCACTGAACTGAGATCAGCCTCTTCCTTGTCAACAAATGACAAGATTCTGGGCTTTTCGCCCGCGACTGTCAGAGGAGGCAGCCGTGCCAGTCTTTGGCTCTCTTCAGGGCTGTTTGCCCATTTCGACGCTTGTAGTGGGGATCAGTTTCCTCCGAGTGGTCGTGGTCTCTGTGTGCTCTGTGTGAACTTCCAGCTTTGGGGTAGTGGTACCTCTCTGGAAGGTAAGAGGAGACTGTAAAGACAGTCCTAACCTGTGTTCTGTCTGTTTGTCTTGTGTTCATGTCCGTGAATGAGAGAGAGAGAGAGAGAGAGAGAGATAGGAGGGAGCGAATATTTGAGTAAATATAATACTTTGCTCTTTTATGTGCATTTGTAGGATGCGTATGCATTTTTAGACATAAATTTTATAAGAATGTGATAAAATATTTGTTACGTGTATTAAAGGGTTCAACCGTAAAATCTAGATTTAAGTTTTCCATGTGAACCCCGGATTGTTGTAGTCTGTGTTTGTGTTGTCTGGGTGTTAGTGCTGGGCTGGGTGGGGGTTTCTAGTCCGCTCTCTTACAGAGCGTGACAGTTTGGTTTCTCTGTCATCCTTCAAGTCTTCTCATTAAACTACTCTTTTCACATCCTGATTGGCATCTCTGTTTCATTCCTCTCCAGTTTGTGTGTCCCTTCTGCGTGTGCGTCTGTTGTGTGCGTGATAAGAGAATGGCAAAACCGTGGTGGAAGTGGTGACTGTCCCTTGATGCCTGTGCTGTTTCGTCCCAGTATACTTTTCCTATATATATTTTTGTTTTTGTAAGTGCTTAGGGCTTTGGTAAGATTAAGCGCCATAAATGCCCATTATTATTATTATTATTATTATTTGGCTCGGAGTCGGAGTGTTCATACCAAATTCAGAATGTTCCTACCTTCTTCTTCTTCTTCTGCGTTCACTCGTATGCACACGAGTGGGCTTTTACGTGTATGACCGTTTTTACCCCGCCATGTAGGCAGCCATACTCCGTTTTCGGGGGTGTGCATGCTGGGTATGGGTTCTTGTTTCCATAACCCACCAAACGCTGGCATGGATTACAGGATCTTTAACGTGCGTATTTGATCTTCTGCTTGCATATACACACGAAGGGGGTTCAGGCACTAAGCAGGTCTGCACATATGTTGACCTGGGAGATCGTAAAAATCTCCACCCTTTACCCACCAGGCGCCGTCACCGTGATTCGAACCCGGGACCCTCAGATTGACAGTCCAACGCTTTAACCACTCGGCTATTGCGCCCGTCATTCCTACCAAATTTCCTGATTGTTCCTACAAACGCTTGGCAGGGGGGTGGGGTTGGCATCTCTGCGTGTGAACGCACGTGTTAACGAAGGAAAATCCAATGTCCAGCAAAACGTTTCCACACAGGTTTGAGGTGACAGAGAGCCATACCAAGAGACTGGCCGAAAGTGCCCCCAGTCGTTACAGCTTCGTCTGCAACTGTCTGCTGGAGATCGCACAGTGCTCCGACACTGACAGGTGTGTGGGTGTTTGTGTGTGTGTTTGTGTGTGTGTTTGTGTTAGTTCTTTAGTTTAACGTCTTTTCACTGTAAGTGATATTAGACGAGGGTAGGAAAAAAAATCGAGTGGGTGGAGGGGGGGAATTACTGTGTACGCATGCGAGTAAGTGAAAGTGTGTGTGTGTGTGTTTGTGTGTGTGTGTGTGTTACATATAGAAAATGAATGATTTAAGTTTTGTTAAAAAAATAAATAAATAAATTATTTAAAAAAAAAACCAACTAAACAATATAACATATTTCTAATGAAAAACTAACAACTGTAACAGCGAACCAACTGGACTATTGAAAAAGTCATACATTAGTAATGGACTGCTGAAGATCGTCAACACTGAAGATGATTTCAGTTCCGGGATGTGAGACTTTAACATATCGCAGGTTGGTATATGATCGGCTGTTATGTGAGCACCACAGATGCAAGAAACATTACTGACATATTTTGTCCTTAAACAATTTGTGTGTGTGTGTGTGTGTCTGTGCGTGGGTGTGTATGTTTGTATGTGTGTGTTGGAGATCACCCAGTGCTCTAACTCTTGAGGTGTGTGTGTGTGTGTGTGTGTGTTCTGGCAGTTGCCTAGTGCTCTGACTCTAACAGAGATATGGCAGGTCAAGTCTAGGGAAATGATCTTTTTGAGAGTAAAAGAATAATCTTATACAGCTTTTTTTTTTTTTTTTTCATCCTGCCATCTGTAAAAAATAAAAAATAAAAAAAGTGGGAGTGCTCCGATATTGACAGGTGTGTGTGTGTTTGTGTCTGTGTGTGTATCCATGTGTGTTTGTGTCTGTGTGTGTATCCATGTGTGTTTGTGTGTGTGTGTATCCATGTGTGTTTGTGTGTGTGTGTGAATATCCATGTGTGTTTGTGTCTGTGTGAATATCCATGTGTGTTTGTGCCTGTGTCTGTGTGAATATCCATGTGTGTTTGTGAGTATATCTGTTTGTGTCTGTGTGTATATCCATGTGTGTTTGTGTCTGTGTGTATATCCATGTGTGTTTGTGTCTGTGTGTATATCTGTGTGTGTTTGTGTCTGTGTGTATATCCATGTGTGTTTGTGTCTGTGTGAATATCCATGTGTGTTTGTGTCTGTGTGAATATCTGTGTATGTGTCTGTGTGAATATCTGTGTGTGTTTGTGTCTGTGTGTATATCCATGTGTGTTTGTGTCTGTGTGTATATCCATGTGTGTTTGTGTCTGTGTGTGTTTGTGTCTGTGTGAATATCCATATGTGTTTGTGTCTGAATATCCATGTGTCTTTGTGTCTGCATATCCATGTGTGTTTGTGTGTGTGTGTATATCCGTGTGTGTTTGTGTCTGTGTGAATATTCATGTGTGTAACTGTTTGTGTGTGTGTGTATATCCATGTGTGTTTGTGTCTGTGTGAATATTCATGTGTGTAACTGTTTGTGTGTGTGTGTGTGTATATCCATGTGTGTTTGTGTCTGTGTGAATATTCATGTGTGTAACTGTTTGTGTGTATGTGTGCCATGTGTGCACACCCCTGAAAATGGAGCATGACTGCCTACATGGCTGGGATAAAAACATTCATACATATAATAGTCCACTCATGTATATATAAGTGAACGTTGGAGTCGCGGCCCACAAAAAAAAAAAGAAGGCAACTGGTGTGAAAGTGTTTTGATTTGTCTTTTGCATGAAATTAAGCACTGAATAATTCCTTTTTTAATGATTAGTTCACTTCATATACTACTATGTATTATTATTATTATCATTATTATTATTATCATTTATGTGATGTGGACGTCTCTGATGTCGTTGCTGTGGTCAAGCTGTGGCATGTCCAAGCAAGTAACAGTGAAGCGCGGTGTGGTCAGTCTGAACCAGATCTCCATCTACTGTGCGGAAGTGACGGCCAAGTGCAACGCCCTGACCAGCGATTGGCTGGGAGTCCTCAAGTACCTGTGTTGCTCGGCCAATCAGAGCAGTGGTTTCATCGATGTCCTGACACAAATTGATGTGAGTTGCTTTGGAGCTTTTTTGGGGGGGGAGGGTGGCGGGGGGTAGAATACGGGACATTTTCATTATTTCAGTTTTGGTGTCATATACTGTACCATGTCAAACTGATGCAAAAAGTAGTAGTAGCAGATTTAGGGGTAGGCATGCCTGGTTTCACCATCATGGTGGTGGTTGTGTTGGTCAGGTTGCGGACCTGTCGATCCACGACAGCATCGCAGTGTTCACGGCCATCCTGGTGGCCCGGCACTGCTTCACGCTGCAGGATTTCATCATCCACATTGCCCTGCCCAGTCTGGTCGCGGCCTGCCCCCGAGGTAATCAGGAGTGGGCACGTAAGTGGGAGAGCAAGAGTGTGAAGGTGGATGATGAAAACGATGATGAAGACGGTGATGATGATGATGTGGAAGAGGCAGGTGAAATCGAAGCGGCATGTGAGTATTGTATTGTATTGTATTCTGTGTTGTGTTTTGTCACAACAACATCTTTTCTCTGAGTGAGAAAATCGGGGGTTATTAATTTCGGTGTCGTTACGGAAGGAGAGAGAGGGCGTTGTCACGGTGCGGTGCCAACATTTTTTTTTTTTTGTCCTGTCTGCCTGTAAGCGAGATTTATTTTACAAGTGAACCAAAATCAATTATCTGACAGAATTTACCCAGGCACTGCTCTCTTGTTGCTGTTGGGTCTCTAACGTAAGCTAGAGTGATGTGATGGCCTAGAGGTAACGCATCCACCTAGGAAGCAAGAGAATCTGAGCGCACTGGTTCGAATCACGGTTCAGCCGCCAATATTTTCTCCCCCTCCACTAGACCTTTAGTGGTGGTCTAGACGCTAGTCATTCGGATGAGACGATAAACCGAGGTCACGTGTGCAGCATGCACTTAGCACACGTAAAAGAACCCACGGCAACAAAAGGGTTGTTCCTGGCAAAATTGTAGTTGTTCTCGTGTAATATGTGTGTACAGTTATTATCTGTTTATCCAGAAAATATTATATTGCTGTGTAAATGACCAGATTAATGTTTGTAAAATTGGAAAACATGTGTTTTGCATTCTTTATTCTTTTCCTTTTCAGAAAATGTATACTTCTATGGGGCTGTCTCCGATAACAGAGTACACAGAATTTTTTGAAAATATACGCCAGTTTTTTTTGTGTGAAAAACTCTGGCAAATAGATTTCATTTAAATCATTTCCCTGGCAGGTGAAAGGGTTAATTGCATATCTATTTTTTTGCTATTATACCTCGTTTTACTTCCTTTCCTTTTGCTCTCCCTCAAGGCCTGACTAAGCACGTTGGGTCACGTTGCTGGTCAGGCGTTTGCTCGGCAGATGTGGTGAGGCGCATATGGGTTTGCCTGAACGAAGTGACGCCTCGTTGGGTAAGTGAACTGAACTGAACTGAACTGAACTGGACACGGAGAAAAACAAACAGTGGGTTCTCCTGAACGGTTGTGAACTTATTGAAAATTATCCTGTATTAACACTGAAAATGAATTGACTCATTCTACCCCACAGCTACATGCGTGCTACAACTATCCTGGACCAGCACGACATGAGACCACTGCAGAAGAAACAGGGTGGTTCACTAAAACGGCGAAAATCGATGGAGAATGGTTGGTTTAATCAGTTGAACAAAGCTTCATTGTCATGCTTCCGAAATCTGTAAACGGTTCAGTTTAGAACGCCAGCTGTACCAAGCAAGAATAAATGAAATTAGAATAGTGTGTTATATGAGAATACTCGTGTCTGGTCCACAGGGGAAGTAATCATGGTACGAGTTAAGTGGTATGAGTGAACTCGTACTTGGAGTAGAAAGAGTTAACAACCAATCAAATGACTGCTGGCCATTTGCAGCGGGCGCGGACCAGGATTGCCCCCAAACACAGTGATGCCTCCTTGAGTATTTGAACTGAACTGGACTGGATTGGACACGGTAAAAAACAAAAAATGGGTTCTCCCAAATGGTTGCGAACTCAATTGAAAATTATGCCATATTACCACTGAAAATGAATTAACGCTCTCTCCCCCACCCCCCGTGATTGACTCACAGGACGTTTGTCACACTGACCACCTCGCTCCCCACCCCGCCCACCACCCTGACATTAACGACCAATCAAAACGACTGGTGGCCGTTTTCAGCGGGGGGGGACCAGGACGCGGAGCCAGGGGCACGGCTGTCGTGCCACCTGCTGCTGCGGCTGTTCAAGCCCTCGCTGCTGACCTCCCAGCAGTCTGCGGGGCCCTACACCACCAAGACGGTGCCCATGATCCACGAGGCCTGTGACCGACACCTGCTGGAGGCCTCCCACAACGAGGTGGAGATCGGCCCGCTGTCAGCCATCCTCAAGGCCATGCTCATCCTCGGTGAGTTGTGGTAGGGCGGTGGGGCTTGGGGTGCATTGGATTGACTGATAGATATGTGTTAGCGTGTGTTTTAACTCTCTCTGGACGATGGAACGCTATAGCGTTCCTGACGTAAGGTAGCGTTCCGGACGACAGAATGCCATAGCGGTATGGACAGTTAAAAATTTTTCCACGTTTTCCTCATGGGGTAGCATAAAAATCGCAGCTACACCGGGCATTGTGAACGTGTCAAGTGTCGAATAAAAAGTTTCTTCATGAGATTCCGTAAAAACAGATTCCATAGCGAGCCAGCGAGTTCAGGACCCTACACGACAAGCTAATCTGCATACGTATCGAAAATGGTGTCGCAGGCGATACAAATGGAAATTTGGGGAGCAAACTAGATCATGACAGCGGCTTTTACCACTGCTGAAGTGATTGAAATGCTTCAAACTGAAGGTTTCAACATCGATGAGGATGATGAAGACATTGAATAAAGTAGTGAAGAAAGCTACCAGCAAGTAGGTACTGATAGTGACTCAGCTTCTGAGAGCAGTGAAGAGGGAGGGGGGTTGGCGTTCACACAACATGAGGAGAGGGGTCAGTAGGTCAAGTACAGTGAGTTTCATTCAGTTACCATTTGTTTTGTATTTTTTGTGATTTTTTTTTTCCTAACCCTAACAAATGGGTCATCTGTGGGGAAAAGCAAGGGAGAGAACTAGTCGTCCGGAGTGAGTTAACCTTCTTTTTTTTTAACTCACTCCAGACAGACGGCCCCTGTCATGACCCTGCTGTTCACAACCATTTCAGACCGGTTCACGTGAACAGTGCGTGTCAACAATGTCGTCTGACCCAGTTTCGCCTCGATCACAAGGCAGAAATGAGAATTACATGAAGGGGCTCAGTCGTGGCTATATAAGGGTCTGAATTTAATCTGTTTCAAACTCTTTGTGCTTTCCTGTTTTCATTTGTAAGTCATCAGTGTGTTCATTTCTAGTCGTCAGTGTGTTAAATTTTCAAACCAAAAATATGCGGTACTTTCATCATCTCTCTGTGTGATAGCCTCAGAAAGGTGGAAGTTTTATATTTTCTCCCCAACTAACTCGTTACGTTACTGATCAGTTTGGAAGTTTTCAGTTCGTAAATTCTAACATTTATTTTTTTGGCGATTTTATTTCTGACCCAGACAAATGGGGGTTGTCTGTGGGAAAAGTCAGGGGAGCTAACTGGCAGTACTGAGTGAGTTAACCTTGATGTTATAATAATAATAATAATAATGGATACTTATATAGCACACTATCCAGAAATCTGCTCTAGGTGCTTTACAAAAACACTTTGTTAACATAAAACATTACATCTATGTTACATACACACACCAAAATATGACTACACACACACACACACACACACACACACACACTGCGTACATACATTTTAACAATACATGTGACATGTGTATCTAACAGCTACCCTAACACATACGCACACATAGGCAGGCACAAACTTACATAAACACATGCGCACACAATACACATTCATATACATGCATGTAGTTATGTACACATACATATGTATACATGCATAGTCAAGCACAGCTAACGCAAAGGAAGGGGACCTGCCACAATTGAACTTACTGCTGAGGGAAAAGGTGAGTTTTGAGACGAGATTTAAAAGATGCGAGGGAATCAGAATGACGGATGTTGCCCCAGGTGACGAGCCGGAAGGCAGCAAGAAGTGCGGGTCTGGTCGACAGAACGAACGGAACATCAGCTCCCTGCTGGAAAACCTGGCTGACGGGGGCGTGGACATGGACGCTGTGCTGGGGTGAGTGGGATGGCGGTGGTGTGTGTGTGTGTGTGTTCCGTTTGAGTTGTTTTGACACAGTGTGTCTCTGTGTAGGGGTGGGTGGAGAGTGTCTTTGTGTGTGTGTAGTCCGTTTTGAGTCGTGTTGACATGGTGTGTCGCTGTGGAGGGGTCACTGGGTGCGTGGAGAGTGTTTTTGTGTGTGTTCCGTTTGAGTCGTTTTGACACGGTGTGGAGAGGTCATTGGGTGGGTGGGTAGAGAGTCTTTTAGTGTGTTCCGTTTGCGTCATTTGAATGCAGTGTGTTGCTGTGGGTGAGTGGGTGGAGAGTGTCTTTGTGTGTGATCTGTTGAGTCGTTTTGATGTGGCGTGTTGCTGTGGAGGGGTGCGTGGAGAGTCTCTTTGTTTGCGTTCTGTTTGTGTCATTTTGATGCGGTGTGTTTTGTGGAGGGGTGGGTGTAGAATGTCTTTGTGTGCACTCCATTTGAGTCGTTTTGACACGGTGTGTTTCTATGGATGGGTCACTAGGTGGGTTGGTGGAGAGTCTCTTTGTGTGTGTTCCGTTTGAGTCGTTTTGACACAGTGTGTCGCTGTGGAGGGGTCATTGGGTGGGTGGGTGGAGAGTCTTTTAGCGTGTTCCGTTTGCGTTATTTTAATGCAGTGTGTTGCTGTGGGTGAGTGGGTGGAGAGTGTCTTTGTGTGTGATCTGTTGAGTTGTTTTATGTGGCGTGTTGTGTGGAGGGGTGGGTGGAGAGTCTCTTTGTGTGCGTTCTGTTTGTGTCATTTTGATGTGGTGTGTTGCTGTGGAGGGGTGGGTGGAGAGTGTCTTTGTGTGTGTTCCGTTTGAGTCGTTTTGACACGGCGTGTTTCTGTGGATGGGTCACTGGGTGGGTTGGTGGAGAGTCTCTTTGTGTGTGTTCCGTTTGAGTCTTTTTGACACGGTGTGTCGCTGTGGAGAAGTCATTGGGTGGGTGGACGGAGTGTCACTTTGTGTGCGTTCTGTTTGTGTCATTTTGATGCGGTGTGTTGCTGTGGAGGGGTGGGTGGAGTGTGTCTTTGTGTGTGTTCCGTTTGAGTCGTTTTGACATGGCGTGTTGCTGTGGAGGGGTTGGTGAAGTGTCTTTGTGTGCATTCTGTTTGTGTCATATTCATGGGAGTGTCGCTGTGGAGGGGTCACGGGGTAAATAGGATAGTGGTGGTGGGTGTGTGTTCCGTTTGACTCGTTTTGACACGGCGTGTCACTGTGGAAGGGTCACTGGGTGATTTTTCTGTCTGTGTGTATGATTTGTAATTGTGTGTGTATCTGTATTTGTATCTGTATCTGTATTTCTTTTTATCACAACAGATTTCTCTGTGTGAAATTCGGGCTGCTCTCCCCAGGGACAGCGCGTCGCTACACTACAGCGCCACCCCTTTTTTTTTTTTTTTTTTTTTTTCCCTGCATGCAGTTTTATTTGTTTTTCCGATCGATGTGGATTTTTCTACAGAATTTTGCCAGGAACAACCCTTTTGTTGCCGTGGGTTCTTTAACGTGCGCTAAGTGCATGCTGCACACGGGACCTCGGTTTATCGTCTCATCCGAATGACTAGCGTCCAGACCACCACTCAAGGTCTAGTGGAGGGGGAGAAAATATCGGCGGCTGAACCGTGATTCGAACCAGCGCGCTGAGTTTCTCTCGCTTCCTAGGCGGACGCGTTACCTCTAGGCCATCACTCCTCTTGTTGTTTATACATGTATGTATTTTGTGGTTGGTTGTTGAGGTGTGTCTGTGGCTTGTATTACGTTGTGCACATTTTACTATTGCACATTCTTTTTTATTTTCTTTTTTGTTGTTGTTGTTGTTGCTTGTGTTTGTTTTTTTGTTGTTTTTTTTAAAGAGAAATCAGACATTTTCGTCATCAGGGACGACTGGTCTATACTGAGACCATCCTTATTTTGTTGTGTCTGTAATGTACTTTTGTATTTGGTTATGTCCATTTTTGTCTATTAATGGTTCAGAGTTGGCTGTTTGCTGTTGTATGTTTCTGTATGTCTGTGGGTTCTCTTCTCGTGTTTTCTGTCATTGTCTCTTGCCCTTCGGGTTCGTCGCCTTTTATCCTCTGACTTCATCTTCAGAGCTGCAGCGTGTTTGGTGGTTGTTGTCTTGGGCTGATTCTTCCATCCTGCTAATAATATTTTATCTTCTTCCTCTGGTTCTTCCACTGGTTGTTGCCTGGTGTCCTCTTTTCTTCGTACTGCATTTCCCGTCCGTCTCCTCTTCTTTGTTTTCTTCACGTTTGGTGGCAGGCCAGGGGGGGTGTCTGGTCCTTCCTGTATTGCCATTAGTCTGTGAATTAGCATGCACGTGTAAAGTCGTGCGTGTGAATGTGTGGGGTGAGTGCGCGCGCGTGCGCAAGCCTCTGTGCGCGTGTGTGTGTGTGTTGTTGCTTGTGTTCATTCAAGTGTGAATGATCAAACAACAGAGACAGAATGCAAAAAAAACCAATTAGCCTCTTGGCGAACAGGCTGCAGGAATGGAAGATTGCATCAAAGGACGCTTCATTTTCATAAACAGAAGGGAGGTAATATACTCAAGGGCAGTTACATCGCTGCAGCTGCTTTTGATGTATCCGTTTTGGGGCAGAGTAGTATTTTTGCACACAACGGGGGAATCAGACCTCTGTGGCAGGTTGAGATGGTTCTGAAAGCTCCATCAATTTAACAGGTCTAACAGAGGTAGGTTTCACAGAAGTTTCCAAAATCTCCATAAATTTAACAGATCTAACAGAGGTAGGTTTCACAAAAGTTTCCAAAATCTCCATAAATTTAACAAATCTAACAGAGATAGGTTTCACAGAAGTTTCTGAAAGCTCCATAAATTAAACAGATCTGACAGAGATAGGTTTCACAGAAGTTTCTGAAAGCTCCATAAATTAAACAGATCTGACAGAGATAGGTTTCACAGAAGTTTCTGAAAGCTCCATAAATTAAACAGATCTGACAGAGATAGGTTTCACAGAAGTTTTGAGAGTTTTTAAACAGATCTAATGGAGATACATTTCACAGGATGTTTCGAGAGTTCATAAACAAATCTAACGGAGATTGGTTTCACAGGATGTTCCAAGAGTTTTTAAACTGGTCTAACAGAGATAGATTTCACTGGATGTTCCGAAGCTTTGTAAACAGATCTAACGGAGATAGGTTTCACAGGATGTTCCAAGAGTTTTTAAACTGGTCTAACAGAGATAGATTTCACTGGATGTTCCGAAGCTTTGTAAACAGATCTAACGGAGATAGGTTTCACAGGATGTTCCAAGAGTTTGTAAACAGATGTGACAGAGATAGGTTTCACAGGATGTTGCAAGAGTTTTGAAACAGGTCTAACGAAGATAGGTTTCACTGGATGTTCCGAAGCTTTGTAAACAGATCTAACGGAGATAGGTTTCACAGGATGTTGCAAGAGTTTTGAAACAGGTCTAACAGAAGATAGGTTTCACAGAATGTTCCGAGAGCTCTAATGAAATTTAACTGGAAGAAGCAGTCGGGATTGAATTGGAAGTGTAAGTTTCAAGCAAAAAAAACACCAAAAACCCCCCCCCAAAAAAAACAATAAACGGAAACCTCAATCCCTTTTCGAGCCCCCAGAAGTAACGAGGGCTGTGGTGTGACACACACAAGTTTGGTGCACGGCAGGTCAGGGACCAGTGGCATGGAGAGCAAGGGGCTGAACGACTTTGCCAAGCACGCCCTGCACGAGATCTGCCAGCAGGACTGGGTCCGGGAGAAGTTCCTCAAGGACGTGGACCACCTCTTCACCAGTGACCTGCTCATCGACCCCATGCTCAGCCTGAAACAGGTAGGGGGGTGGGAGTGGGCGTGCGTGTTGGGGGGGGATGGTGTGGGGCGTGGATAATGTGTTTTGTGTTATATGACAGTGTGTAATGTGTTGTGTGTTAAATGACAGTGTATGATGTGTTTTGTGTTATATGGTAATGTGTGACACGTTGTGCGTTAAATGGCAGTGTGCGATGCGTTGTGTGTTGGGTGACAGTGTGTAATGCATTGTGTGTGTTGTGTGGGGGTCAGGGCCAGCAGTTGCTGCACACCATCTGTTACCCTGCCGGTCTGCCAGGGTCGCTGGACGTCAGCGAGACTGACCACAAACATCTCATCAACCGTGTCCTGCAGGTGAGAGAGACGTACCTTTTTTTTTCCTTTCTTTTTTGACTCACTTGTGTAAACAAAGTGAGTCTGTGTTTTAACCCGGTGTTCGGTTGTCTGTGTGTGTGTGTGTGTGTGTGTCCATGGTAAACTTTAACATTGACATTTTCTCTGCAAATACTTTGTCAGTTGACACCAAATTAGGCATAAAAATAGGAAAGCTTCAGTTCTTTCCAGTCATCTTGTTTAAAACAATATTGCACCTCTGGGATGGGCACAAAAAAATAAAAAAAGAAGCCTAATTATATGCAAACTGCATTTACTGTTTATATTTTTTGTATTCTCTAAACTTGACACTTTGACCTCTTATTCTGACACAACAACAAGAGGAGTCATTATTATCATTTTTTGTTCAAACAGGAACTTCTTTTGCTAAGCATGGAATTTTTATTTATTTTGCAAACGTTTTGGTGCAGATAGTAAAAAAGGGAAATTACTCTGTAATTAATGCTAGGGGACTTAATTTATCACAAGTGAGTCTTGAAGGCCTTGCCTCTCTTGTTTTATATAAAGACAGGTACATACGATAAAAATTGTTTCAGCAAATGTTTTCCAACGAGCAACACCGCCAGACAACATAGCTGTGTCAGAACAAAGACAACGGTGATAGTGAATCATTTAGAACAAGAGTTTGTCTGATCGGCAACAGAATATGGGATAAAAAGGGCCTTTCATTATGTGCATCAGTTTGTGTCTTTATTTGCAGAAAATATATTAGTGTTCTGACAGATGGCATTTGCTGCTGACACTGTGTCCAAAATGTGACTGATAAGTCTTGCTGGGGTTGGCAGGTGTGTTTTCTTAACTGCTTCCGGACGAAGGAATGCTCACGCATTCCTACACAAAATGTATTCAGATTCGGACGAAGGAATGGAATAGCATTCTCCAAAAGTAAAATTCCATCATGCGCTGTACACGTGATTTTGTGATTAGCCAAGCAGAGTGCGCAATTCTGGGTCACTCCACAATCGAACAGTATGATTGGTCAGCCTGGGATGTGTGGCCTGTCTCACACACACGCTGACAAAGTCACTGACCGGTCGGCTGCTCGCGTGCCAGCCTGTTAGCAAAGCGGGCTCTTCTCAGAATGTTGTGAAGCGAACAAGGCAGTGACGGCAACATTTTAGGTTGCCGAAGTACTTGAAATGCTACATACTGAAGGGTCGGACATTGAAGAGGTGGATGATGATGAAGAAGAAAGCGAATTTAATGCAGAAAGCGAGCATGGGTATGGTGATTCGGAGTGAAAAATTGGCATTATTTTCTATATATGGCAAAACTGTAAAAATAAGATGAGAAATTTGATTTTTTTTTTTTTTTTAATATGTAATAGCTCAACACGTAATAAACCAGTTCTGAAAGTTTCATTTTCTTACACAGTATTTTGTATTTTTTGTAATTTTTTTCCAAACCCTTACAAATGGGCCGTCTGTGGAGAAAAGCAAGGGAGAAAACTTGTCGTCCCGAGTGAGTTAACCGCCTAGCATTTTATCCAGCCACATCCCACAGGCTGGAAATCCCTACCGTTTATTTATAACCGCCGCAGCCCACTGCTGACTTGGTGATGCTGATTTTGTGACAAGTGTAGATAGTACCATGATGAAGCAGCAGAGAACACATTCAGATAGGACCGTACTTATTTCTTCTGACTAACAAATGTACACTGCGCATGTTAGAGGGTAGACGTAGACTAGCAGCATGATGTCATGACAGTTTTATCTTAATTTGGTGACAGTAGAGGAGACAGCAGCATGACACTTGTATGTAGGACGCATATGTTAGGGTGAGAAGAAAGTATGATAACTTGTGGAACACTTCGGCCAAATATAAATGGCCTGTATTGTGTGTACTTGAGGAACCAAATATACCTTAAAACAGTATGAAATTTTTCAAGTAGTAGGAAAAGTTTTCCAGTACCATACGCAACTGTTAGAGGGTTAAAGATGCCGTGTGACAGCTCGAAAGAAAACAGAGAGATTACAGAGCGCTGAAGCACTCTTGTTTTTTCAGTGCAGGTATGTTCAGTTTGTCCATTTTGCAGTGGTAAAGACAGAATAGTTTGGATGCTGTGCGGGTGACTTTGCCCCCTTGTCATTGTGTGCCGGACGGGCGCAATAGCCGAGTGGTTAAAGCGTTGGACTGTCAATCTGAGGGTCCCGGGTTCGAATCACGGTGACGGTGCCTGGTGGGTGAAGGGTGGAGATTTTTACAATCTCCCAGGTCAACATATGTGCAGACCTGCTAGTGCCTGAACCCCCTTCGTGTGTATACGCAAGCAGAAGATCAAATACGCACGTTAAAGATCCTGTAATCCATGTCAGCGTTCGGTGGGTTGTGGAAACAAGAACATACCCAGCATGCACACCCCCGAAAACAGAGTATGGTTGCCTACATGGCGGGGTAAAAACGGTCATACATGTAAAAGCCCGCTCCTGCATATACGAGTGAACGTGGGAGTTGCAGCCCACAAACGCAGAAGAAGAAGAAGAAGGATGCTGTGCAGTGACTTTGCCCCCTTTGTCATTGTGTGCCTGGATCAGTGGTGGTTAGAATGTGTGTGTGTGTGTGTGGATGAAACAGCACTGACTATGAAGACCACATTTCAGAGCCTGGATCAGTGGTCATTACGGGTCTCCTACCTGGAACTGAAGCTACTGCTGGAACAAGCCAACACCCAGGCTGTAAGTGTTCTGTACTTGTTTTTTTTTCTTTTGTTTTTTCTTTTGTTTTGCTTTGCTTCCCCAAAGCATTTATTTATTATTATTATTATTTTATTATTATTATTATTATTACTACTACCTTTTTTATATTATAATTATTATTTATTTATTTATGTAAGCTTATCTATTATTTATTCACCTTTTTTTTTCTTTCTTTTTTTTTTTTCTCAAGGCCTGACTAAGCGCATTGGGTTACGCTGCTGGTCAGGCATCTGGTTGGCAGATGTGGTGTAGCGTATATGGATTTGTCCGAACGCAGTGACGCCTCCTTGAGCTACTGAAACTGAAACTGAAACTTTGCTTCCCCATCATCAACACATTTCCCGCTTATTCCAACACCTCCATACCCAGTCACACCCGGGTTCATCTGCTGCAGTCTTCAGTGCCAGCGGTCCACAGGGAACCGTTGATGTTTGGTCGCCAGGAGGCTACACTCTGAAGGAGACACTTGTTCTGTGGTGTTCAGTACTGTCTGTTGTGATTGAACGCACACAAGACACACAACCTGCTAACCTCCTCTACTGATGATGATACTGGTTTATTGGAGGCGACGGGCGCAATAGCCGGGTGGTTAAAGCGTTGGACTTTCAATCTGAGGGTCCCGGGTTCGAATCACGGTGACGGCGCCTGGTGGGTAAAGGGTGGAGATTTTTCCGATCTCCCAGGTCAACATCTGTGCAGACCTGCTAGTGCCTGAACCCCCTTTGTGTGTAAATGCATGCAGAAGATCAAATACGCACGTTAAAGATCCTGCAATCCATGTCAGCGTTCGGTGGGTTATGGAAACAAGAACATACCCAGCATGCACACCCCCGAAAGCGGAGTATGGCTGCCTACATGGCGGGGTAAAAACGGTCATGCACGTAAAAGCCCACTCATGTACATGCGAGTGAATGTGGGAGTTCCAGCCCACGAACGCAGAAGAAGAAGAAGAAGAAGGAGAAGAAGTTTATTCGAGGCAAGGGAAGACGTTGATTTCATGTGCCCCCTTGGGGCTGGGAAATATTCCATGTCTGTCATCTTTGACACATACCATAGGAATAAAAAGAGATACGTCAGTGTTCAAAGTCACAGAGTTGCAATGATAATAATGATTCAAAGAACATGCAGTGAAATAATGTATGCACACACCCTCACACTATACTGTAATGCACTGTATTTTGCTGTAGTGTAGTGTACTGTATTGTAATGTGACATGTTGCACTGCATTGCACTGTAGTGTATTGTAATGTACCATACTATATTGTATTTGTATTTCTTTTTATCACAACAAATTTCTCTGTGTGAAATTCGGGCTGCTCTCCCCAGGGAGACCGCTGCACACGGTACCTCGGTTTATCATCTCATCCGAATGACTAGCGCCCAGACCACCACTCGAGGTCTAGTGGAGGGGGAGAAAATTTCGGGGGCTGTGCAGTGATTCGAACCAGCGCGCTCAGATTCTCTCGCTTTCTAGGCGGACGCGTTACCTCTAGGCCATCACTCCACTGAAATGTACTGTACAACACTGCACTGTATTGTACTGGGCTGTACTTAAATGTACAGCACTGTACTGTACTGTACTGCACTGTGCCGTACCACTGCACCACACCACACTGTACTGAACTGAACAGTGGAGTGACGGCCTGGAGGTAACGCGTCCGCCTGAGAAGCGAGAGAATCTGAGCGCGCTGGTTCGAATCACGGCTCAGCCCCTGATATTTTCTCCCTCTCCACTCGACCTTGAGTGGTGGTCTGGGCGCTAGTCATTCGGATGAGATGATAAACCGAGGTCCCGTGTGCAGCATGCTCTTAGCACACGTAAAAGAACCCACGGCAACAAAAGGGTTGTTCCTGGCAAAATTCTGTAGAAAAATCCACTTCGATAGGAAAAACAAATAAAACTGCACGCAGGAAAAAGTAAAAAAAAAAATTAAAAAAAGGGTGGCGCAGCAGTGTAGCGACGCGCTCTCCCTGGAGCGAGCTGCCCGAATTTCACACAGAGAAATCTGTTGTGATAAAAATAAATACACAAAATACAAAATACAAATACCAAAACTGCACTGTACTGTATTGTACTGCACTGTACTGTACTGCGATGTACTGAATTGCACTGCACTGTACTGTACTGCGATGTACTGAATTGCACTGCACTGTACTGCGATGTACTGAATTGCACTGCACTGTACTGTATTGTACTGCGATGTACTGAATTGCACTGCACTGTACTGTACTGTACTGCGATGTACTGAATTGTACTGCACTGTACTGTACTGTATTGTACTGCACTGCACTGAGATGTACTGAATTGTACTGCACTGTACTGCACTGCACTGTACTGTACTGCAATGTACTGTATTGTACTGCACTGCACTGCACTGTACTGCGATGTACTGAATTGTACTGCACTGTATTGTACTGCACTGCACTGTACTGCGATGTACTGAATTGCACTGCACTGTACTGCGATGTACTGAATTGCACTGCACTGTACTGCGATGTACTGTACTGTACTGCAATGTACTGTATTGTACTGCACTGTACTGTATTGTACTGCACTGCACTGTACTGCGATGTACTGAATTGTACTGTACTGCGATGTACTGAATTGTACTGCACTGTATTGTACTGCACTGCACTGCACTGTACTGTACTGCACTGTACTGTACTGGGGTTCACAGGAAACCAACAGCATTCTGGACCTGATAGCGCGAGCCACCATCGACCTGTTCCACCAGCAGACAGAAATAAAGCTGGCGGGAGGCAGCTCTCCACAGGAGGAGATCAAGTCAGTGTTAAAATGATAATGATAATTATGATAATAATAATAGCAATGATAATAATGATGACTATTATGATCATGCGCGTTTTTTACAGTGCTTACCCTGTGGCGATGAGCGCATTTGACAATACATTTCGCATCGGTACAGGAATATAAAAAAGCATTGAAGATAGAAACTCACACGCGCACATGCACAGATTAAGATAAAAGAGTGTTATGCCACTCACAATACATACATATATACACACTCACTCACACACACACACACACACACACTCACTCACTCACAAACATGCACACTCGTGGACGCATGCACAAAGACTGTGGAGGGAGAGAGCTGTATAGTTTAACCCTTTCAGTGCAGAGCCACTTTCCTGTTCAGTAACAAGTGTTTGCCAAGGGATATTTTGGTCGTGGTGGGGGTTAGAGGGGGGAGAGACCAAGACTCTGGTGTTGCCTGATCGTTATAATTGATGGACGTTCAGGTTAACTCACTCAGTACGGCCAGTCCTCTCTTCTCCTCTTCACAGACCCCTCGGATATCCAGTGGGTGTCTGAATGACCCAACCTTTAGCTTCCGTCGTCAGAATTGTGGTATTCTTTGTCAATATTCACCTCTTTAGTATAAGAGCCTTCCACTTGCAATATTTTGATGATGGTAATTGAGGTGAAACGCTGTTAACGTCGTCTCTTTCGCCGTTCGTATGGAGAGAGTTAAGTTCTGATCAGGAGACATTGTGGTTGTTGATGCCTGATTATCACAGTTGTCAGACGTTGAGCTCTGACCAGCTGACAGTTGTTGATGTCGGGTTGTTGAGCATCCTGCTCTCACTAGGAGAGAGTTTATGATGCTGGTCATCATTATTGACGGACGTGCAGGTCGACCATCAACCAAGAGACTTGGGACACCTGATTATTATGATTGATGGACGTTCAGATTGACTGTTCACTGGGAGACTGTGATTGGTGATGCCTTGTAATTGACTGTGATTGGTGACGCCTTGTAATTGTGATTGGTGACACCTTGTAATTGACTGTGATTGGTGACGCCTTGTAATTGACTGTGATTGGTGACGCCTTGTAATTGTGATTGGTGACGCCTTGTAATTGACTGTGATTGGTGACGCCTTGTAATTGACTGTGATTGGTGACGCGTTGTAATTGACTGTGGTTGGTGACGCGTTATAATTGACTGTGGTTGGTGACGCCTTCTGATTGACTGTGGTTGGTGACGCCTTCTAATTGACTGTGATTGGTGACGCCTTGTAATTGACTGTGGTTGCCTTTTGGTGACACCTTATAATTGACTGTGGTTGGTGACGTGTTGTAATTGACTGTGGTTGGTGACGCCTTATAATTGACTGTGGTTGGTGACGCCTTACAGTTGACAGACCATTTACCAGGAGACTGGTGACGCCTTACAATTGACAGACCATTTACCAGGAGACTGGTGACGCCTTACAATTGACACGCCTTACTATTATAATTGTCAGTTGTTCAGTTCGACCACTGACCAAGAGACTGGTGACGCCTTATAATTGACAGACCATTTACCAGGAGACTGGTGACGCCTTACTATTATAATTGTCAGTTGTTCAGTTCGACCACTGACCAAGAGACTGGTGATGCCTGTTCATCATAATCGACAGATGTCAGGTCGAGTTCTGACCTAGGAGTGAGTTGCTGTGTCCTGAAAAAGACAGGTGACGGCTGATTATCACGATTGCGGGCCATTCAGGTCGAGCTCTGACCAGGAGACGGTGTGGCTGGTGGCACCACTGATCTCCCGCCTGCCCAACGCCATCCAGGGCAAGGTGCTGAAGCTGGCCGGACAGGTGCTGGAGAGCGGCAACAACCTGTTCGTCTCCGCCAAGAGCAAGCAGGAGAAGGACCGCAACCTGCGCAGGTGAGGGGGAGGTGTGGGAGAGGGGGGGGGGGATGTGTGGTGATGGTGAGTTTGTGTGTGGGGTGAGGGGTGGTGGTGGTGAGGGGTGGGGGTGTTTGTCAGTGTGTGTGTGTGTGTTGTTGAGCGACAACAACCTGTTCGTCTCCGCCAAGAGCAAGCAGGAGAAGGACCGCAACCTGCGCAGGTGAGGGGGAGGTGTAGGAGCGGGGAGGGGATGTGTGGTGATGGTGGGTTTGTGTGTGTGTGTGTGTGGCGGTTGGGGGGAGTTTGTGTGTGTGTTGTTGAGCGGCAACAACCTGGAGTGTCTCTGCCAAGAGCAAGCAGGAGAAGGACCGCAACCTACACAAGTGGGGGGAGGGATGGGGGGGTAGGGGGAGGAGGGGGGGGGGGGGTTGTGTGGGTGGAGTGTTGTGTATGTGTGTTTGAGTTTGTGTGTGAGGCCAGGTGGTGAATGAACCATTTCCTGAATGTTAATTAAACAAGACTGTTCCTGAATGTTGACAGTCTGTTCCTGGCCGTTCATTATAAATAAACCGTTCCCCGATGATGGTGAATAAAAAAAAAACAACTGTTCCTGACGGCTTGTTAAACAGTTTCCTGAATGTGAAATAAAAAACCATTATCTCCCTGGTTCTGACTGTGGTTCTGGTTTCGTGTCTTCTTCTTCCCCCACCACCACCCCCCCCCCACCCCCCAACACCCCCTCACCCCCGGCACAACAGCCAGTCGTTGCTGGGCCACCAGCCCTTCCTGTCCCTGGTGCAGACGTGTCTGAAGGGTCAGGACGAGCAGAGGGAGGGGCTACTCAACTCCCTCATGTCCCAGCTGGAGAAGTTCATCAACAACACCAAGGAGATTCTGGTGAGTCTTGATGATGTGTTCGTTCCCTGGGAAGAGCAGCCAGAATTTCACACAGGAAAATCCAGCGTGTCAGAATAAAAAGCAATACAGTACAATGCAGTGCAATGCAACTCAGTGCTGCACTATACTACACTGCTCTACGCTACACTATGCTACACTGCACAGCGCTACACTATGCTATGCTACGCTACACTGCACTACACTATGCTACACTACACTACAGTGCATTACACTACACCACACCACACTACACTGCACTGCACTGCACTGCACTACACTGCACTGCACTACTCTACGCTACACTACACTACACTACACTACAGTGCACCACGCTACACTACAATACACTACACTACACTATGCTGCGCTACACTGCCCTACACTACACTACGCTACAGTACACTACACTGCACTGCACTACACTAACCTACACTGCACCGCACCACACCACAGCACACAACACTGCAGCCCCGCACTGCGCTATGCTACGCTACACTACATTGCACAACACTACACTGCACTGCACTGCACTACACTACACTACACTACACTACACTATGCTACACTAGATAATAAAAATACAACCATGTGCTGTTTTCCAGGAAAAGACCCCAGACGAGAGCAAGATACGGATGCATCTACACGAAGCGCTGCGGCTTCGTTTATCTCTGGTAAGGTGGAGTTAAGTTGTGTGTGTGTGTATGTGTGTGTTTTTATGTGGGGTTTTTTTTTCTTTCTTTTTTTTTTCTGTTAGTTCTTGTTGTTGGTTGTTTTCTGTGGGGGTGGGGCTGGGAGGGGCAGGGGGAGGGAGGGGTTGTTTGTGAGTGATGTAATATATTTCATTCGTTTGTGCAGTCCCGATATAGCCTGAATTGCTGTCGGCTGGACTATAAGCGACAATGTCAGGGTCCCTATAATAAAAAAAAAAAGTTTTCTTTGTCAGTCGTGGGGACGGGCGCAATAGCCGAGTGGTTAAAGCGTTGGACTGTCAATCTGAGGGTCCCGGGTTCGAATCACGGTGACGGCGCCTGGTGGGTAAAGGTTGGAGATTTTTCCGATCTCCCAGGTCAACATGTGTGCAGACCTGCTAGTGCCTGAACCCCCTTCGTGTGTATATGCAAGCACAAGATCAAATATGCACGTTAAAGATCCTGTAATCCATGTCAGTGTTCGGTGAATTATGGAAACAAGAACATAACCAGCTTGCACACCCCCGAAAACGGAGTATGGCTGCCTACATGGTGGAGTAAAAATGGTCATACACGTAAAAGCCCACTCGTGTGCGTACGAGTGAACGCAGAAGAAGAAGAAGAAGAAGTTCCAATGTTACCTTCTGTCGTGTGCAGGTGGGGGCGATGTTTGACACGATCCAGCGCTCCAACACCAACACCAGCGACTGGGCCATGCTCCTGCTGCAGCTTATCAGTCATGAGGTGGTGGACTGCCAGACCAACAGGTGGGAAGGGCTGCCCCTGTGTGTGTGTGGTGTGGGCGTGTGTGTGTGTGGGTGCAGTGTGAGTGTGTGTTGTGTGTAGTATCATGTATGTGCAGTGTATGTGTAGTGTGGGTGTGTGTGTGTGTGTGTGGTACGTATGTGCAGTGTGTGTGGGTGTGTGTGTAGTGTGGGTATGTGGGTGTAGTGTGAGTGTGTGTTGTATCCATGTATGTGCGGTGTGTGTGTGTGTAATGTGGGTGTGTGTGTGTGTGTCGTGTGTGGGTGTGTGTAGTGTGTGTGTAGTGTGAGTGTGTGTGTGTGTAGTTTGTGTGTAGTATCATGTATGTGCAGTATGTGTGTGTGTGTAGTGTGTGTGTGTGTGTAGTGTGGGTGTGTATGTTGTGTGTAGTATCATGTATGTGCAGTGTGTGTGTGTGTGTGTGTGTGTGTTAAGTATGTGTGGGTTTGTGTATGTGTGTAGGTGTAGTATGTGTGTGTGTATGTGTAGTGTCTGTGTGGGTGTGTGTAGTGTCTTAGTGGGTGTGTGTAGTGTCTCTGTGTGTATGCAATGTGTGTGGGTAGTGTATGTGTATGTAATTTGTTTATGTAGATGTGTGTGCATGGTGTGCGTGTGGGTATGTGTGTTTATGTGGTTTTTTTGTTTTTGTATATGTGGATGTGTGTACTGGTGTGCAAACAGTGTGTTAGTGTGTGTGTGTTGTGTGTGTGTGACTATGCATTGTATTTGTTGTTTTTTGTTATTGATGTGAATTTTAAATTAGTTGTTAAACACATGGACATGTCAGTGACAGTGTGTGTTTTCAGTGAGTTGTTCTACACGGTGATCTACATGCTGTCAGTGATGGTGACAATGTGTGTTTTCAGTGAGTTGTTCTACACATTGACGTGTCAGTGATGATGTGTGTTTTTCAGCGAGTTGTTCTACATGGTGATCGACATGCTGTCAGTAATGGTGACAATGTGTGTTTTCAGTGAGTTGTTCTACACATTGACGTGTCACTGACAATGTGTGTTTTCAGCGAGTTGTTCTACACATTGACATGTCACTGACAATGTGTGTTTTCAGTGAGTTGTTCTACACGGTGATCGACATGCTGTCAGTAATGGTGACGATGTGTGTTTTCAGTGAGTTGTTCTACACATTGACGTGTCACTGACAATGTGTGCTTTCAGCGAGTTGTTCTACACGGTGATAATCGACATGCTGTCAGTAATGGTGACAGTGTGTGTTTTTCAGTGAGTTCTACACATTGACGTGTCAGTGATGTGTGTTTTCAGCAAGCTGTTCTGCACATTGACATGTCACTGACAATGTGTGTTTTCAGTGAGTTGTTCTACTCATTGACATGTCACTGACAATATGTGTTTTCAGTGAGTTGTTCTACACGGTCATCGACATGCTGTCAGTAATGGTGACAATGTGTGCTTTCAGCGAGTTGTTCTACACATTGACATGTCACCGACAGTGTGTGTTTTCAGTGAGTTGTTCTACACGGTGATCAGCATGCTGTCAGTAATGGTGACGATGTGTGTGTTGTTCTACACGGTGATAATCGACATGCTGTCAGTAATGGTGACGATGTGTGTGTTGTTCTACACGGTGATAATCGACATGCTGTCAGTGATGGTGACGATGTGTGTGTTGTTCTACACGGTGATAATCGACATGCTGTCAGTGATGGTGACGATGTGTGTGTTGTTCTACACGGTGATAATCGACATGCTGTCAGTAATGGTGACGATGTGTGTTTTTCAGTGAGTTGTTCTACACGGTGATCGACATGCTGTCAGTGATGGTGACGATGTGTGTTTTTCAGTGAGTTGTTCTACACGGTGATCGACATGCTGTCAGTGCTGATACATGGGACGCTGATCAGCGAGGGTCAAGAGAAGCTGGAAGACAACAAGAAGGTCTACCACAACCTCATCAAAAAGCTCAAGGTCTGTACGAAACACAGAGAAAAGGGGGGGGGGGGGGGGGGACAGAAAAATTGACTGCAAGAGACAGACAGATAGAGAGGGAGAGAGAAACGAAACGAGATTTTATTTCACCAGGGTAATGAGATAAGCAAGTACACATGCTTTTTTCCGCCCAGCCCTGGACAAAGAGAGAAAAAAAGAAGAAAACACACACACACACACGCACACACACACACACTCACACACACAAGAAGAAAAAAAAAAGAAAGAAAAAAAACACGCACAAATTCGCAATTATCAAGTACAAGAAAAAGAAAAAAAGAATTGAGTACTATTAAAAAGAAGGAAGGTAAGGGGGGTGGGGGGATAATCCATCAGTCAAAACATGTTACAAAGGGAGATAAAAAAAAAAAAGAAGTCAGGCATGATATACTACTCACACACAGACAAAACTAGGACATCAGTGAGACAACTACACATTATCAGAAAAAAACAACAACAAACAAACAACAAAAAAACAACAACAGTTATTGACTAGAGATAGAGAGGGAGAGAGATACAGAGACACGGAGAGAGGTAGATGGAATAAGAGAGACTTGGACCCCTTGTGTTTTGAGGGTAGCGGATGGATCACACTGGTGGTGATGAGTGTAATGAAATAATGTGCTCATGATCGATAAGTGATAATGATAATAATGATGATGATCATAATAATGATGATACATTTATATAGCTCTCCGACAGCTCAGAGCACTTTACAGCAACACACCAGTCTGACGCAGAGCACTCACGACTACTCACACGCACGTATCGTGTGCATGCACGCACATACAAACGCGCACACACACACACACGCACGCACATGCATATATGCACATGTACACACACACACACACACACAACACACAACACACACACACATACACACACACACACATACACAACTGTCACTGTCAGAGCACTGGGCAGTCTTCAGCATACACGTGCAGACGAAGCATGGAAGAAACAGTGGAATGATCGTGCTTTCTTTAATGATCGTGCTTTCTTTGTCACCCACAGAAACAGTGGAGTGATCATGCTTTCTTTGTCACAGTGGAGTGATCGTGCTTTCTTTGTCACAGTGGAATGATCGTGCTTTCTTTGTCACAGTGATCGTGCTTTCTTTGTCACAGTGGAATGATCGTGCTTTCTTTGTCACAGTGATCGTGCTTTCTTTGTCACCCACAGAAACAGTGGAATGATCATGCTTTCTTTGTCACAGTGGAGTGATCATGCTTTCTCTGTCACAGTGATCATGCTTTCTTTGTCACAGTGATCATGCTTTCTTTGTCACAGTGGAGTGATCATGCTTTCTTTGTCACAGTGGAATGATCATGCTTTCTTTGTCACAGTGGAGTGATCATGCTTTCTTTGTCACAGTGGAATGATCGTGCTTTCTTTGTCACCTTTCTTTGTCACAGTGGAGTGATCATGCTTTCTTTGTCACAGTGGAATAATTGTGCTGTCTTTGTCACCCACAGAAAGAGTGGAATGATCGTGCTTTCTTTGTCACAGTGGAAGGATCATGCTTTCTTTGGAAGGATCATGCTTTCTTTGTCTCTGTCACCCACAGAAAGAGTGGAAGGATCGTGCTGTCTTTGTCTGTCACCCACAGAAACAGTGAAAGGATTGTGCTTTCTTTGGAAGGATCATGCTGTCTTTGGAAGGATCATGCTTTCTTTGTCTCTGTCACCCACGGAAACAGTGAAAGGATCGTGCTTTCTTTGGAAGGATCATGCTGTCTTTGGAAGGATCATGCTTTCTTTGTCTCTGTCATCCACAGAAACAGTGTAAGGATCGTGCTTTCTTTGGAAGGATCATGCTTTCTTTGTCTCTGTCACCCACAGAAAGAGCGGAAGGATCGTGCGTTCTTTGTCTCTGTCACCCACAGAAACAGTCGAAGGATCGTGCGTTCTTTGTCTCTGTCACCCACAGAAAGAGTGGAATGATCGTGCTTTCTTTGGAAGGATCATGCTTTCTTTGTCTCTGTCACCCACAGAAGCAGTGTAAGGATCATGCTTTCTTTGGAAGGGTCATGCTTTCTTTGTCTCTGTCACCCACAGAAAGAGCTGGGGGACAAACACACGGATGCCACGGACCGCCTGCGACAGTTGCTGCCGGTTCCCAAACGGTTCTACGAGGTGATCAGTGTGGACCCTCACGGAGCGCAGAACGACTCCAAAGGAAACCGCGTCTCTGGCTACGACGCCAAGAAACAGGTGAGACTGGTTACGATGATGATGATAGTAATGATAGTCATAATAGTGATGATAATGATGATTAAAGTAAGGATGGTGATAATAAAACCGCGAAAAATCTATGGAGGATTGTTGATTTAATACGTCAAAGGAAACGTCGTTTTCATGCTTATGGAATCCGTAAACGGTTCTGTTTAGAATGCCAACTGTACCAAGCAAGAATAAACGAAATTCGAATAGTGCGTTGGTATAAGAATACTTGTACCTGGTCCACAGGGGAAGTAATCATGGAGCGAGTTAACTCTTACCTGTAGTAGAATAGACTTGATCCATGTCCTACACGTGTGTTGTTCACTCGCTGTGTGTGTGTGTGTGTGTGCATTAACCCAGGGCCTGCAGGTGGGCCAGAAGATCAAGATCAGCCCCTGGGAGGTGATCGAGGGCCACAAGAACCCGGCGCCCATCTCCTGGGCCTACTTCGGGGCCGTGCGGCTGGAGAAGCGATCTCTGACCCACGAGGACCAGCACCGCCTGCTGATGTACCACACCCACTCCCTGCGGCAGGCGGACTCCCACTACATGGAGCCGCCCCCTCTCCCGCAGGAGGAGCTGCAGCCGCAGCCGGAGAAAGTGGTCGGTTTTTACTTTTTTTTCTCTCTCTGCTTTCTTTCTTCTCCCTTTCTGTTGCACCCTTCTGTTTCTTCAAGTTAACTCACTCAGTACGGCCAGTCCTCTCTTCTCCTCTACACAAACCCCTCGGATGTCCTGTGGGTGCCTGAATGACCCAACCTTTAGCTTCCGTCGTCAGAATTGTGGTAATCTTTGTCAACATTCACCTCTTCAGTATAAGAGCGTTCCGCTTGCAATAATTTGATGATGGTAACTGGGGTGAAACGCTGTTAACGTCGTCTCTTTCATTTTAATTACACATACTTAACTCTTTCCATACGAACTGCGAAAGAGACGACTTTCCATACGAACTGCGAAAGAGACGACGTTTACAGCGTTTCACCCCAGTTACCATCATCAAAATATTGCAAGCGGAAGGCTCTTATACTGAAGAGGTGAATGTTGACAAAGAATACCACAATTCTGACGACGGAAGCTAAAGGTTGGGTCATTCAGACACCCATTGGACATCCGAGGGGTCTGTGTAGAGGAGAAGAGAGGACTGGCCGTACTGAGTGAGTTAACCGTGACCCACTAGCACAGACTCAGGCAGGGGTCTGATTCATGTCCGAAAATAGCTATGGCTGATAACCTCCCGAAGTTGGTTACCTCCCCTGTGCATCCCTGATTAGTGACCTCTTTTTCCGGCTAAACTGCATTTTAATTACACATACTTAACTGTGACCCAACTAGTGCAGACTCCGGCAGGGGTCTGACATTCCTGTCCTGTGCAAACTACTATCCGCCTATGCGGAGAAAACAAAAGTACTACGGCTGATAACCTCCCGGAAGTAGGTAACCTCCCCTTTGTCCCGCTGGCTAGCGCCCTCTTTTTCCGGCAGCCATTATGACTCCTGTTCCCGTGCTCTTCATACGGCTAAGAAACTGCATTTTATTAATTAAAATCACAGGTTGAGATGTTAATTGATATGATTATTATTATGCTCCCTTGTTAACTCTGTGATGAATGTTTGTGTGAGTGTGTGTGTGAGTGTGTGTTGCTCCATTGTTAGAATTGTGATGAATGTGGTGTTTGAGTTTGTGATGTTCTTTGGTAAGTGCTATGATTAATGTGATTTGTGTGTGTGTGTGTGTGATGCTCCCTTGTTAATGCTATGATGAATGTGGTGTGTGTGTGTGTGTGTGTGTGTGATGTACTGTTGTCAACACTGTGATGAATGCGGTGTGTGTGTGTGTGTGTGTGTGATGTACTCTGGTCAACACTGTGATGAATGTGGTGTGTGTGTGTGTGTGTGTGTGTGTGTGTGTGATGCTCCCTTGTTAACAACGCTGTGATGATGAGGATGATGTGTGTGACGTTTTCTTGTTAACGTTGTGATAAATGTGATGTGTGTGTGTGCATGTAAAAATGCATGTACTTGTGTGTATGTGTGTTTGGGAACCATCCCAACGCCGACTGTCCTAAAACCCTCATGGCCGAGAGAGTGGGGATGTAACTTGGGCAAGACACTCTCCACTATAATCAAATTCTAGCCCAAATAGTCGGAACAGAAGTTGCCTCCTCTGCTGTTCTGATGGTCATAGTCGGACACGACTGACTGTCACATCATATGTATGTTTGATGCTCTCTCGTTAACATTGTGATGAATCTGGTGTGTGTGATGCTGTCTTGTCAACGTTGTGATGAGGAGGACGGTGCATGTGATATTTTCTTGTTAACATTGTGATGGACCTTGCAATTGGAATGAACTTCCTCTCTTGCTTCGTCAAGTCTCCACACTCAGCTCTTCTTTCAAGTCTGGCCTTAAAACCCACCTCTTCCCAAAATAGCCTCCCTTCCCGACCTCTTCCTTGTCTTTAGCTTCTCCAGTTTTAGAGTTATGCATGCGTGTGAATGACTGGTGCGAAAGCGTTTTGATTTGTCTCTGCACAAGATCCAGCGCTATATAAATACCATTATTATTATTATGATGATGATGATGATGATGACGGTGCGTGTGTGTGGCAACAGGAGGACAAACCCAAGGAGAACATGGACATGCAGATTCAGGACAACAACAAGAAGAAAGCCACGAAGAACCGCCGGGCCCGCAACAAGCCTCCTGTGGGCGGCAGCTACATACAGGTAAATGATGATGACGATGATGGTGTGAATTCATTAAGAATGATGGTGATGATGGTAGTGTGAGATCATTAATGATGATGATGATAGTGTGAATTTATTAGTGATGATGATGATAGTGTGAATTTATTAGTGATGATGGTGATGATGATAGTGTGAGAGATCATTAGTGATGATGATGATAGTGTGAGATCATTAGTGATGATGGTGATGATGATAGTGTGAGAGATCATAAGTGATGATGATGATGATGATAGTGTGAATTTATTAGTGATGATGGTGATGATGATAGTGAGAGATCATTAGTGATGATTTTTTTTTTTTTTTCTCAAGGCCTGATTGAGCGTGTTGGGTTATGCTGCTGGTCAGGCATCTGCTTGGCAGATGTGGTGTAGCGTATATATTATTTGTCCGAACACAGTTGAGCTACTGAAACTGAAACTCATGGTGATGATGATGAGAGTGTGAATTCATTTGTGATGATGATGGTTATAATGATGAGAGTGTGAATTCATTTGTGATGATGATGGTTATAATGATGAGAGTGTGAATTCATTTATGATGATGGTGATGATAGTGTCAGTTCATTAAGGATGATGATGATGATAGTGTAAATTCATTTATGATGATGATGATTGTGTGAATTCATTAATGGTGACGATGATATTGTGAACTCGTGTTAGCGTTTGTCTCTCTGAATAAGGCTGTGGGCACTTCATGGAAATGGGAAATCACTCACACACGGACACGCACTCTCGCACATGCATTTGCATGCACACGCACGTGCAGACGCACAGAAAGAGACACACACACACTCTCACTCACTTATGTACTCACTTACTCACTCATGTACTCACTAACTCACTCACACACTTATTCATTCACACACTCAGTCACTCACACTCTCACTCACTCTCTCTCACACAAAAATTAGGGTGGTTCACTAAAACGGTGAAAACGGATGGAGCATTGTTGATTTCATCGGTCAATCAGAGCTTCGTTACCATGCTTCGGGAATCCGTAAAAGGGCTCATTTCAGAATTCCAACTGTACCAAGCAAGAGTAAACAAAAATAAGGATAGTGTATTGGTATGAGAATACTCGTACCAGGTCCACAGGGGGAAATAATCGTGGTATGAGTTAACTCGTTGCTGGAACAGAATGAGTTAAAAGCCAGCATTTTTGTTGTTGGTGGTGGTGTTGTTTTTTTCTTTTCTGTGCATAATGACATGATGATGTGATTGTGGGTAGTTTTGTTTATACTTTGATGCCTTGATGCCAGTTTTCTGTTACTGTATGGCTCCTGCTCCTCCCCCTCCCTGCCCCCCCCCCCACACCCGCACCCTCTCCCCCCCCCTCCAACCCCCGCCCCCCCCCCCCCCCCCCCTCCATTGGCAGCTGACAGAAAAGAAAGAACCCATGCGATTGGAACTCACTTCCGTTTCCTGTCCGTCATGCTGTTTCTCGCCCTTCTTTCAAGACCTGTTTTGAAAACTCCGTTATTTCTCAGCCATTCAGATCAGTAGATAATTCCTTGGTCTTCACATTTATGTTTTAGTCAAGTTGATTTTTTTACTTCTATTGTTTTTACTGTTTTCAAACGTATGCTTTGAACGCCCAAGATGTGCTTGCACACACGTGTGTGTGTGTGTGTGTGTGTCTACATCTTGTGTGGAGTGGGTTGGAGTTGGAGCAGGGGGGGATTTGTGCGTGTGGGGTGTATTCATGTGTTGTTTTTTTTCATAGTATGCATGCGTCATTGTATTTCTCATTGTAAAACGCCCAGGGCTCTTTTGCATCATTAGATTGGGCGTACCAGACGTCCTTTCATGATGACGATGATTATCATTATTACTACTTGTTCTGTCGCCTCACAGCAACCGGGGCAGTTGCGCCCCTATGCCTACCAGCAGGAGCCTATCTACCCCCCGCCCGGCCCCCACCCCAACTGGTACGCCCCCCAGCCCCCCAAGTACTACCAGCAGCAGATGGGGCAGCCACCGCCCCGCTTTAACATGCCGGGGCCCCCCTCCAACAAGACAGCCCTCTCCTCCATCATCCAGCACCGCATCACCTCCCACAACCAGATGTCGCAGGTAGGTCGTCTTGTAACGTGGCGGGTGGGTGGTGATGATAATAATAATAATAATGATACTGGTGGTATTTATATAGTGCTGAATCTTGTGCAGAGACAGATCAATAATAATAATAATACTAATAATAGTGGTATTTATATAGTGCTGAATCTTGTGCAGAGACAGATCAATAATAATAATAATACTAATAATAGTGGTATTTATATAGTGCTGAATCTTGTGCAGAGACAGATCAATAATAATAATAATAGTGGTATTTATATAGTGCTGAATCTTGTGGAGAGACAGATCAATGATAATAATAATAATAATACTAATAATAGTGGTGTTTATATAGTGCTGAATCTTGTGCAGAGACAGATCAATAATAATAATAATAATAATAGTGGTATTTATATAGTGCTGAATTTTGTGCAGAGACAGATCAATAATAATAATAATAATAGTGGTATTTATATAGTGCTGAATCTTGTGCAGAGACGGATCGATAATAATAATAATAATAATAATATTGGTAATTATATAGTGCTGAATCTTGTGCAGAGACAGATCAATAATAATAATACTAATAATAGTGGTATTTATACAGTGCTGAATCTTGTGCAGAGACAGATCAATAATAATACTAATACTAATAATAGTGGTATTTATATAGTGCTGAATCTTGTGGAGAGACAGATCAATGATAATAATAATACTAATAATAGTGGTGTTTATATAGTGCTGAATCTTGTGCAGAGACAGATCAATAATAATAATAATAGTGGTATTTATATAGTGCTGAATTTTGTGCAGAGACAGATCAATAGTAATAATAATAATAATACTAATAATAGTGGTATTTATACAGCGCTGAATCTTGTGCAGAGACAAATCAAAGCGCTTTCGCACCAGTCATTCACACACGCATGCATAACTCTAAAACTGGAGAAACTGAAGACAAGGAAGAGGCAGGCAAGGGAGGCTAGTTTGGGAAGAGGTGGGTTTTTAAGGCCAGACTTGAAAGAAGAGCTGAGTGTGGAGACCTGACGAAGCGAAAGAGGAAGTTCATTCCAGTTGCAAGGTCCGGAGACGAGAGAAAGAACGGCGGCCAACAGTCGAGAGCTTGAATCTGGGTATGCGTAAACAGAGTGGTTCCGGAACTGATTGTAGTGAGCGAGATGGAGTGTAGAGGTGAAGGCAGCCACAGAGATAGGAAGGGGCAGATTTGTGAATACAGGATGTTCACCTGTGGCAGGTGGTGGGTGGTGGTGTTCACCTGTGGTGGGTGGTGGTGTTCACCTGTGGTGGGTGGTGGTGTTCACCTGTGGCAGGTGGTGGGTGGTGGTGTTCACCTGTGGCAGGTGGTGGGTGGTGATGTTCACCTGTGGTGGGTGGTGGTGTTCACCTGTGGCAGGTGGTGGGTGGTGATGTTCACCTGTGGTGGGTGGTGGTGTTCACCTGTAGCAGGTGGTGGGTGGTGGTGTTCACCTGTGGTGGCTGGTGATGTTCACCTGTGGCAGTTGGTGGGTGGTGATGTTCACCTGTGGTGGGTGGTGGTGTTCACCTATGGCAGTTGGTGGGTGGTGATGTTCACCTGTGGTGGGTGGTGGTGTTCACCTATGGCAGGTGGTGGGTGGTGATGTTCACCTGTGGTGGGTGGTGGTGTTCACCTGTAGCAGGTGGTGGGTGGTGGTGTTCACCTGTGGTGGGTGGTGATGTTCACTTGTGGCAGGTGGTGGGTGGTGATGTTCACCTGTGGTGGGTGGTGGTGTTCACCTATGGCAGTTGGTGGGTGGTGATGTTCACCTGTGGTGGGTGGTGGTGTTCACCTGTGGCAGGTGGTGGGTGGTGATGTTCACCTGTGGTGGGTGGTGGTGTTCACCTGTGGTGGGTGGTGATGTTCACTTGTGGCAGGTGGTGGGTGGTGATGTTCACCTGTGGTGGGTGGGTGGTGGTGTTCACCTGTGGTGGGTGGGTGGTGATGTTCACCTGTGGCAGGTGGTGGTGATGTTCACCTGTGGTAGGTGGTGGGTGGTGATGTTCACCTGTGGTGGGTGGTGATGTATACCGGTCTCAGGTGGGTTTTAAGTCATGTCTACCTGTCTGGTGTGTGTGTGTATATGTGTGTGTGTGTGTGTGTGTGTGTTTAAATTGTCTACAATTTTGTTGTTATCATTATCTTTATTTCTTGTTTTTAACTTTTTTAGATATATATATCTGATTGATTATTTGGCTCGTTTGACGGCATGATCTCTGTTAATTGTCTTCTCACTTATGTTTCAAATGATGTGTGTATGTTTTGGGGGGGTGTTTGAGTGAATGCTTTTAGCGCTGTGGTAAAGTGCATAGAGCTTCGAGAATATGCACTATAGCGAGTTGTTTTAATGAATATGCGCTGTAGCAAGTTGTCGTAATGAATAGATAAATAGATAAATGAACAGTCGGACACAGTTGACTATCATACATACTGATAGTGGAGTGATGGCCTAGATGCAACGCGTCCACCTACGAAGCGAGAGAATCTGAGCGCGCTGGTTCAAATCACGGCTCAGCCGCCGATTTTTTCTCCCCCTCCGATAGACCTTGAGTGGTGGTCTGGACGCTAGTCATTCGGATGAGACGATAAACCGAGGTCCAGTGTGCTCGCATGTAAAAGAAACCACGGCAACAAAAGAGTTGTTCCTGGCAAAATTCTGTAGAAAAATCCACTTCAGTAGGAAAAAAACAAAAAAAAATGCATGCAGGAAAAAAATTCTTTAATGCGTGGCGCTGTAGTGTTGCGACGCACTTTCCCTGGGGAGAGCAGCCCGAATTTCACACAGAGAAATCTGTTGTGATAAAAAGAGAGATACAATGCAATACAATACAGTACAATACAATGCAGTGCAATGCAATGCAATGCAATGCAATACAATACAACACCGTGTCCCCAGGGCCAGCAAGGCGGCCAGAACATGTGCAACATGCAGAAGATGCACAACGCCACCCTGCTGCGTCAGCGCATCCTGAACAAGACGCGCATCATCGATCCCTCCATGTACCCCCCCGGCCCCGCCGCCATGCCCCCCAACTCCTCGCAGCCCGGCGCCATGGGCCACATGATGGGACAGCCTCAGGGTCAGTGGTCTGCTGGGTTGTGTTGTGCTGTGTTGTGTGATTTTGTGTTGTGTTGTGTTGTGTGATTTTGTGTTGTGTTGTGTTGTATGGTTTTGTGTTGTGTTGTATGGTTTTGTGTTGTGTTGTATGGTTTTGTGTTGTGTTGTATTGTGTGATTTTGTGTTGTATGATTTTGTGTTGCGTTGTATTGTGTTGTGTTGTATGGTTTTGTGTTGTGTTGTATTGTATGATTTTGTGTTGCGTTGTGTTGTATTGTATGATGTTGTGTTGTATTGTATGATTTTGTGTTGCGTTGTGTTGTATTGTGTTGTATTGTATGATTTTGTGTTGTGTTGTATGATTTTGTGTTGCGTTGTGTTGTATTGTGTTGTATAATTTTGTGTTGTGGTAATGTTTTGTATTGTGCTGTGTGGTAATGTATTGTTTTTGTATTGTGTTGTGTT
The DNA here is from genome assembly GCF_041734735.1 of Babylonia areolata. Taxonomy (NCBI): domain Eukaryota; kingdom Metazoa; phylum Mollusca; class Gastropoda; order Neogastropoda; family Buccinidae; genus Babylonia; species Babylonia areolata. The sequence goes on along the minus strand of NC_134888.1, from coordinate 3,944,194 downwards.
ATAATGTATTGTTTTGTAATGTGCTGTGTGGTAATGTATTGTTTTTTGTATTGTGTTCATATGACTCTGTGTGTGTGTGTGTGTGTGTGTTTGTGTAAAATGTATTCAAATGACTGGGTGCGTGTCTGCGCGACCCTGTGCAGGTTACTACCGCTCCATGCCGGGGCAGCAGCCGGGCATGATGGACCCGATGAACGGCGGCATGATGTCCCCGGGCTTCAGCCAGCCGTCCTACACCCCGCCCCAGGGCACGCCCATCATGCAGGGCATGCCCGCCCAGCAGGGAGCCTACATGCCTCAGCAGCCCCTGCCCCAGGCGCAGCAGTTCCCAGCCTCCGGCAGGTAGGATGGCGAAGCTTTCAAAGTCTGGACTGGAACTGAAACGGTTTTAAGTGACTTGTCACTGACGGGTGCAATAGCAGAGTGGTTAAAGTGTTGGACTTTCAATCTGAGGGTCCCGGGTTCGAATCACGGTGACAGCGCCTGGTGGGTAAAGGGTGGAGATTTTTACAATCTTCCAGGTCAACATATGTGCAGACCTGCTTAGTGCCTGAACCCCCTTCGTGTGTATATGCAAGCAGAAGATCAAATACGCACGTTAAAGATCCTGTAATCCATGTCAGCGTTCGGTGGGTTATGGAAACAAGAACATTCCCAGCATGCACATCCCTGAAAGCGGAGTATGGCTGCCTATATGGCGGGGTAAAAAAAACGGTCATACACGTAAAAGCCCACTCATGTGCATACGAGTGAACGTGGGAGTTGCAGCCCACGAACGCAGAAGAAGAAGAAGGAGAAGAAGTGACTTGTCACAACAACCCACCACGTCCCAGGCACAGTTACAGACAGGATGGCGCCATGCCCGGAATTTAAATCAAACGTTTTTTGTTTTTTTTAGTGACATGCCCCCAACTAACTGTTGCCCTAAGCTCAGCACTTTCCAGCCTCTGGCAGGTAGGATTGTGGGGCTTTCAAAGTCTGGACTCCAACTCAACTCAAAATTTTTAGTGACATGCCCCAACACCCTGTCAGGTAGGTTAGTGCTTTCAAACTTGGGAATCGAACTCAAGCTTTTTAGTGCCACGCCCAACAACCCATGCCTCAGGCACAGCAGTTTCCCACCTCTGGCAGGTAGGATGGTGCTGTCTATCCTGGGAATCGAACGCAGACTTTATGATGACATGCCCCAGGCCCACGGGTTCCATGCCTCCGGCAGGTAGGATGGTGGAGCTTTCAGTCTGGACTCGAACTCAAACTTTTCTAGTGACATGCCCCAACAAGCCATGTCTCAGGCATAGCAGTTCCTAGTCTCCGGCAGGTAGGAGGGTGCTGTTTGTTTTGGGAATTGAACTCAAGCTTTTCTAGTGACATGTCCCAGCACCTCTTGCCCCAAGCACAGCAGTTCACAACCTCCGGCAGGTAGGATGGCACTCTCTATCCCAGTGGAGATTAGAGCAGGTATGCGTGCCGTTACTGAATGATTCAGCGCTTGTGGCTTTTAGAGGCGTTTGATTGGCTAAGAGCGGACCGGGCAAGACGAGTCGTCTTTTCACTGTTTGCCGCGCAAAAACATGTACACATCAGCAACCCCTCAGCGTCTATCCCCACAGGATGCAGGCCCAGATGGGAGGTGTGCATGTGTCTGTGTGTGTATGTGTGTCTGTGTTTGTATGTCTATCTCTATGTAGACGTGTACACACGTGTATATTTATATAAAACATGTACACATCAGCAACCCCTCGGCGTCTATCTCCACAACATGCAGGCCCAGATGGGAGGTGTGCATGTATGTGTCTGTTTGTACGTCTATCGCTATGTAGACGTGAACACACGTATATATTTATATAAAACATGTAACTATCAGCAACCCCTCAGCGTCTATCTCCACAACATACAGGCCCAGATGGGAGGTGTGCATGTATGTGTCTGTGTTTGTATGTCTATCTCTATGTAGACGTGCACACACGTGTATATATATATAAAAAAAAACACATACACATCAGCAACCCCTCGGCGTCTATTTCCACAGGATGCAGGCCCAGATGGGAGGTGCACTTGTATGTGTCTGTATTTGTATGTCTATCTCTATGTAGACGTGTACACGTGTATAGATATATAAAACACATGTGATGGCCTAGAGGTAACGCGTCCGCCTAGGAAGCGAGAGAATCTGAGCGCGCTGGTTCGAATCACAGCTCAGCCGCCGATATTTTCTCCCCCTCCACTAGACCTTGAGTGGTGGTCTGGACGCAAGTCTTTCGGATGAGACGATAAACCGAGGTCCTGTGTGCAGCATGCACTTAGCGCACGTAAAAGAACCCACGGCAACAAAAGGGTTGTTCCTGGCAAAATTCTGTAGAAAAATCCACTGCGATAGGAAAAACAAATAAAACTGCACGCAGGAAAAAATACCAAAAAAAAAATGGGTGGCGCTGTAGTGTAGCGACGCGCTCTCCCTGGGGGAGAGCAGCCCGAATTTCACACAGAGAAATCTGTAGTGATAAAAAGAAATACAAATACAAATATACATCGGCAACCCCTCAGCATCTATTTCCACAGGATGCAGGCCCAGATGGGAGGGGCCCCCAACATGCAGACTCCCACCACAGGCATGAGCGGCATGTCCGGCTACAGTCAGATGGGGTCCGGCCCCACCCCCCAGCACCAGGGGTCCTACATGGGGCAGATGCCCAACGCGCAGATGCGGCAGCAGCAGTTGCGGCAGCAGCAGTTGATGGCCATGCAGCAGCAGCAGCAGCAGCAGGTAAAAAAAAAAATAATAATAATAATAATGAGAGAAGATAATCCATCTTTTCTGGTCGTCAGCGAGTGAAACTGACTGGAGAAAAATTGCAGTTTTTTTTTTTTTAATGTATAAATCTGCTTGTTTGCTGTCTTTTACTGTTCTTTTTGTTACATTCATTTTTGACTCACTTGTGTAAACAAAGTGAGTCTATGTTTTAACCCGGTGTTCAGTTGTCTGTGTGTGTGTGTGTGTCCGTGTGTCTGTGGTAAACTTTAACATTGACATTTTCTCTGCAAATACTTTGTCAGTTGACACCAAATTTGGCATAAAAATAGGGAAAATTCAGTTCTTTCCAGTCATCTTGTTTAAAACAATATTGCACCTCTGGGATGGGCACAAAAAAAAAACACAAAAAAAATGAAGCCTAATTATATGCAAACTGCATTTACTGTTATATTTATATTTTTTGTATTCTCTGAACTTGGCACTTTGATCTGATATTCTGACCCAACAACAAGAGTAGTCATTATTATCATTTTTTGTTCAAACAGGAACTTCTTTTGCTAAGCATGGAATTTTTATTTATTTTGCAAACGTTTTGGTGCAGATAGTAAAAAAGGGAAATTACTCTGTAATTAATGCTAGGGGACTTGATTTATCACAAGTGAGTCTTGAAGGCCTTGCCTCTCTTGTTAATGTATAAATCTGTTTGTTTGCTGTCTGTTCTTATTGTTACATTCAATTTTACTTCATGGCTTTGTGGGTTTGTATTACTGAGGATTTGTTTCTTACAGTATGTTTCATCACACGTTTCATAAGTAACACGACGGGCGCTATAGCCGGAGTGGTTAAAGCGTTGGACTTTCAATCTCAGGGTCCCGGGTTCGAATCTGGGTGACGGCGCCTGGTGGGTAAAGGGTGGAGATGGTTTTTTTCCGATCTCCCAGGTCAACATATGTGCAGACCTGCTAGTGCCTGAACCCCCTTCGTGTGTATACGGCAAGCAGAAAATCAGATGCGTACGTTAAAGATCCTGTAATCCATGTCACCATTCGGTGAGTTATGGAAGCAAGAACATACCCAGCATGCACTCCCCCGAAAGCGGAGTATGGCTGCCTACATGGCAGGGTAAAAACGGTCATACACGTAAAAGCCTACTCACGTACATACGAGTGAACGTGGGAGTTGCAGCCCACAAACATAGAAGAAGAAGAAGTAACATCACTTTAGTCTTTATAAAAAAGATAGAAAGAATAAATAAACAGTGAGAACGTGTTCTTTCCCACCTGTGATATAACGTCACGTTTGTCATTGTTTATCATTCTGTCTGTCTGTCTGTCTTTCTTCCAGCAGCTGGGACAGCAGCAGTTTACACCTGTGATATAACGTCACGTTGGTCAGTGTAATCATTCTGTCTGTCTGAGCGTCTAGTCTTTTGGATGAGATGATAAACCGAGGTCCCGTGTGCAGCACGCACGTGGCGCACTGAAAAAGAACCCATGGCAACGAGAGTGTTGTCCTCTGGCAAAATTATGTAAAAAGAAATCCACTCTGGTAGGTAGGTACACAAATATGCAAGGCCTGACAAGCGCGTTGGGTTGTGCTGCTGGCCAGGCGGCATCTGCCTAGCAGACGGGGTGTAGCGCGTGTATGGATTTGTCCGAACGCAGTGATGCCACACCTTGAGAAAGTGAAACAGAAAGTAAACTCCCATAGGGAGTGGAGTGATGGCCTGGAGGCAACGCGTCCGCATAGGAAGCGAGAGAATCTGAGCGCGCTGGTTTGAATCACGGCTCAGCCGTCGATATTTTCTCCACCTCCACTAGACCTTGAGTGGTGATCTGGACGCTAGTCATTCAGATGAGACGATAAACTGAGGTCCTGTGTGCAGCATGCACTTAGTGCACGTTAAAGAACCCACGGCAACAAAAGGGTTGTTCCTGGCAAAATTCTGTAGAGAATCCACTTCGATAGGAAAAACAAATAAAACTGCACGCAGGAAAATTTTTTATTTTTTTATTTTTTTTAAATGGGTGGCGCTGTAGTGTATCGATGCACTCTCCCTGGGGAGAGCAGCCCCAAATTTCACACAGGGGAATCTGTTGTGATAAAAAGCAATACAAATACAAATGACAAAACTAGTCATTCTGTCTGTCTGTCTATCCTCCAGCAGGCGGGACAGCCGGGCCAGTCGGCACAGCCCATGCAGCAGCAGCAGCAGCAGACGGCGGCGCTAGTGGCTCACCTGCAGCGACGCATGTCCTCCGGCATGCAGGGACCCCCGCCTCCTGCCCCCGCCCCCCACTTCGGCTCCTACCCCCCGCAGTACTGAGTCCGTCAGGGTTGGGGGGGGGCACAAGCACGGCTGGACGGAGGGGGTTGGGGGTGGGGAGGGGTTGTGGGGTTGAATCTCTGTGTCGTGTGGGTGTCTGCCCTTTGTTCGGCTGGAGTTAGCGCTCGGTTCTCTGCGTTTGAGTCTCGGGGGAGGGTTTTGGGGGTGAATTTTATGGGGGGTGCGAGGGGGGTGGGGTGGGTATTTTTTGTTGTTTTGTTTTGTTTTTCATTGGTGCTTTTCCTTGATTGGGTTGTGAGAGTGTGGTTGTTTTTTTTGGGAGGTGGGGGGGGGGGGGTGGTGGATTTTGTTGTTGTCGTTGTTCATCATTTTCAGTGTTTGGATCATTTTGGTCTTGTCTTTTTCAGTACCCCACCCCTTTTTTTTGTTTTTGTTTTTTGTTGTTGTTGTTGATGTTTTGAGGGTTGTTTTGTTGTGTATGTGTGGCATGGGTGGGAGTGGGCCTCTTGTTCAGTGCCACGGAGTTACGTTTCCTGTATCACCCTTCAGCCTGTGAGCTGACCTTCTCGACAGAGAGGGTGTGTTTAGAAAAGGGCAGTGGCGGAGTGGAATGGCTTCAGCTCGTCATCAGTTGTAACTTAAGAAAAATGTTCAGTTTACCTGTATAGAGCCTAATCAAATAAGACTTTGCTCTAAGACTTTTACAAGGATGCTAACGTTGCACTAGCCTTGAGATGGCCTCAGTGGTCGGCGAGGCTCTAAACACCATCATTTGATTTGATTTGAGCTTAACGATGCAATCACTCCACTGAGAATATGCATTGCAGTATGTTTCACTATTCATCAAACGATGCAAGTCCAACTACTTGAGGAATATTGCAAACTGACAAGACAGTGCACCAGAAGTATTAAGTACAATAAGAAGTATTAAGTACAATACACACGGTAAACTGTATTTATATATTATTGTATATGTACAAACATGCATGCTTAAACACACATAACAGTTGATCAAAGGCAGGTTTGAGCAGATGAGCTCCGAGGTTGGGTATGAAGCAGGAACAGGACTGGGAATGTCTGAACCTACATGGCAAAGAGTTCCACAGGGTTGGGGCTGAGAAGGAAAAGTTGTCCAGTGACTGCGTCCGTCACGGTGAAGGTGAAGAGTTTATCCTCTCTGCTCTGCACAGTCCTGGTACCTCACTGCGAGGTCGGTGGGATCAACATCGGCAGCATCGTCAAACATCCCTGCTCTCTCGTCTCTTAGAAGCGCAAGCAGTGATGATGGGTCTGGCTGCGGAATCACACAGCTTGGCACGTTCCGTCATGACGGTGGATGCTGTGCAGACTGTATGGATCAGTCTGTGTGTTTTTGACACCTTGGAGAAACTGAAGGTGAAAGACATTTGGGGTTTTACCGCTGCCAGTGTGGATGCTTATGAAAAATGGTCTGGTTTGCAAACAGGGACTGTGTTTTAAGATAAAATATCATGAGAGAGAGAGCACTAGTGAATTGTAGCATCTCTATGGGGAGGCGTTTGGGTCCAGGGTGTGTGTGTGTAAGTCTGTGTCATAAAGATCTACACTTCATTGTAGGTTGATAACCCCGTTTCCAGTGTGGGTCACGATAATTATAAATGTATTTATACAGCGCTGAATCTTGTGCAGAGACAGATCAAAGCGCTGGAACATGCATGAGTAACTCTGAAATAAAAGGACGAAAGACAAAACTTCTGTGGACAGAAAGCCAGAGAAACAGTGGATGGAAAAAGGGAGGAGCTATGTTGGAAAGGTAGTTGTAAGGCCAGGCTTAGGGCGCCAAGTGCAGGGATTTGAAGAAGCGAAAGGAAGTTTGTTTCCAGTACAAGGTCCAGAGACAAAGAGCAGCAGCCAGCAGTGGAGTGTTTGAATCTGGAAATGCAAGAACAGATTGGTTCCGAAGCTGATGGTGGAGTGCAAGTTTGGGTGTGGAAGTGAAGGCAGCTAGCTACAGAGATGGGAACGGGCAAATTTGTTCATACATTTATGACGTTTGGTTTACTGAACTGGGCTATCTGCGAGCGTTAGAGGGAAAAGTGGGACAGTGATGACAAATATTAACTCTCTCCGGACAAAGGAATGCTCAGGCAATCCTACACAAAACGTATTCGGATTTGGATGAAGGAATGGAATAGCATTCTTCGAAAGTAAAATTCCATCACACGCTGTACACGTGATCTTGTGATTAGCCAAGGCAGCAACGGCAATGTTTTAGGGTTGCTGAAGTACTTGAAATGCTACAAACTGAAGGGTCGGACATTGAAGAAGTGGATGATGACGAAGAAGAAAGCGAATTTAATGCAGAAAGCAAGCATGGGTATGGTGATTCGTGGTGAAAAATTGGCAGTATTTTCTACATATGGCATAAACTGTAAAAATAAGATGAGAAATTTGATTATTTTATATGTACTAGCTCAACATGTAATAAACCAGTTCTGAAAGTTTCATTTTCTTTCACAGTATTTTGTATTTTTTGTAATTTTTTTCCAAACCCTTACAAACGGGCCGTCTGTGGGGAAAAGCAAGGGAGAAAACTTGTCGTCCCGAGTGAGTTAAGAAAGCAGTGCTCATTCCCGTGCAGCATGGATTGTTGTTCAGTTCCACTGGAGATGACAGAGCTTGGATATAATCACCTTTTTTTTTTTTTACCCCTTTAGTCTTTTCCAATGGGCATTTCCAGTTCAGTCAGTGTGTGACGGAATCTTAGGAACTTTTGTAATGAATGTAGGTTATATGTATGGGGCTTCCTTTACACAGGTAGGAAAAAAAATTCTGGATACAAGAGCTGCTGACTTTGGAATCGCATTTCCAGAAGATAACGAGACGGAGTTAGTGCCTAAAAAAAAAAAATTAAATTACGAAAAGAGAAGAATGAAACTAGTCAGCACTGCAATTGAATTCAGTACTGCGAGGATCTGGTCATACAAATCTGGATAATTTTTTGTTTGAGTACATTTGATTGCTGTGTGTATACATTTATCCATATATCCGTGTTTTTATTTTCTTTGTTTTGTTGCTTCATGTAGACTTTCTTGATTTCACCTCTTCAGTCTCACCCCCAGGTCGCTCTTGTGTGCGTCCACGTTCCGGAATATTTGTTTTGGATGTGATATACAGATGAGAAACTGGGGGGGTTACATACGCACTGTATATTGTGTCGTGGAACATTGTTCAAAATGCCAACTGTCGCTGATAAAGGAGCTTTGCAAGAAGAACAACAACAGCAGTGGCTCAGCATCGACAAAAATGGCTAGAGTTTCGTTTTGACATAATGGGCCTCCAGAGTTCGTGTGAAGAGTCCAACGCTCCTGTCTGCAGAAATATTGATCTACTTACGTGCCCCTTGAGGTTGGCAAGTGTGATGGCCTTAAGAGTCAGATACCTGCAGAGTCTGAGCTTCAGAGGTCTGTGGATTGCTGACAGTGTGTGGCAGTGATGCAAAGAATGTGTTAACGGTAGAGGTTTGTGTGGCTGTGACACAAAGTGTGTGTGAATGGAAGAGTTTTGTGTGGCAGTGACACAGTGTATGTTTGAATGGAAGAAGTTTGTGTTGCTGTGACACACAGTGTGTGTGAATGGAAGAGGTTTGTGTTGCTGTGACACAAAGTGTGTGTGAATGGAAGAGTTTTGTGTGGCAGTGACACAGTGTATGTTTGAATGGAAGAAGTTTGTGTTGCTGTGACACACTGTGTGTGTGAATGGAAGAGGTTTGTGTTGCTGTGACACACAGTGTGTGTGAACAGAAGAGGTTAGTGTTGCTGTGACACACAGTGTGTGTGAATGGAAGAGGTTTGTGTGGCTCTGACACACAGTGTGTGTGAATGGAAGAGGTTTGTGTCACTGTGACACACTGTGTGTAAATGAAAGAGATTTGTGTGGCTGTGACACAAAGTGTGTTTGAATGGAAGAGGTTAGTGTTGCTGTGACACAAAGTGTGTGTGAATGGAAGAGGTTTGTGTTGCTGTGACACACAGTGTGTGTGAATGGAAGAGGTTAGTGTCGCTGTGATACAAAGTGTGTGTGAATGGAAGAGGTTTGTGTTGCTGTGACACACAGTGTGTGTAAATGAAAGAGATTTGTGTGGCTGTGACACAAAGTGTGTGTGAATGGAAGAGGTTTGTGTTGCTGTGACACACAGTGTGTGTGAATGGAAGAGGTTTGTGTGGCTGTGACTTGGTGTGTGTGAATGGAAGAGGTTTGTGTGGCTGTGACACAAAGTGTGTGTGAATGAAAGAGGTTTGTGTCACTGTGACACACAGTGTGTGTAAATGAAAGAGATTTGTGTGGCTGTGACACAAAGTGTGTTTGAATGGAAGAGGTTAGTGTTGCTGTGACACAAAGTGTGTGTGAATGGAAGAGGTTTGTGTTGCTGTGACACACAGTGTGTGTGAATGGAAGAGGTTTGTGTGGCTGTGACACAGTGTGTGTGAATGGAAGAGGTTTGTGTTGCTGTGACACACAGTGTGTGTGAATGGAAGAGGTTAGTGTCGCTGTGACACAAAGTGTGTGTGAATGGAAGAGGTTTGTGTTGCTGTGACACAAAGTGTGTGTGAATGGAAGAGGTTTGTGTGGCTGTGACTTGGTGTGTGTGAATGGAAGAGGTTTGTGTCACTGTGACACACAGTGTGTGTAAATGAAAGAGATTTGTGTGGCTGTGACACAAAGTGTGTTTGAATGGAAGAGGTTAGTGTTGCTGTGACACAAAGTGTGTGTGAATGGAAGAGGTTTGTGTGGCTGTGACACACAGTGTGTGTGAATGGAAGAGGTTTGTGTGGCTGTGACACACAGTGTGTGTGAATGGAAGAGGTTTGTGTGGCTGTGACACACAGTGTGTGTGAATGAAAGAGGTTTGTGTCACTGTGACACACAGTGTGTGTAAATGAAAGAGATTTGTGTGGCTGTGACACAAAGTGTGTTTGAATGGAAGAGGTTAGTGTTCCTGTGACACAAAGTGTGTGTAAATGAAAGAGATTTGTGTGGCTGTGACACAAAGTGTGTTTGAATGGAAGAGGTTAGTGTTGCTGTGACACAAAGTGTGTGTGAATGGAAGAGGTTTGTGTTGCTGTGACACAGTGTGTGTGAATGGAAGAGGTTAGTGTCGCTGTGATACAAAGTGTGTGTGAATGGAAGAGGTTTGTGTTGCTGTGACAGTGTGTGTGAATGGAAGAGGTTTGTGTCGCTGTGACACAAAGTGTGTGTGAACGGAAGAGGTTTGTGTCGCTGTGACACACAGTGTGTGTGAATGGAAGAGGTTTGTGTGGCTGTGACACACAGTGTGTGTGAATGGAAGAGGTTTGTGTTGCTGTGACACACAGTGTGTGTGAATGGAAGAGGTTTGTGTTGCTGTGACACAGTGTGTGTGAATGGAAGAGGTTTGTGTGGCTGTGACACACAGTGTGTGTGAATGGAAGAGGTTTGTGTTGCTGTGACACACAGTGTGTGTGAATGGAAGAGTTTTGTGTGGCAGTGACACAGTGTATGTTTGAATGGAAGAAGTTTGCGTTGCTGTGACACACAGTGTGTGTGTGTGAATGGAAGAGGTTTGTGTTGCTGTGACACAAAGTGTGTGTGAATGGAAGAGGTTTGTGTTGCTGTGACACAAAGTGTGTGTGAACGGAAGAGTTTTGTGTGGCAGTGACACAGTGTATGTTTGAATGGAAGAAGTTTGCGTTGCTGTGACACAGTGTGTGTGTGAATGGAAGAGGTTTGTGTCGCTGTGACACACAGTGTGTGTGAACGGAAGAGGTTTGTGTTGCTGTGACACACAGTGTGTGTGAATGGAAGAGGTTTGTGTTGCTGTGACACACAGTGTGTGTGAACGGAAGAGGTTAGTGTCGCTGTGACACAAAGTGTGTGTGAACGGAAGAGGTTTGTGTGGCAGTGACACAAAGTGTGTGTGAACGGAAGAGGTTTGTGTGGCAGTGACACAAAGTGTGTGTGAATGGAAGAGTTTTGTGTGGCAGTGACACAGTGTATGTTTGAATGGAAGAAGTTTGTGTTGCTGTGACACACAGTGTGTGTGAATGGAAGAGGTTTGTGTCGCTGTGACACACAGTGTGTGTGAATGGAAGAGGTTTGTGTCGCTGTGACACACAGTGTGTGTAAATGAAAGAGATTTGTGTGGCTGTGACACAAAGTGTGTTTGAATGGAAGAGGTTAGTGTTGCTGTGACACAAAGTGTGTGTGAATGGAAGAGGTTTGTGTGGCTGTGACACACAGTGTGTGTGAATGGAAGAGGTTTGTGTGGCTGTGACACACAGTGTGTGTGAATGGAAGAGGTTTGTGTGGCTGTGACACACAGTGTGTGTGAATGGAAGAGGTTTGTGTTGCTGTGACACAGTGTGTGTGAATGAAAGAGGTTTGTGTGGCTGTGACACACAGTGTGTGTGAATGGAAGAGGTTTGTGTGGCTGTGACACACAGTGTGTGTGAATGGAAGAGGTTTGTGTGGCTGTGACACACAGTGTGTGTGAATGGAAGAGGTTTGTGTTGCTGTGACACAAAGTATGTGTGAATGGAAGAGGTTTGTGTCACTGTGACACAAAGTGTGTGTGAATGGAAGAAGTTTGTGTTGCTGTGACACACAGTGTGTGTGAACGGAAGAGGTTTGTGTCGCTGTGACACACAGTGTGTGTGGATGGAAGAAGTTTGTGTTGCTGTGACACACAGTGTGTGTGAATGGAAGAGGTTTGTGTCGCTGTGACACAAAGTGTGTGTGAATGGAAGAGGTTTGTTTGGCTGTGACACAAAGTGTGTGTGAATGAAAGAGGTTTGTGTCACTGTGACACACAGTGTGTGTAAATGAAAGAGATTTGTGTGGCTGTGACACAAAGTGTGTGTGAATGGAAGAGGTTTGTGTTGCTGTGACACAAAGTGTGTGTGAATGGAAGAGGTTTGTGTTGCTGTGACACAAAGTGTGTGTGAATGGAAGAGGTTAGTGGCGCTGTGACACAAAGTGTGTGTGAATGGAAGAGGTTTGTGTGGCAGTGACACAGTGTATGTTTGAATGGAAGAAGTTTGTGTTGCTGTGACACACAGTGTGTGTGAATGGAAGAGGTTTGTGTTGCTGTGACACACAGTGTGTGTGAATGGAAGAGGTTAGTGGCGCTGTGACACAAAGTGTGTGTGAATGGAAGAGGTTTGTGTGGCAGTGACACAAAGTGTGTGAATGGAAGAGGTTTGTGTTGCTCTGACACAAAGTGTGTGTGAATGGAAGAGGTGGTGTGGCTGTGACACACAGTGTGTGTGAGTGGAAGAGATTTGTGTCACTGTGACACACAGTGTGTGTGAGTGGAAGAGGGTTTTATGACCTGCAGTGTTGACCTATCATCAACAAGTGTGACCAAAATCCAGCTTTTGTTTTGTTTCTACTTTTTTTTTTTTTTCATTGTTGGACTGTATCGTTTGTCGAATTAATCGAGTGAAGTGCAGAGATGTGTACTGTTCAGCCATATCCGAAAGAGTTGGGATCCTTGATATTATGATGGGTGGGGGAGAGGGGGTGTGTGTGGGGGGGTGAGGGGTTGGTGGAAAGGGGGGGACAAGGGAGATGGGTATGCTGTAATTACTGCCACATTATTTATGTCTTTTTGTTTTTTTCTGAATGATAGGACCTGTCTGTCCCTTATGCAGACAGATAGTATTCATGTGTATGCCGAAAGGGGGATATTTGAAACATGTAATGGTGCATGATTGTGAAGGAAAAAATGAACTTGACCAAGGCACATATTAACGCATGTTTGTGTTGGAAATGCAATGAAACATACCATGCATCTTTTTTTTTAAGAAAGGGAGATGACCAAGACGTGTTCTCTGTGTGTGTGTGTGTAGTACTGATAGATTGGTATGATTTTTTTTTTTTTTTTTTTTTTGTTTTTTGACATTCTTATTTCAGATTCATTAATCGAATTCCATATGTTTAAAAAAAAAAAAAAAATCCTAATTAATTCAACACTGGCATGTGATAGATTTATCGTTAGTATGTGGAGGTGACAGAGGTCATCAGTCCTCATTCTTTCATTGGTACCAAACAGAATCAATTTTACGTCGAATGTTAAGTCCACACCATTATATTTTTTCTTTTTAAAATAATTTCTGAACTCCTCCATAACTGTTGTGTGGTTTGGCAAGACCATAAATTATTGACGAATGATTATTTGTTAATATTTGGAGGGGGGCGGGGGGGGATGGTTTGTGGATGTATGACAAAATTTAGTTCTCCCATTAATTCGAACAAGCATGTTGAAAGTTGGTCATAGCACTATTCTAAAGGCCTGGAGTTTGAATCTTTGCCTGGTGGGTTAAAAAAAAAAAAAAAAAAAAAAGGCAACAATTTGATCAGCCATGTCAGTGCGTGCTGAGTTTATGGAAACAAAATACGTACCAGCATACCCCCAACTACATTGCCCCTTAAAAAAAAAAAGAATGGTCACTTCCAGTAGAGCAGGGTTGTATGCATTGTTGCATGTAAATGCCCAGTTGTATGCAAATACCCAATTGTATGCACAAAGCAGTTTGCAGCCTTCGAAAACGAAAGCGAGAGTTGATCATGTATTTGTGTTTCATGAGCGTGTCTTTGGTGGAACAGTGAGAAATATGAAGGATTGATTTTTTTTTTTTTTTTTTTTGCTGAATGGTACCTAGTACATTGGCTGTCTCAGTTCTGAAAGTTTTCAAGAGAGAAGAAGTAGCATTATTTTTTATGAAGAGGAGCATGTGTAGTGGTGAGAAAAAATGTGTACAGGCATGACGGTGTGCATGTGTGTGTTGTTTGCAAGCGTGAAGAAAATGTGTACAAGCGTATTAAGAAAACGGTGGTTTTACATAAGAAGAGGAATATTAAATATGCACAAAGCAAAGTCACTATGACACATACAAGAGCGAGTAATCAGAAGATAAAAATATTTTCACTTGGTTGTCTGTAAATACCTTTACATGCATTCAGCTAACATGTTCTCTTTGTACAGAATTTCGTCGACTCTAAAATTGGCAGCAGTTGATGAATTCGGACACGGCCAGTCAAACCAAAGCGTTTTTAGTTGTTACTTTTGACTGAACAAGAAGGATGTTTCCATGAAGAGCAAAACCATGCCCACATATTTTGTTCATGCACACAGGCTTTAAGTCATTCCTGTCATGGAATACATTTAAACCAGTCTAGCAAAAACTATCTGAACCATGCATAACTAACTGATTCTCAGGTTTGTGCATATGCTGGTAATCTAAACTTTAAAAAAAAAAATCTTTGCACAGTGCCAAATCAATAGAAAAGACAAATGCTTTGATCTTCAGGTTAAAGCAGCCAAATTCTTCAGCAGAATGAAGTGTGGTTGTTGTGATTTTGGTCTGTCAAATATGATGGTGTAAAGGATTGAATGATCACAGATTTGATTATGATAGAATGAATCAGTGAGTGAGTTTGTGAGTATTTCGAGAGAATGTATGCAAATTTGTATTTTGAGCGAAAGAAAAAGGCAAAATCAGGAAAATGTTTCCTCATTTCCATACGTTGAAAAATCATGAACAAAATTTGTGAATATGCTGCATTAAATGAAAATTGTACAACAGTTATGCATATATTGTTTAAATAAATCGTGTTTTCATTATGCATATATATTGTATTTTAAAATTGTGTTTGTGTGTCGATTCCAGTTTGTTTTCAGAAAACAAATGTGTGTACAGATATGTTGTAAAAAAAAATAAACATTTGTATAAAACATACTTGCCCGTATGATGGCAGTGCGTCTTTTTTTCCTTCTCACTTTATATTGCCTTTATGTATGTCAGGTCAGGTCATTAGATCTGCTACTGGTAACCTGTAATCCAGTACAACCTGTTCAGGGTCGGGTTGCCAGCGACTAAAGCGGCACTCCCACCGCTCCCTTCCGGGACTGGTGAGGCGGGTGGCTAGACACCCTTATGGAGATCCATAAAAGGGCGTTGGCTCAGGAGAGCCACCGACGGCCATCTAGCTCCACTGTGTTGTGTGCATGCCACACGCAGTTGGCCCCCGGGGTGTGTCTACCCATGCATGCGAAGTCTGGATCCGGCAGAATCTGCAGAAGAAACCTATCGGTTCAACGGAGTGGAAGGCGGTTACAGCAACGCACTGTGGAGTGCAGAGAGCAAGATGAGACACCGAAAGGACATCTTGGTCATCCACTGCAGCGTGCTCATCCTCCAGGCGTCTCGACTTAGTCTTGCCACTGGAAATTGGTGGACCCGGACGAGAGAGTGAGGTCGACGTTGCGCAACTCCTCTTCACTTTAAACAAACTCATCGCGCAAGTCATCAGTCATCCAAAATGACCTTTCATCCTTCATCATTTCATCACCCCCAAGTCCTGTGGCGACAGGCGAGCGACGAAACGACAGGTGTGGGTACACTGGCAGTCGCAGTCGCAGACCTGCACGCAGGCGGCTCAGGCCATAGGGTCGTTCTTCGTCGACAGGAGCAGCCCTCTTTAGGAATGCACTGCTCACCTCTCTGGCATGAGGAAGGGGCTAGAAAAGGTGCCCTAAAAATTGCCTGCTCCATATCACCCTGGCCAGCATACCGCGGCTGGCGGGGACCCTACATCAGCGGTCGAAACAACAAGAAAGAAAAGAAAAAAACAAGGATCGTTCCTCTCACCATTGGTGCTTGGAACATAAGGACTCTCCTGGACAGAGATAACGCGGACAGACCCCAAAGGAGAACCGCACTAGTTGCATCCAAACTCGCCAGATACAACATTGACATCGCAGCCTTGAGTGAGACTCGGCTTGCAGGTGAAGGCGAGCTCTGTGAACGGGGATCTGGTTACACCTTCTTCTGGAGTGGACGAGGAAGCGAAGAGCGACGTGAGGCTGGCGTTGGTCTTGCAGTAAAAACAGCACTTGTCAGCAAGCTAGCTGGAATCCCAAAGGGAGTCAACGATAGGCTTATGACCATGAAACTCCCACTGGCATCTGGCCAGAAGCACCTCACCATTGTCAGTGCCTACGCCCCAGCCATGACCAACCCGGATGAAGGCGAAGTTCTACGAGGACCTTCACTCTGTCATTGCTGCTATCCCTAAAGCAGAGAAGCTCATCATTCTTGGGGACTTCAATGCTAGAGTTGGCTCTGACTACATCTCCTGGGATGGAGTGATTGGAAAGCACGGTGTGGGCCACTGCAACCCAAATGGATTGCTTTTGCTTCAGACCTGTACAGAGCACGAACTGCTGATAACCAACACAGTTTTCTGCCTCCCTACCCGTAACAGGATGTCATGGATGCACCCTCGCTCAAAGCATTGGCATCTCATCGATTATGTCATCGTCAGGAAAAGGGATAGGCAAGATGTACGTGTAACAAAGACCATGTGCGGCGCCGAGTGTTGGACACACCATCGCCTTGTAGTCTCGAAGCTGAATATTCGAATCCAGCCCAAGAGACGCCCCCAAGGCCAGAAGGCTCCAAAACGGCTCAACATCGCTAAGCTGAAAAACATCACCATCAAACAGTCCTTTGTGGAGCTGCTGGAAGATCGTCTGGAATCCGCCTCTCTGGACAACCAGAATGTGGAGTCTGACTGGAGGACCCTGCGTGAGCTGATCTATAGTACAGCTTCAGAGACCCTGGGACCCATGTCCAGAAAGCACATAGACTGGTTTGATGAAAACTGTGATGAAATCAAGCAGCTTCTGGATGAGAAACGCCGTCTGCATCAAGCCTACCTGAGCAACCCAAAGTCCACATCAAAAAAGGATGTGTACGATGCCATCCGCAGGACTGTTCAGCAAAAGTTACGCCAGATGCAGGATAAGTGGCTGAGTGACAAAGTTGATGAGATCCAGGGATATGCCGACAGGCACGATATGAAGAGGTTCTATGATGCCTTAAAAGAAGTCTACGGCCCCACATCCTCAGGATCATCCCCCCTCCTCAGTGCAGATGGGAATACCTTGATCACCGAGAAGGAGAAAATTCTCGAACGCTGGGCTGAGCACTTCAACAGTGTCTTAAATCGCCCTTCCTCCATAAATGATGAAGCCATAGACCGTCTCCCACAAGTCCCCATCAACGAAGCACTGGACGATCCGCCAACACCTCTTGAGACCCAGAAAGCAATTCGTCTGCTATCCAGTGGCAAAGCACCTGGCTCAGACTCCATACCAGCAGAGGTCTACAAGGATGGAGGCACTGTGCTGACTGAGAAGCTCCATCAGCTGTACTCACTCATGTGGAAAGAAGAGACGATCCCCCAGGATTTCAAAGATGCATCTATCATTCACTTGTACAAGCGAAAGGGGAACCGGCAAGCCTGTGATAACCATCGGGGCATTTCCTTGCTCTCCATCGCAGGCAAGATACTTGCCAGGATCCTACTAAACCGCCTCACAGCACACCTTGACCAAGGTCATTTGCCTGAGAGCCAATGTGGATTCCGGAAAGAGCACGGAACCACCGACATGGTGTTTGCTGCAAGGCAGCTGCAAGAGAAATGTCAGGAGCAAAATGCTGATCTGTTCTCCACCTATATCGACCTCACTAAGGCCTTCGACACCGTGAGTAGAGAGGGACTGTGGAAGATCATGGCCAAGTACGGATGCCCTCGGAAATTTATTTCCTTGGTCAGCCAATTCCATGAAGGCATGCAGGCTTGAGTCCAGGACAAAGGCGAAACATCTGCTCCTTTTGCTGTCACAAATGGTGTCAAGCAAGGCTGCGTCCTGGCTCCAACGCTGTTCAGCCTCATGTTCTCTGCAATGCTTACTGATGCCTTCAGAGATGGCGATGTTGGAATCGGCCTAAAGTACCGAACAGATGGTAAGTTGTTTAACCTCAGAAGGCTTCAAGCAAAAACGAAGGTCATGACAGACATCATCAGAGACTTTTTGTTTGCTGATGATTGTGCCCTCAACGCTGGATCTGAAGCTGACATGCAACTCAGCGTTGACAAGTTTGCCACTGCCAGCAGGAACTTTGGCCTTACCATCAGCACGAGGAAAACTGAAGTTCTCCATCAGCCAGCCCCCAGGGAAACCCTACGTTGAGCCGAACATCACAGTCAACGGTCAGAGACTCAGTGCGGTGGAGCGGTTCACATACCTTGGCAGCACACTGTCACGTAAATGCGACCATCGACGATGAAGTGAACGTCAGGATTGCAAGAGCAAGCGCAACTTTTGGTAGACTCAGTGCAAATGTCTGGAACAGAAGAGGCATTAGTCTTGAGACCAAGCTAAAGGTCTACAGAGCAGTAGTTCTCCCCACACTACTGTACGCCTGCGAAACTTGGACAGTGTACCAACGACATGCCAAGAAGCTGAACCACTTCCACACAACATGCCTCAGGAAGCTACTGAACATCAAGTGGCAAGACAAGACCCCAGACACAGAGGTGCTCGCAAAAGCCACCCTTCCCAGCATCTTCACCATCCTGATGCAGTCCCAGCTTCGCTGGGCTGGACACGTGGCGCGCATGCCAGACCATCGGCTGCCCAAAAGGCTCTTCTATGGCGAGCTGCAACAAGGGAAGAGATCACACGGAGGTCAGAAGAAGCGCTTCAGAGATACTCTGAAAGTCTCTCTGAAAAGCGTTTGATATCAACCCTGACTCCTGGGAGGAATCTGCAGTGGACCGTGACAAATGGCGTGCTGCTGTGCACAAAGGCGCCAAGTTGTGCGAGGCCAACAGGACTGCTGCAGCTGTTCAGAAGAGGAAGGCCAGAAAGTCACGGGCAAACAAGCTCCCTGACAATGGTATGCCTGTCTTTGCCCCAACTGTCAGCGAACATTTCGTGCGCAGATTGGACTATTCAGCCATCTGCGCATTCACAGATAGATTCATGAGCATGTCACGTCCACATAATCTGTTGCCAGTCTATTTTTAAATCTCTTCTTTGTCTATACATGTCACATGTAATTAATCTGTTGCCAATCCAAGTGATTAAAGCGTTGGACTTTCAATCTGAGGGTCACAGGTTCGAATTCCAGTCACATTGCCTTGTAGTTAGGGTGGAGATTTTTCTGATCTCCCAAGTCAAAAAATGTGCAGACCTGCTAGTGCTTGAACTGCTTTCATGCAGAAGATGAAAAACATGTTAAAGATTCCGTAATCCATGTCAATATTTGATGGGTTATGGAAACAAGAAGATAAACAGCATGCATTCCCCCGAAAACAGTATGGCTGCCTACATGGCAAGGTAAAAACAGTCATACATGTAAAAGCCCTCTCATGTATATGAGTGAATGTGAGAGTTGCAGCCCACAACGAATGAAGAAGTATACAGCACATGTAACGTAAACACAAACATAGAACCAAAGCTAGTGAACAGGCACAAATCAAAGTGAAAAATAAATCAAACTTTATTATATTTTCTTTTAAATAAAATAAAAGACCATTCAGTTGCATCCTTTTGAGAGGAAAAAAAAAAAATTAGCAAAACGTTTCCGTAGAATGTACTCAGGTGGGTAAGAACAGCAATGCAAAGCAAGGCACTCATCTGGTTGATAAACCAAAGTCAACATCTAAAAGCTGACCTGACCATTTTTTGATCAAGTTAAAAATCATTCTGAACATTAAAAATTCCATAATATATGCCTCCATACTTTTTGCATTAAAAGAACACCATCTCTAAGTCCTCTCTCATTTTATGCACGGACATTAACCATACCAAGCAGGCAATGTATATACATTTAAACACATGACATCATTCTCATTTTCAGTAACCCTTCCCCAAAAGCTGAAATGCATAAATCTGTGGCAAAATAAACAAAACCTATAATTTGTAAGAATGTTTATATTAATTTTCAACACATACTCTTACCACTCCAACTCATCTAATAATATCTAATTTAGTAGTAATAATAATAATAAAATACATGGTCAACAAATAAGCTATTGAAGTATTTCCATTCCTACGCATCTAACAGAACATTGTATAGTACTAGTAATATATAGTCAAATAAATCTGTGGTAAACAACAGCAAATAATTGAAGTGTATAACTGTTCACGATAATGTTTCAACAGTCAAACTCTAGCCACTCCTACAACTTACATAACTCATAATAACGACAAACCACTTCTACAAATACACATCTTTACATTCACACATATTGTGTGCAAGCACACACATTTAAATCCCCCTGACAACCTTGTGACTCGCATACAGTCGCCCTCAACCATTCTACATTTCTCCGATGCAACACACACACACACACACACAAACCCATTTTCAGCTTGCTTCCGCTGCATTTCACAACACTGGCCCAATATCTTGTGCATCACTGAACATTACGAAGGCCACAACTTTTAAATCAAAGCGTTGTTTGTGGAAAATTTCAAAGGCTTCAAGCCTCCTCTCCCTACCCCAAATACATTTTTCACAATGGGAAGAAGTGAAGAAAATTCAAAATGGGCAAGGAAAGAAAAAAGGATCAGACTATCAATAAAAAACACAAGAATGGTGAAATATGATAACTATACAAAAGATTCTATTTTGATTATTACAACAACAAAACCAAAAAAATTTGGAGGGTGGGGGTGGCAATAACAATAGATGAATTAATAGTTAACTGTGCTGAAATTCCAGATTTGTTAGAAAAAAATATATACAGAATAACAGATAAACGAGTCAATAAGAATGGAACATTGACAATTAGTAAAAAGTGCAAAAGATTGTTAAAAAAAAATACAAAAGGTAAAAAATAAATTCAATAAGGTTCTACCATCCCTGAAGCTCACCCCCCCAACCCTGCAAAAAAAATAGTTAAACACAAGACATGCTGTACAGCAAAACAAACAAGCAAAAAAAAAAAAAAAAAAAAACCAAACAAACAAACAACAACAAAACCAACAACAAGAAAACACCACAGCACTTTTTTTTTTTTTCAGTATTTGTTCTGACTCACCAGCAGACTGATATAAAAAAAAAAAACCCAAAAAAATTGATATGTAAGGGACACAACCCTGCCAAATGTTCCCACAACCAGCAGGTGACAAATCACACACACACACACACACACACAGTCCCTGTACCTCACTCACACATCTCAAAAGATGGCAAGCTGTGTGTGTCTCAAGTCCGCAGCCTCTTACTGCCATCAAGGCAGTGAATTCACATGCACCGTGTCTAGGGGGCTTGGCATCGGAAGGCAGGGCCTAATCCTTTCCTTCCACCCTTTTAACTCACTCCGGACGACGGAACGCTATAGCGGTTTCGACAATTAAAAATTTAGAAGAATAAAAATCGCAGCTACACCAGGCATTGTGAACGTGTCAAGGGTCGAATGGAAAGTTTCTTCGTGAGGTTTCCGTGACAATACACTTCCTGGCAAGCCGTTGACCTTGGTACCCCACATGACAAGCTAATCTGCATATGTATCGAAAATGACGTCGCAGGCGATACAAGTGGAAATTTTTGGAGCAAAGTAGATCACAACAGCAGCTTTTTACTGCTGCTGAAGTGATTGAAATGCTTCAAACTGAAGGTTTCGACATCGACGAGGATGAAGAAGACGTTGAATAAAGTATCTGCAGTGAAGAACGCTACCAGCAAGAAGGTACTAACAGTGACTCAGCTTCTGAGGGCTGTGAAGAGAGGGAGGGGGGTGGGTGTACACATGACGTTAGAAGAGGGGTCAGTGGGTCAAGTACAGGGAGTTTCATTCAGTTACTTTGTGTTTTGTATTTTTTTGTGAATTTTTTTCCCAACCCTAACAAAAGGGTCGTCTGCAGGGGAAAGCAAGGGAGAAAACTATTCGTCTGGAGTGAATTAACCTCCCCCAGTTTCAGTTTCAGTAGCTCAAGGAGGCGTCACTGCGTTCAGACAAATCCATATACGCTACACCACCTGACCAGCAGCGTAACCCAACGCACTTAGTCAGGCCTTGAGAAAAAAATAAAAAATAAAAAAAGAGTCAAAGTCATGTACCCATTCACACTTGTGGTGGAGGGAGGAAAATTTAAAAAACGCCCTTCTCAAGGTACACAACACCATCCCGACACGCAACCTCGAACCCTGATCACTGATCAACACTGAATAAGAAGTCCAGCACCTAATTAATTC
Source organism: Babylonia areolata (assembly GCF_041734735.1). Classification (NCBI taxonomy): domain Eukaryota; kingdom Metazoa; phylum Mollusca; class Gastropoda; order Neogastropoda; family Buccinidae; genus Babylonia; species Babylonia areolata. The sequence goes on along the minus strand of NC_134888.1, from coordinate 3,922,077 downwards.
TGCCATGTCACCCCCCTAGTCAAGTATCCCCAAATCCAACAGCATGTTTAACTGCTGATGACAATGAAAGCTAGTCAATGTCAGTGTACTTCCCTCACACAGCTCTGGCAGTGACCTCAGCTCTTAACGTACCTTTGAGCTTTTGCGTAACTCCTGATCACGTCACACACGCGAATCGCACAACAAAGATTCACAGACTTGGTAGTCGCATTCCTTTTGCCGACTACCCCTACATCTCCTCTGTGGTTAAAACACTTGTATTTTCGCTACAAGCCCACACTCAGCGTCTCCTCACCACCAAATCTGAAGGACAAAACATTCATCATCTTTGCATCATCCTATACAGTAAACTTTAGACGTACATTTTAAAAACAAAATCAGTAGATGTACATTTCTAAACAAAATAATCGTACAATACTTGTTTTTGTTTTTGACAAAGCGACATCTGAAAAGGGAGAAAAAAAAATACAGCTTTTAAGTACTTCAGAAAGAGAACGCAACCTCACAAAAAAGGGAGGAAGGGTGGGGTGGAGGATTCGAATGTAACAACCACACATCACAAAAATAAAAAATAATAAAACTATGAAACAAATTTACCGACAACATAGTGATCCTTTGAAAGACTTGTTTGACAAGCTATTACAAGCGATGATAGAAGTGTACTTACCTTCCATTACAAAATTATAATCAGTGGGGAATAGGTAATGATCTTAATGAAACAACCACACATACAACACATATATAAATTAAAATAATATTAAATAAAATAAAAGATGCACAGCTATATGTCACCAGAACAGGCCATCAAAACTACAGTGAAGTCAAATTATAGTGATTTATTAGAGCTGGGATTCTAACTTCACACTTCAGAGATGCACACCAGACGCTCTACTAACAAAAAACTTGTCATGGTGACTTCTTAACGTTATAAATATAATGTGTGCTGTGTGACATGGAAAATGTCATCTGATGAGAACATAATTATTTTTCCTCAGACACAAATCTATATTCTAAATTGATATTTGAAAAATATCATAAAAAAACCAACAACAAAAAAAGCAAAAACAATGACAACATAGATGCCTAAAACAAACCTGCAACATTCATTTACCATTCTCATTAAAGTCAGTTCCTTTTCTTTGATTTAAAAAGCGAAATCTCATGAATTAACACATTACCCACAGCCACAAAACTGAAGATAAAAAGCGCCAATAAATGATGTAAAATAAACGCATTAGTAAGTAGACAGCCAGAAACACCCAAGGCTTAAATAAAATGTCAGAACTCAAAAGCAGAATTCTGCAGTACACAATATGGACACGGGGTAACATTTTCCAAAAACATGATCGTGTTTATCACATAAATCACGGTCAAAAAGCATATATCAAGAATGAATCCATACTGATTTTTAACTTCTTAACGAGATGTTCACAATTATTCAACTGAACAGATTCAACGAGAGATGGAAAGGGGGTGACACATGATGTCACAACTAGTGTCTAACCTGTTGTACCAAGGCGCTCACTGAAAACTGTCAGGATTTCGTTCCAGTCTTGAAGCTGTCTCTGGGCCTGCTAAGAGCACTGAGTGTATGCAAAGGTAAGGGATCCGTTCCTTATTTTTTTATTAATATATATATATATATATATTTTTTTTTTTTTACACAACTGATGTAGTGTAGCATACATGAATCAATCCACACCCTCTGATAACTTCTAACAACTGAAACTGAAGCTGCTGGTGTTTTAACAGGCAGGTATGATGCATACACAGGGCACACAGGTCACAAACTTGGCAGTCCTATTCCTTTTGCCGACCGACTACTCCTGTGTGCCTTCTGTGGTTAAAGTACTTGTATTTTCGCTACGTGCCCACAACTCACACTCATCTTTTCACAGCCAAATCTGAAGGAACAAAACATTAATTAATCACAATCATGATCTTCGTTTTTATCTTATGCTTTAGACAGTTATGTACAGAAAATCTCGACATGTACATTCCTAAACAAAATAATCATAAAAGACTTGTTTTTTGCACCATGTATCACTTGTTTCTAGCACACCTACACCTGAATGACAAAAATGTTAAAAAATAACAATCATAATAATAATCATAACCATGATCAATGTGTTTACTAACACCTCAAGTCAGACATGCCACACTTCTAAACAAAAAAAAATAACACTTCACTGAATGAATACATTCTCCATAAAATGAGAATCTTAATACACTGTCAACAGACACAACAGGCTGCCTTGGAAAAAGAATAAATCTTTAAGCTGACATGATTCATTCTAGTCACAACCTGTTTTGAATCACAAATACAGAATCTAAAAGCATCGTGATATGCTATTCCTTAAACATTTCTGTCTCCACCAAACACAAAAGAATAAACTGCAACATATCAGATTAAAGAGAATGTTAGTACCACTGACAAGTTTTTAAAACCTAAAAGTTCACCCTCAAGCACGGTCAAAGATCAGGATCACCTTTTGTTAGTTCAAAAGACTATTAAAATCTTTATAAGAGAAATTTCTAAAATACTTGCTGGAAAAAAAAAAGGCAACCAAAACGCAGGTATTTAATCCACAGAATGACACAAAAACCTTGATCATGTGTCTGGGTTTCATGACAAAAAATGGACTAAAACAGTACTGAATACTCACTGTTTCGCCTCTGTTGTTCTGATGTAAACTAAGCATCGCAGTACCAATGGAATCAACGTGTTAACAGATATTTGAAATTCTGCTATCATTTTAATTTCATTGTTAACTGGGCGTTATAAAAAATCACACAGATCAATGTTTGAACCAATATTTACTGTTCTACTCATAACAACTGACGCTCATAATGTAACATATTGCGGTAATTTCGCAGTATTTATCATACTTTTATCTGTAAACCTTTGAACAAAAATTGTTGGATAAAAATGGAATAAAAGTGACGAAAATACAAAGAAAATATTCCTGATTTTAAATAAACATGCTCAACACACCATATCAAATTGCAATACATACAATTCCATTAAAAGAATTTGAAAAAAAAAAAACCACACAACAAATTATAACAATGAAACCAACAGACTGAAAACAAAATAATCAAATTTGATGTGCATACTATAAATCAATTACTAATCATTCATAGTCCTTTGAATTCTAAATAGAACACATGGCGATGTGGGTTTGCTCCTTTATCTCAACCTTGTCTTAACTAATCCATGTGCAAAAAAAAAAAAAAAAAAAAAAAAAGCCTCAGTAAACAGCACCTTTTTTTTTTTTGAGGGGGGGGTGGGGGGGGGGGGGGGGTAATTCATCTTTTATGTAGCAAACATGTTCTAGTTTACTGTATAACGCGGACCATTTCTGCTCTCATCCAGATCTCTCTTTTTATCTTTTCTATTTTTCTATTTATTTTATTTTATTAAGAAAATGCTCTATTTTCAAACAAGTATCACTACAGAAAAATCTGAAACAGCAAATCATAAACAAGAAGTTCCAAAAACAAACAAGCAATGTTTTTTTTTTTAAAATCAAGTTGACAAGATGGGTATCTGTGTTTAAATCGTTTTTCTTTTTAAAAAGGCTGAGAAAAAAAAAAAAAAACATGGTACGCTTACCTCCAGCCACCACACTATCTACTTTTTCCTCTTGCACACACACACACACACACACAATAACATAACCCCTGCCCCCCCTTGACGCAATGCAAACGACAACTCAGTTTGAGACACTCGTATAGACACAGGATCACACAACGACCCCGCCCACCCCCTTCCTCCCCATCACTACCACCACCACCACCACCACCACCACTACACACTCCTAACCCTTGACCTTCCAGACGATCACTCGCTCGCTGGCCACGCCCACTACCACAGCTCTGACCGCTGCAAGTGGCGCACATTCCGGGCAGGGGTCGAAGGTCGTTGGTCGCCCTCGCCCCTCAAGATGGCCGCCATCTCGGACTGGTTGTGCGCCTTCTCGTAGTTGCGCATCCCCTCCGGGCGTGTGCGAGGGGGGTTGGCCGGCTGCCTCCTGCACCCAAAAATGCTGCTTGTGTGTGTGTTGGTATGGGATACACATTGTGTGTGTGTGTGTGTGTGTGTAAGTATATGAGAGAGAGAGAGAGAGTGTGTGTGTGTAAGTGTATGAGAGAGAGTGTGAGTGTGAGTGTGTGTTAATTATTAGTGTATGAGAGAGAGTGAGAGAGAGAGTGTGTGATCTGTACATGCGCATTCATGTCCAGAAATAAATTAGGTTTGTACATGTATACACAGAACAAGTTGAAACACAAACACAACACTTAACACCAAAAACAATCACACACACACACACACACACACACACACAATGCCAGCAGGTGTTTTTGAACCCTTTCAAAACACCTGCCTACTCAACCACATTGGGTAATGTGATTGAATCTGAACATGATCACACCAGTATCAGCCCATCTTATTTTTCTGATGACATGACAGGGGGGCACAGAGATTTTTTTCTTTCTTCCCCCCCCCCCCCCCCACTCCCCCCCCCCCAGCCCCCCACACCCTTTTTTTTTTTTAAGTACTATCAGCCCACTCCACACTTTCTGCAGGTGAAGAAAAGGGGGGGACAGACAGGTTGGCACACACTACACAGCCTGCTCTTCTTCTCCCCTGACCACAAGAGAGAGCAGCTCCCATTTCACACACACACACACACACACACACACACACACACACACACACAAGCACACACGCACGCATGCACACGCACACACAAACAAACACGCACACACAAACAAACACACACACACACACACGCACACGCACACGCACACGCAGAAGGTTTGCTGCATAGTCCAACTGGACATTTGTTATAGTTGTTACAGTTGTCTGATGTTAGCGTTTCCTTCTATATTGTGCCTATGTCTCCCCTTTTAATGTCTTATTTTTTCCAATGCTCTGTATCTTTCCCCATCACACACACACACACACACATAAGCGCACACACACATACACACACATCATTCATCACCCTCTGCCCAATACCGTTCCCACCACCACGCTCCGCCCTCCACCCCACCCACCCCCTTTTTTTTTTTTTCGTCTAATATCACTTAAAGTGGAAGACGTTAAACTGAAGACTAATACTACTACACACACACACACATCTACTGAAGAGCAATAGAACACAACAGAACAAATCATGATGCAACAGAACCACAATACAATGCAAAGTCATGCAACACAACAAAATACAACACAAATATGATACAATGCAATACAACACAAATGTAACACAATACAACACAACACGACACAACACAATCAAACACAACAAAGACCCGCCTCGCTTCACATTTCAGAGACTGGCACAAGCTCACAGCTGGGCCAAGCAGCACAGAGAGCTGTAGGATCAATGGTTTCTCCACTGCAATGGGAATCCATTTACAGCTTAGTCTTTGGTGAATGAGGAGACTACTACACATCTCCTACAAGGAGCACAAGACCAATGACTATGTGCGGAACCTGGTCAGCAACCTTGTAGGGCCCCAAGAACCACTGCTGGCGACTGTCAAACGACGGAAGATGGCATGGTTTGGTCACGTCATACGAATTAACACCCTCTCCAAAACCATCCTGCAAGGGACTGTAGAGGGAGGGCGCAGACGGGGGCGGCAGAGAAAGAGCTGGTCCGACAACATCAAGGAATGGACCAAAATGACGATGCCAGATCTCCTCACGACAGCTGCCAACAGAACGGCGTGGCGAGCTATGACATCTTCCTCATGTCCCCCCAACGACCCCAGCGGTCAAGGGAATGAGCTGAGCTGAGCTGAGCTGAGCTTTGGTGAAGGACTATGACTCTCAAACCTCCAGGAGACAAGACTGCAGTGGTTCAGTGCTGAAGCCTTGAAGGCTAGTTAGCCCCTCCACACAGAGGTCCCATGCGCAGCATGCACTGAGCGCAAATAAAAGAACCCACTGATAGATAGGAGAAAAAAAAAGCACATACATTTACAGACAGCAAAAAAAGAAAAGATAAAAAATGGGTGGCCTCCCAAGGGAGAAAATTGTTGTGACATAAAGTAATACAGTACAATACAATAACATATCATACAATACCATACAAGACAAGACAAGACAATACCACACAATACAGAAATCCATATAGACAGAACACACTCCCACCCTCATCATCAACACAACTCCTTTTTTTCTTTCTAATTTAAAGTTCCTCCTTAATTCAAGAAAATTACCCCCCCCCCCCCGCCCCCACACCCCCAACCCCTCCCTCCCCCAAAAAAAAACCCCACCGCAGTCTCAAAAAACTAAAGTTTATAAAAACCTTTTTGGTGGTGGATGAATCCTCTGTGCTTAGTGAGATATGACGTTTCGAACCATAGGCCCATTGTCAAGTGATGATAAAAGGACAGTGTGAATAGGAAAGCTTATGTGTTTCTGTTTTGACGGGCCATGCACACTAAAACACTTGCTGATCACCATTTACCTCCTATCCCTCTTTTCAGAAGCAATATATATGTGTATGCATTTGTGTGTATATGTATATGTATGTGTATATATGTGTGTATATGTGTGTGTATGCATAAGTATGTGTGTGTGGTATGTGCATGTATGTGTGTATGTATATGTGTGTGTGTGTGTATATATATGTGTGTGTGAGTGTGTGTGTATGGGTATGGATGAATGTATATGTGTGTATATACATGTGTATGTGTATGTATATAGATGGGTATATATATGTATATATATGTCTATATGTCTACATGTCTATATATATATATGTATATATATATATATATATATATATATATATATATATATATATATATATATATATATATATATTTGTGTGTGTGTGTGTGTGTGTGTGTGTGTGTGTGTGTGTGTGTGAGTATGTATTGCACTGAATGGTGATCAGCAAGTGTTTTAGTGTGCATGGCCCATCAAAACAGAAAGTAGTGAGATGTCATCACCCTTTCCTCACATAGGGCTTTCCTATTCACACTGTCCTCTTCTCATCACTTGACAACGGGCCTATGGTTCGAAATGTCGTATCTCTCTAAGCACAGAGGATTCATCCACCACCAAAAAGGTTTTTATAAACTTTAGTTTTTTTTGTCTTTGAAGAATCCTGCAGTCATTTTTGTCTTCTTCACCGCAGTCTCATTCCGTGACGAAACAACTCACGGTGACGGAGATTCCTCCATGTGGGGCAGTCTCCTGTTCTCCTTCACCGGGGGGCTGGGCTGGGAAACGGACGCATTGCCGTCGCTACGCATCAGGTCAAACATGGAGTCACTGCTGTTCTTGATGGCGATGCTCTCCCCTTCCGGCCGCATGCGGTGAGCAGGGGGCATCTCGTCCCACCCCCTGGAGACACACACACACACAACACCATCGGTTTATTTCTGTTGTTCATAACAACAACAGTAATCACCATAATTGTCAAGATGTTCACACATGGTCGACGGATGCCTACTACTAGTAATAATAGCAATAATAAGAATAATGATAATTATGATTAATAACAATAATTATATTATTAGTGCTGCTGCTGCTAATAATAATAATAATAATGAGTGAATAACAGTAATGATAATGATAAACAAATAATAACAATTTATGCAAATAATGATGATGATGATGATGAACGATAATAATAATGAGTGAATAACAGTAATGATAATGACAATGATAAACAAATAATAAAAATAATAATAAGATTAATGCAAACGATAATGACGATGATAATGACAATAACAATAACCACAACAACAATAGTAATAATGCATCGATGATCATGATGATGTAAACATAGCTCCAGTTCTCTAAAAGAGGATCTGGGCACTTTACAAAAATGTACAAATAGACACACACGCACACACACACACACACACACACACACACACACCACACACACACACACACACAAAGTACACAATGAGAACAATGAAAGAGAGGCGGCGTGGTGGCACATAGCCCCACCCCGCTACACAGGACCCTAAAGCAGGGCTGAAAAACAAGACAGCAAACCCACAGAACCTAGTGGAAAAGAAAAAGGAAATGAAATCAGAAACTAAACAAAACGTTCAGGATCCAGAAAACCGGATCAACCTAGATAACTTTACAACCTACAACTGATACGAGTAGAAAGAATTTTCATATTTCTATGTTTAGTCCAAATTTGATACTGACAAAGTATTTCCAGGGAAAATGAATTTGTTCAAAGTTTTCCATGGACAAACACACACACACACAAATACAATACACTTGGCTACTGCGCAGACTTGCGTTTTTGTGTAAACATACACACGAGCCAAAAAGGGTTAGGGGGAACT
>NC_134888.1:3896237-3908737 GCF_041734735.1 Babylonia areolata | reverse complement strand
ACACCAACACACACAACCACACAACACCCACCCGCAACATAAACACACTCCCACACACCACACGCACACCCTCAACACATACAAACATCCGCAACATAAGCAGACCCCCCCACACAGCACCCACCCACAACACATCACACACAACAAACACCCACATCCACATCATCAGCATACCCCCACACAGCACCCACCCACAACACATCAAACACATCAAACACCCACATCCACAGCATCCGCATACCCCCACACAGCACCCACCCACAACACATCACACACAACAAACGCCCACATCCACAACATCCGCATACCCCCACACAGCACCCACCCACAACACATCACACACAACAAACACCCACATCCACAACATCAGCATACTCCCACACAGCACCCACCCACAACACATCACACACAACAAACACCCACATCCACAACATCAGCATACTCCCACACAGCACCCACCCACAACACATCAAACACATCAAACGCCCACATCCACAACATCAGCATACTCCCACACAGCACCCACCCACAACACATCACACACAACAAACACCCACATCCACAACATCAGCATACCCCCACACAGCACCCACCCACAACACATCACACACAACAAACACCCACATCCACAACATCAGCATACTCCCACACAGCACCGACCCACAACACATCACACACAACAAACACCCACATCCACAGCATCAGCATACTCCCACACAGCACCCACCCACAACACATCAAACGCAACAAACACCCACATCCACAGCATCAGCATACTCCCACACAGCACCCACCCACACAACACATCACACACATCACACACAACAAACACCCACATCCACAGCATCAGCATACTCCCACACAGCACCCACCCACACAACACATCACGCACAACAAACACACACAGCCGCAACGAGCATACTCCCAAACACACACCCACAACAAACACCCACACCCACAACGTGAACACATCACGACAGACACACACACCAAAATAAATCACACATTTTATTGGGACTCCTAGTGCAGTTTCCCCAGCCTCACCTCCCAGGCAATCTTGCAGCCCTCTACTCTCATCAGCGGCCCTATACTTGCCCCCCCACCCCGCCACACCCCCCAACACACACACACGCACAACATGAACACAGCACCCACAAACACCAAACGAGACGCAACTTGATTTCACCCACGGGGACGGAGCATCTGGGTAACATCACGACAGGAAAGCATGTGACCATGCTATGAATTCGTCAGAACAATTTTTATGTTAGCATAACGTCGGAACAAACTGCAACTGAGCGTTAACAGAATAATACGGCGAAATCGTTAACAGCTGCCATCTCTCAACAGCCACAACACTGACGCACCAAAACAAAACACACACATCCTCACCCTCCTTACATCATCCTTATCAACATAGAAAATTTGATACTTAGAAATACTGGTAAGTGTATGAAATTACATCCCACAGACGTTTTATTTGGAATTCAGGATGACAGATATAGCAAACATGATCTTATAAAAATAAATCATATTATTTTGATAGGTAAAATGTGTATCAGTATTGCTAAAAAAACAACAAAAAGACTGTCTATTTTACAACTGATCTTTGAACAGCAATTCAGTATTAGACATCGATATATTATATAATACCTTATGAATCTTAAAGAAAAGGGAAAAAGAAAAAAAATCTATATGTAAGTGGGGGGGAAAAACAACAATGACATAGTTATGGAATGCAGGGTATTGCTTTTGATTATTGTCACGTTTTTTTGTTGTTGTTGTTTTGTGTGTGTGTGTGTGTGTGTGTGTGTGTGTGTGTGTGTGTGTAATTGCTTAGGTTCACTGTATCCTTTTTGTTGCTGTTATTTTGTTCCCTTTTTTTTTCTTTTCTTTTTTTTTGTTGAATTAAAATAATGAATTTATATACAAAATAAAACGATGGTCGACCCAAGAAAGTCCGGGTAAAAAAAATAAAAAAAATAAAAATAATAATACACCATCCTTATCCTCTGTACACACACAGCCATCTACAGATACTCACCCTCCCTGCGACTCCTGGTGCAGTTTCCCTTGCTTCACCTCCCGGGGCGACTTGGCGCCCTCCATCCTCATCAGCGGCCCCATGTCTGCCCCCTGCGCCTTCTCCAGGTTGTCCTGACCCCCGTACGACACCTTGGGGGCGGGGCGCTCAGGGGGAGTCACCACCCCGTAGTTGTTGATGATGTGGTCCATCTGGTGTCAAACCGGCTGTTGTTTAACTGTCAACCGTTTCCGGTCTAACTTTGGGTTGTTGTTGTTGTTGTTGTTTGTTGTTTGTTCTTGTTCTTGTTGTTCTGTGTAGTCAGTCGTTTCTAAAAGCCAACCATTTCCTGTCTTTTCGATGGTGGTTGTCGTGGTGGTGGTTGTTTGTTAATCTTTTTTTTTGTTCTGTGTTGTCCTGTGTGTTGGTGTGGTGGGGTGTGGTGGGGTGTGGTGTGGTGTGGTGTGGTGTGGGGTGGGGTGGGGTGGGATGGGGTGTGGTGTGGTATGGTATGGTGGGGTGGGGTGGGGTGTGGTGGAGTGTGGTGTGGTGTGGTGTGGTGTGGCATGGTGTGGTGTGGTGGGATGCAGTGTGGTGTGGTGTTGTGGTTCTTGTGTTGCACACCATGATGCTGCACTGGACTGTGTATTGCACTGCAGTGTGCTGCATGACTTCCTGTCACAACAGGTACCGTATTGTTATTGTTTTGTATTGTATTGTTTTGTGTTGCACTGAATGGCTTCACTGTCATAACACATTCCTCTGTGTGAAATTCAGGCTGCTCATCCCAGCGGGTGAGTTTGTCAGCACAGAACAGCACCTCTCTCTCTCTCTCATTCTTGTATGTAAAAATAAACGTGTATCTGACTTGTTATCAAAACATAGTTTTCCTAACAATTTTGCTTGGGACAACCCTTTTGCTGCTGTGGGTCGCGCCAAATGCACGTAGCACACGGGACCTTGGTTTATCGTCCCATTCAAATGACCAGCACCCCAGATCACCACTCGAGGACTTATGGAAGGGGTTGGTGGGGAAAATCCCAGTCCGTATGTATATATATATGTAGTCTATATATATATATATAGGAGTGATGGCCTAGAGGTAACGCGTCCGCCTAGGAAGCGAGAGAATCTGAGCGTGCTGGTTCTAATCACAGTTCAGCCGCCGATATTTTCTCCCCCTCCACTAGACCTTGAGTGGTGGTCTGGACGCTAGTCATTCGGATGAGACAATAAACCGAGGTCCCGTGTGCAGCATGCACTTAGCGCACGTAAAAGAACCCACGGCAACAAAAGGGTTGTTCCTGGCAAAATTCTGTAGAAAAATCCACATCGATAGGAAAAACAAATAAAACTGCATGCAGGAAAAAATACAAAAAAAATGGGTGGCGCTGCAGTGTAGCGACACGCTCTCCCTGGGGAGAGCAGCCCGAATTTCACACAGAGAAATCTGTTGTGATAAAAAGAAATACAAATACAAATATATATGGAACTGGAAGCCACACACACTTGCCTCCTACCATCAGGCACATTACCACAAAGCCACAACTCCACTTTCTTTCAAAGTTTTTTGCTCCACATTATGGATGACGAAGGAAACGTGAACAACTGCACAAGCGTGCTGACAGACAAAAGAGAAATAAGATAAAATGAAACAAAAGAAAAAAAAACTCACACATAAAAGCAGACATGAATCACTCCGTCCATACACTTCTCTCACAGTACACAAACTGTTCCTTCAAATTTTGATGACGTAACCCACATTCACGCGTGTCCCCTTTCACCCTTACATGCAGTATGTACATGCACACACACACACACATACACATTCATGCACACCCACACGCAAACATGCACGCACACACACACACACACACACCAGCATACACAAAAAAAACAAAAAAACATGCACACACATACGCAATCTCACACACACAAACACCCTCAATCTCATATAAAAATAATATTCTTGTTATTCTTCCCCCCCTCTACCAATCAGCTTGCATACCTGTCTCTGGGATGTTGAAGCTGAACCTTTTTTGCAAAAACGTTTGTGCGACAGTCGCTGATCCAGCCCGCTCTAACCTTTCTGACGGAGCACTTTACCCTTAAATAGCACTAACCTTACCAACACTTCCCCTGAACTACTTTCTTCTTCCCTTTTTTTTTTTTTGCAGCCTCTGCATTCAATCCTCCAGTCTCACTCTCTAAATTTCTGGTGTTCCGGAAGGAAAGCTGTTTGTTTTGTCAGCAGAGCTTTTTTTTTTCTTTTTTTTTGTTTGTTTCTCCAGCAATCCTTCACTCACACCTCTTCCCCCACCCTCCCTTCCTCATACCCCTCCCCCTCTCTCAACTCATTTCCTTTCAAATCGGTCAGGCCTGAGCAAAAACTCAGCCGAAAATGGTAGACAGGTGTGTGCTGCTATTGTCCTCAGCAGACCCAACATGAGGCAGACGATGAACTGCTTCCTAGCCACCAGACCACCTTCCCACCCTTTTTTTTGGGGGGGGGGGGGGGGGAGAGAGTGGGGGTCTTCTGGGGGGTAGTGATTTGGACAAGTTTCGTTTTTGCATGGTCGGCTAGACCGAGCTAAACATGATGTGAATGGGAACACACCTTGTGGCCGTTACAGACCCGTCCCAAACTGTCAGACTTTATTCGCTTGGGACCATTGGGCTAGTCAGATTTTATTCGCTAGTGACTGTTGGGCGAGTCTGAAACTGTCAGATTTTATTAGCTTGCAGTAACTACTGGGCTAAACCAAGACTGTCCCATTTTATGAACATACAAAAGGGAAACCAAAGAAATAAAAGGCTGAGTGTGATGTTTTAATGATCTTATATCAAAATCATCAAAACATCTGTGAGGAATACAAAGTTGACATAAAAAAAAAAGGTGGACGCTGCATCATCAAAAATATTTTGTTCGTGTTTGATCCAAGTCAAGAGCTTGTGCCTCAGGCCTGTTCAAAAACTAGTAAACATACACAGAGAATCTAGCACACACTGAGTCACACATGCACGAAAACACACACACATTCAGAGCATCACACACACATTCAGTGTCACACACACTCAAAAGCATCTCACATGCAGGGTCTCACACACACACACACACAGAGCGTCACACACATATTCAGCATTACACACACATTCAGCGTCACACACACACACACACACACACACAGAGTGTCATATACACTGTGTCACACACGCACACACAAAAAACACACACAGTATCACACACATTCAGCATCACACACGCATTCAGCATCTCTTTCATGGACACATACACACACAAATTGTCATTAACACCGTATCACACACTCACAAACAAAAACAGAGCATCACACACCCACTCAACGTCTCTCTTAATAAGTAAAACACATACATACAGATCCCACCCCCCCACCCCCTGCCAGTCCTCCCGCCCGCCCCCCCTCCCTCACACACACACACACACAAAATCAACAATATCCACCTTGCCATGGTTTCGCTCAGCATACTCAGTGGCCTCTTCGCCGATGACCTTGTGGGCAGGAACGCTGTTGTTGTTGTTGTTGTTGTTGTTGCTCAGACTCATGTTGCCGTAGTTCTCCATCAGGTCCCGCATGGGGCCCCCCTTGTTCGATTCCGCGATCTGCGCGGCCTCCCCTTTGACGGCACGAGGGTGGACCGCGGCCTGCTGGGGGGGGTCAGGGTACCCCCCCATCATCTCGTCCATCACCCCCTTGTTGGTCTGGCAACACACACACACACATGTAATGATGTATACACTACTCTTAGTGCTGTCATCCTGGTTCACCTATTCCCGGTTCAACTATTCCTGGTTCACCTGTTTCCCCGTTCATGGTTTACCAGTTCCCGATTCACCTATCCATCATTCACCTATTCCTGGTTTACCTGTTCCCCATTTGCCAATTTGCCTATTCCCAGTCCAGTTATACAAAAGGTCTACATACTCAGTTGCTCTGTGTATACATGTACTCAGTTACTGTGTGTGTGTGTGTGTGTGTGTGTGTGTGTGTGTGTTCCTTCTTTATTAACTTCTTTTCACTCTAACAGTGTAAGTGATATTAGACAAGGGTAGGAAAATCGAGTGGGGGGGGGGGGGGGGAAGAAATTACTGTGTATGCATGCAAGCAAGTGAAAGTGTGTGTGCGCATGCGTGCGTGCGCGCGTGCATGTGTGTGTGTGTGTTACATAAAGAAAATGACTGATTTAAGTTTTGTTTAAAATTTTTTTTAAAAAGCATAACAATATAACCTCTTTCTAATGAAACACTAACAACTATAACAGCAAACCAACTGGACTATTCAACAAGGAGTTGAAAAAGTCATACATTAGCAATGGACTGCTGAAGATTGTCAACACTGAACAGAAATCATCCTCAATGTGTGTGTGTGTTTGTGTGTGTGCAGGCCCGCACACCCGCGCACACATGCTTGTGTGTGTTAGAGAGAGAGAGAGACAGACAGACAGAGAGAGAACAAGAAGAACAAAACTTTAATCTCCAGGCCTCCAGCCCCTAGAAAGAGGTCAAAAGTACACAATATGGTGATCACTCAGCCACAAGAAAATGTAAAATACGTACTAACTTAAACCTGTAGAACAAAAGTGCTTCTTGTGCATAGTAAATTAATTCTAACTTTCATCATTGTTGTCACATAATTCCTGTCGTATCTTCAGGGCATTAAACATATAAATGCAGAGTTTACGAATACTGTAAACAGAACCATTCTTCTGAGAGAGAGAGAGAGAGAGAGAGAGAGAGAGAGAGAGAGAGAGAAGCAGAACTGGTAACAACAACAAATAATAGCAATTATAATAAAGGAAGTTTATCTCCTGCAGTCTCCTGCTCTTATTGCAGGATATTTTCAGTCCAAGGAAACTGCTCAATGAACATGTATCACTCAGTGCCTCCTTCCCATTTCCAAAGTGTCAAGGACGCACACAATACATCCTCATAACAGAAGTCCAGTACTATGTTAATTCTTCTTCACTGTGCTAGACTGAGATCACAAACTGCTTTGTTTGTACCCTGTGACTGACAGACACTTTTGTAGTTTTGATGTTGACAGATGACCCTAAGTCTTTGCCATGAGAGGGAAGAGGAGACAAGGAAGAGGGGGTAAGGGGGGTGGGGGGTGGGGATAGGGGTGAGAGGGGGAGGGGTGAGAGGGGGAGGGGTTAAGGAAGGAGCAGTTTCTCCTTTCCTTCTCTCCCCACCTCCCTCCCTTTCACTGAGAGCACCCTGACTGGAAAATGAGATGGAGAGAGAGAGAGAGAGAGTGTGTGTGTGTTGAGTCACTGAGTGAGTGAATGTGTGCATGTATGGGGGTGAGGGGGGGAATATGTGTGTGTGTGTGTGTGTGTGTGTGTGTGTGTGTGTGTGCGCGCGCGCGCGTTAGTGTGTGTTTGTCTATGTGTGTGTGTGTCTTTGTGTGTGTGTGTGTGTGTGTGTGTGTGTATGCATTTGTGTGTGTGTGTGTGTGTGTGCGCGCGCACATGTTTGTGAACGTGTGCGTGCATATGATTTTTTTTTATTATGAATTTGTAATAGTGTTGCCTTGCACTGAATTATATTGCAGAGGGGAATAAAAATTATAAAGAATCGAACCTGGGTCAGGGAACCTCATTTGCTAGCCAGGTGTTCTACCACTGGAACTGGAGTGGTGTTTCACCACTAAAATTAACATGTTCTGCGTTTTATTTCTTTGTGGGTTTTTTGTTGTTGTTGTTTTGTTTTGATTTGTTTTTTTGTCAACAGCTGTGATCGAAATCCCTTGCATTTAAATGATATCTCTCCCCAACTCCCCAAGAACGCTAAGGAAACCACTGCTATAAAAACATGAGCCACAGTCACCTTCAGATAAACCAGGTGTATTTATTCGAAGTATCAAATTATCTGGACTGCAGTTTATACAGGTATACATCACACTAGCATCAAGACAAATCCCTGAACTAAATGGTACAGATTACTAGACGGAAATAGATTCTTGTAGAGCTACCAACCATGCAAATGTAGTGACAAGCTAGTACTAGTGAGTAGTATGCACATCTGATCTGTCTGTGAAAATTATGTGTGATCCATCATCACTGAGTAACTTGGTCCTCTAATTCACACACACACACACTGTTCAACTGTTAAATACACACACACAGTGTGTGTGTGTGTGTGTGTGTGTGTGTGTGTGTGTGTGTGTGTGTGTGTGTGTGTGCGTGAGTGTGTGCACATGCACATGTGCGTGCATGAATATATGTCTACATGTATGCATTCTGCAGTCTGAAGAAATATATGGCAATGTTTTTTTTACCAAGCAAAAACTGTAATGTACATGTTCATGTAAGGTGAATACCAAGAGCTAAAAAAAAAAATATATATATATATATATAGATAAATATATATATATATATATACATATATATATATATTATATTATATGGCAGTTGTATCTAAGATATTCTGTATCATGTATGGACAGACATATCAACTCATGTGAATCCTGTACGCAGTGTAGGCTTAAAAAATGCTGTTTAACCTCACCTTCAACGGAATATCTATAAATAACATTACACAAGATATGTGTGAGGATTTTTAAGGTATCCCCGCCATTCAGCAATTCACCGCACCCGTTTCAAGTCATTGAGAGTAGAATAAACATTGACAGCAATACATGAATTCATGTGTCTGTAAAGATCTGGTGTAATGGCTCGGCCCATATATATATATTTTTTTTTTTTCTACTTGGATTCCACTGGGTTTACACAATGCACCACACAATATAGCCATCAATGCCACGAAGCGAATGGCGTAAGTCAACTCAGCAGGTGGTGTTTTTGTGTGAGTGGTGTATTTTGCTGTTAAACAGACTAGAGTCTGATGACTAAATAAACTACTAAGAAACCTAATCAGAACTCTCCTGCTCTCTCTCTCTCTCTCTACCCCTCACACACACACACACACACCACTTAACAAAAATGTAAGAAATATGAATTATCCAAGGAATCATCTTTCAGATGTCACAGTATACACACACATGCATACACACATACACTCACACATACACACACACACAGAGAAACATGCATGTGCGAGCACACAACACCATGCACTCCAAAGCATGAAACACTGAATGAAAATTATGCACATGGTGTAGCTGAATATGTCTCCCTCAGACTGCTGATTCAACATTCTGTTTTCTGCTTTTTGTCATGACACCAGGAAAGTCATATAGCTTGCGTGTTGAGGATTCTATCAGCTCACCTATCCCTTTTTTTTCTACCCTCATGCTAGTCACTGAAACACACAGTGTGTGTGTGTGTGTGTGTGTGTGTGTGTGTGTGTGTGTGTGTGTGTGTGTGCGCGCGCGCACATGAACAACACATGCTCATGTGCATCCATGTATGCTTATAGTTCATGTCAAATTTGCTAACATTACTGTGACTACACATGTGCAATGTGTGTGTCGAAGTGTGTGCATTTATAAACGTATGTTTTGCTTTCCCACACACTGTTCCCAGCATGTGATTTCCTCTGCGCACGACAGTGAACGCCAACACACCCACTGGCGGACATGCATACAGCTATGTTACAGGTGATGTATACAAAATTTCCGATTTCAAGGAGGTATCAAAGGTTGCAGATTCATCCATATTTTTTTTATGCTACACATCTGCTCTAAAAAATTAGAAATGAAAATACACACACACACACACACACAAACAGGGAAGTACACATCCATACATAAACAGCGATTTCAGTTTCAAGGTATTAAACCGAGCAGATTGATCCATATATGCTACACCACATTTACACAATAAAAAATAAATTAAATAAATAAATAAAACATCACAGGGAAGATCACTTTTAAGTAAAGCAGTTTCAGTTTCATAATGACAAAGTGTGCAAACTGATCAACATCAGATGAAAGGAAAAGAAAAGTTTTTCAAAGAAGCTGATACCAAACTAATTCATAAACCAAACGTGCTGGGCAAAGGACCTAGTGACTACCAGACAACATAAGCACCTGGTAATCCCCACAGTGACAACATGCACCCACCCACACTGCCCACCCATGATGTGCTCCCCCCCCCTCCTCCCCTCTCTTTCTCTCTCCTTCCCCCTCCCTCTCCTCCCTCCTCTCCTCCCCTCTGTCCTGCCCCCTCTTCCTCTCCCATCTCTCCTCCCTCTCAACCCCCTACTCTCTCCTCTCTCTCTCCTCTCCCTCCCTCTCCACCCCTACTCTCTCCCTGTCTCTCCTCCTCCCCCCAATCTCTCTCCTCCCTCTCACCTGCCCCATTTCCCTCCTCTTGCCCCTCCATCCTCCCCCTCCCCCATCTCTCTCCTGCCTCTCTCCCTCTTCCATCTCCCCCTCCCCATCTCTCTCCAGCCCCATCTCCCTCCCCCATCTCTCTCCTGAATCTCTCCCCCCCCACTCCCATCTCCCTCCTCCTCCATCACTCTCCCCCCCCCCCCCCCCCGCCCCCATCTCCCCCCCCCCCCATCTCTCTCCTGCCTCTCTCCCTCTTCCATCTCTCTCCTGCCCCATCTCCCTCCCCTCTCTCCCTCATCTCTATCCTGCCTCTCTCCCTCTTCCATCTCCCCCTCCCCATCTATCTCCTGCCCCATCTCCCTCCCCCATCTCCTGCCCCATCTCTCTCCTGCCTCTCTCCCTCTTCCATCTCCCCCTCCATCTCCTGCCCCATTTCCCCCCCCCATCTCTCTCCTGCCCCACCTCCCTCTTCCATCTCCCCCTCCATCTCCTGCCCCATTTCTCCCCCCCATCTCTCTCCTGCCCCACCTCCCTCCCCCCATCTCTCTCCCGCCCCATCTCCCTCCCCCCATCTCCCCCCCAATCTCTCTCCCGCCCCACCTCCCCCCCATCTCTCTCCCACCCCATCTCCCTCCCCCCCATCTCTCTCCTGCATCTCT
Source organism: Babylonia areolata (assembly GCF_041734735.1). Lineage (NCBI taxonomy): Eukaryota > Metazoa > Mollusca > Gastropoda > Neogastropoda > Buccinidae > Babylonia > Babylonia areolata. The sequence goes on along the minus strand of NC_134888.1, from coordinate 3,897,779 downwards.
CCCTCCCCCCATCTCCCTCCTCCTCCCCCTCTCTCCATCTTCCCACTCCCTCTCTCCTCCTCGCTCTCTCCCTCTCCCCTCCACCTCCCTCTCCTCAACCCACTCTGTCACTAACTCACCTGTGCTCTTTACCCGTCACTCACTCTCACTCACTCACTCACTCACCTCGGCTATTTTCCTGGCCGTGTCGGAGCGCAGTCGCTCCCCGGGCCGCGGCGAGTTGTAGTTGTCGACGTTGTCGCTGTAGTCGAACCACCTCTCCATCGTGCCCCGGTTCCTCTCCGCGTACGCTGCCCCCTCGGGCCGCAGCCTGGGGTGGGGGCGGGGGGAGGGGGTGTACTCTCCGTTTTCAGCCATGCCGCTCCTGGGTGGTAATAGTAGTAGCAGTAGTTGTAGTAGTAGAAAGCGCTGCTAAAAACTACTTATACTCCTCGTGATGATGATCAGTCGAAGGTCAGGTCGTCCCTGCTAGGTGAAAGCCTGTTTCACAGCTTTTTTTTTTTCTTTTCTTTTTTCTTCTTTTTTTTTTTTCTCTCCACTCAACTACGACGGAGTATGAAGTTTTCTTCAACAAAAACTCCTCGCTTGTCACTTGCAGCAAGATACTACTAGGCCGGCGGGGCGGAAAGTGACCTGGAATCCGGTTTCGTGGGACAGCTAGTTATTATAACACGGGTAACACGCGGATCCGATGACTCTTTAAACGCTCATACACCAACCAGCACAGACACACACTATTCAACGACTTCGGTGTCGCGAAGAAAAGAACATAACAAAACTATAACTCCAAGGCTTTTTCTTTGAGAGCTAGGATCCTCACAGTGTTGAGTTGTGTGGCACACACACACACGCACACACACACACACACACCTACACACGAAGCTGGCTGGACACGCATGAGCGGGCACAGAATCCTCACAAGTGACTTACTCAGTCCAACGACGGACGGACGATTCCGGCTCCTCCAAACTTCAGCTCAACTTTGAAACGGGAAGAAGACTCGTGAACAGCGACACCGCTTCTGACTCACTGGACCGGTCGTGGTCTTTAAAAAAAAAAAAAGCAGTCACGACGCGGAGGAGACGATCCCACTGTTCCCCCACCAGCTTTGCGCGAAGAGAGAGAGAGAGGGGGGGGGGAGAGAGAGAGAGAGAACCGGACGACACACACACACACACACACACACACAGGTGGCTGGTTAGCCCACAGGTCGAGCTGCATCAACAACCCCTTCTCATCCTCCCCCTAAAGAGCTGACGGTCGCTTTTTTTTTTTTTTTTTTTTTTTTCTCCCCTCCTTTTTTTTTTCGTTTTTCTCTTTTCCTCCCTTGTCGATTTGGCCAACGACTGTCGCGTCACGTTGTGTCACCGAAGAGAGAGGAGGGGGCAATGCAATTCACCTTTCCAGTGCAGTTGCTGGTTCTCCTCCAGTACAGTTGCGTTGACTTGGCTTGTGTGTGATGACATCCACTTTTGGTGCTCGTTTTCTGGGGGGTTTAACAGTTGTGTCTTACTTCCTTCAGTCGATCCTGCTTGGTCTGAA
>NC_134888.1:3756237-3886237 GCF_041734735.1 Babylonia areolata | reverse complement strand
GTATTTTGATTTGATTTGATTTGATATGGATACTTATATAACACCTATCCTTGGTCAGAGATGCAGGCTTGATGATATGGATGCTTACATGGAGTCTCCAGTCGGACCGACGGATGAGTAGGCAGGCAGGCTAATCTGTCAGTGTGTGTCCTCATATGGGAGAAGAGGCCAATTCTGGATGCACAGCACTTCCCACAGGTGTGCAAGGAAAACGTTTCCAGAAGCTGAGCCTTGCTTCCTTCACTCACGCCTTTCCTTAATGGCCAGCATTCTCTTGTTTTCAAACGTCTTTATGCCACTAGAGCACAGCATCCTCCAGCGAGAGCAGTCAAGGGCATCAGTTTCCCAGGAAACGATGTCTATGTCACAGGCTTTGAGGTTTGTCTTCAAGGTGTCCTTGAAGCGCTTGCAGGGTCTTCCAAGTTCGCGGTGGCCTTCCTTCAGCTGGCCATGCAAGAGCATCTTCAGTAGGTGACCAAACTCTAAGCACTTTACAGACTCAGAGTCATTCACACAACAAGTTGCCTACTTGGGTAGAGATGAGTGCCGGCTGCCATTGGGCGCTCATCATTCAATGTCTTGTGTGTTGCCCTGTCTCTCTGGAGAGGTTCAGTTATGTCCAGTGTGCTGTCCCTGTCTCTCTGGGGATGTTTATTGATGTACAGTAAATGATATGATGTATAGATATTTATATAGTGCCTGTCCAACTCTTAAGCACTTTACAAACATAGGTGTCGTTTACACAACAGGCTGCTTACTTGGGTAGAGGAGACTGATAGCTGCCATTGGGCGCTCATCATTCTATGTCTTGTATGTATTGTGTGCTGCCCTGACTCTCTGGAGATCTTTATTTTTTAACAGTGTGCTGCCCTGTCTCTCTGGAGATGTTATGTAAAATGTGCTGTGCCGTCTCCCTGGAGATGTTATGTAAAGTGTCCTGCGCCGTCTCCCTGGAGATGTTATGTAAAGTGTGCTGCCCCGTCTCCCTGGAGATGTTATGTAAAGTGTGCTGTGCCGTCTCCCTGGAGATGTTATGTAAAGTGTGCTGCCCCGTCTCCCTGGAGATGTTATGTAAAGTGTGCTGTGCCGTCTCCCTGGAGATGTTATGTAAAGTGTGCTGTGCCGTCTCCCTGGAGATGTAAAGTGTGCTGTGCCGTCTCCCTGGAGATGTTATGTAAAGTGTGCTGCGCCGTCTCCCTGGAGATGTTATGTAAAGTGTGCTGCGCCGTCTCCCTGGAGATGTTATGTAAAGTGTGCTGTGCCGTCTCCCTGGAGATGTTATGTAAAGTGTGCTGCGCCGTCTCCCTGGAGATGTTATGTAAAGTGTGCTGTGCCGTCTCCCTGGAGATGTTATGTACAGTGTACTGCACTGTCTCCCTGGAGATGTTATGTAAAGTGTGCTGTGCCGTCTCCCTGGAGATGTTATGTAAAGTGTGCTGTGCCGTCTCCCTGGAGATGTTATGTAAAGTGTGCTGTGCCGTCTCCCTGGAGATGTTATGTACAGTGTACTGCACTGTCTCCCTGGAGATGTAAAGTGTGCTGTGCCGTCTCCCTGGAGATGTTATGTAAAGTGTGCTGTGCCGTCTCCCTGGAGATGTTATGTAAAGTGTGCTGTGCTGTCTCCCTGGAGATGTTATGTAAAGTGTGCTGTGCCGTCTCCCTGGAGATGTTATATACAGTGTACTGCACTGTCTCCCTGGAGATGTTATGTAAAGTGTGCTGTGCCGTCTCCCTGGAGATGTTATATACAGTGTACTGCACTGTCTCCCTGGAGATGTTATGTAAAGTGTGCTGTGCCGTCTCCCTGGAGATGTTATGTAAAGTGTGCTGCGCCGTCTCCCTGGAGATGTTATGTAAAGTGCAGTGTGTGTGTTGTTTAATTTTCAAATCACAGCAATGAATAATGGAGCACTCACATTAAACAGGAAACTTCAGTGTTTTCCTATGTATTATTTGCACACATGTGGATGCTATGCTCCTTCATCTGATTTGTTATTGAATTACACATATTTGTAGTTTCTTCCCAGATCCCAAGATTTTTCTTTTACCAGAGATTCTTCTACCTTCCACATTGTTTTCTTTCTTCCTTTTTTTTCACCCCACTCTCCGCAGAGTAAAACCAGAGGCAGAGAACATCGCAGAACATCACAAGGGAGGCAACATGTCTCAGCTCATCACCAGAGATTCCCGGCGCCCGCAGTCAGCCCGGCCGGCACCCAGGGTCAAAGTTGAGGCTTCGGAAAACGCCGAACTGGACCGAGGTCTTCGGCTGGGTGGCCTGATGCATGATGTTAAATCCATACCCGCTTCCCCAAAACCTGTGCCACGGGTCAAGCCGGAGGCTGAGGAAACAGCAGTGCTTGGTGCTGGGAGTCAGATGGCAAAAGTGATGTTTAAGTGAGTGTGTGTGTGTTTTGCTTGTGTGTGTGTGTGTGTGTTTGCTTGTTTGTGTGTGTGTGTGCGTGAGAGAGAGCGAGATAGTGCCCATGTGTGTGCATGGATGTGCAATTGTGTGTTTGCCTTCCTGGGTGCACAAATATACACAGCTCAGTTGGGAGTCAGATGGCTGAAGCAATGTTTTAGTGAGTGTGTGTGTTTGCGTGTGTGTGTGTGTACGTGCGCCTATGTGTGTGCATGAATGTGCAAGTGTATGTTTGCCCACCAGAGTGCACAGACGGACACAGCTTAGTTCCTTCATTAAGATGCAATTTAATGCTTTTTGTATTTGAAGTTTGGTGGGGGGTGGTTTTGCTGTTGTTGTTGGGATGGGAGTTGTTTTCTTACTGTTTTTTTTTACACTGAAAGGGATGTTTTCCTTAAAACACACACACACACACACACACACACACCCCCCTTGCAGTCTTATAAGTGTTTTACATTCTTGTTGTCCTTTGACCTAAGTGACACATTATGAGAAACAGCACAGTAATATAGGCACGGCTTGGGCCTTTGTGATGGCTGTACATGAATCTGTGTGCACAACTTGCCAGCATGGAAGATCTGGGGAGCCATCAGTGGTGTCATTCTGAGGACAATGCAGACTTCTTTAGATGGGTGCTAGACATCTTTTGTTCTTTTTGCAGGTTCACCTGAATGGGTCATAGCTGTAAGATGGTGTAGAGCAAAAATAACTCGATTATTGTAATCAAACCAGATATGTATTCACTTATTGAAAATATCTGTGAATGATGCCAAGCCTTGAGGCAGGAAAGTCTGTCTTGCAACCTGATGATGTTAAAGAGTGGATACATACACTTATGTACTGCTTCAGTTCAGTTGCAGTTATATCTTTTCCTTTGGCTTAGAGACATGCTACACATCAAGATACCAGTCATCACATTTATTCTGAATGCCCCCTTCAGGTATGGCACCACCCCTCGCTCCACCAGAGGAGTTCCACGAGTTAAAACCGAGGCCACCGACAACTACACTCTGGACCAAGGCAAACGCATGGAGAACTTGCTCGTCTGTTACGGGCGGCAACCACAATCCGCTCGACCGGTGCCACGCGTCCGAGACGGCCAGCCCAACGCGGAACTGGACCAAGGGGGACGACTCTCCCGGCTGATGCATGAAGGAGACAAAGTCCGTGGCGACCCAATCCCGCCTCCCAGAGCGGCTTCGGCCTCAGGGCGGCGGATCCTGAGGAAGAGTCAGCAGGGAAGTATCAGTCAGGTTTTTTCAGAGACGTCCAAGTGGCACATGGTTCCAGCGCCAGGTATGAGGAGCACCAAGGCTTATTAGCTCCCCTGCTGCTTTGCCTCAGGTTTGTTAGCTCCCTTTTTCCGCAGGTTGGAGAAGTGCCAAGATTTACCAGCCAGGGAAGTATCAGTCAGGTTTTTACGGAGACGTCTGAGTGGCACATGGTTCCAGCGCCGGGTATGAGGAGCGCCAAGGCTTATTAGCTCCCCTGCTGCTTTGCCTCAGTATTGTTAGCTCCCTTTTTCCGCAGGTAGAAGAAGTGCCAAGATTTACCAGCTAGGGAAGTATCAGTAAAGTTTTTTTCAGAGATGCCTGAGTGGCACATGATTCATGCCCCGGGTCGCCAAGGCTTATTAGCTACCCTGCTGCTTTTCCTCATTATCGTCAGCTTCCCCCTCCCCCCCCCCCCCCCAACCCCAAGTATGAGAAGAGCCAAAATGTACTAGCTCCCCTTAACCCTCAATATTGAAAACTCCCTTTTCCCATGTATGAGAACTGCCAAGATTTACTAGTAAGCTGTCGTCTTCCTCGGTATTGTTACCTCCCCTTTTCCCAAGCGCGAGGAGCATCACGACTTATCAGCATCCCTCTTCTTAGTTTTAGCTCTTTTCCCAAGGTATGATGTGTGCCAAAGCTTATTAACTCACTCAGTACGGCCTGTCCTCTCTTCTCCTCTACACAGACCCCTCGGATGTCCAGTGGGTGTCTGAATGACCCAACCTTTAGCTTCCGTCGTCAGAATTGTGGTATTCTTTGTCAACATTCTCGTCTTCAGTATAAGAGCCTTCCGCTTGCAATATTTTGATGATGGTAATTGGGGTGAAACGCTGTTAACGTCGTCTCTTTCGCCGTTCGTATGGAAAGAGTTAACTCCCGTCTTCCTGCATGTTGTTAGCTCCATTTTCCCCAGGAATGAAGAGCATCAAGACTTTTCAGCTTCCCTCTTATTTTGAGCTCCCTTCTTCCCAGATATAAAGAGTGCCAAGGCTTGTATTATAAACTCCCCCTTTTTTTTTCTTTTCTCCTGAGGATCTGCATCTGCAATCTGACAAAAAAAAGAAGAGGACTGCTGTCGTCGATGGATCCCAACACAAACATGATCAATGTATATACACCATTTCTTGACTTGCAATGTGCTTCAGGTCTGATCTCTGTAAACTGTGCCTTTCTTCTTTGTTGTTAATTCTGCTGCTGCCACCCCCCCCCCCTCCCCCCCCCCCCCCACCCCCCTCCCTTTCAGCGTAAACCTTCTTTCCCAAAAGAAAATATTTGCCTATGATCTCAAGATTTTTTTTTGCTGTATTCAGTTTTGTCTGATGAAGTATGTAAAAGAAGAAAAAAAAAAAGAAGTTTTATTATCAGTGCATTGTTTCATCAGAATAATGGTGAATGCCTATTCGTTTTGGTCTGTGTGAGTGTGTGTGTGTGCGTGCGTGGTAAACAAAAATCTATGGAATGCATGTCATCATGCATTTTAAGCATTTAGAGAGGAATGTACTGACATTTTAATTCAGTTCATGTGCCTAATTCTACTATTCAGAACAATTTTGCCCCAGCGTGCCTGTCAGCCTTGATGTTTATTTTATTTTTTTACTGATTTATTTATCTTCCTTTTTGACTCACTTGTGTAAACAAAGTGAGTCTATGTTTTAACCCGGTGTTCGGTTGTCTGTGTTTTGTGTGTGTGTGTGTGTGTGTCCGTGGTAAACTTTAACATTGACATTTTCTCTGCAAATACTTTGTCAGTTGACACCAAATTAGGCATAAAAATAGGAAAAATTCAGTTCTTTCCAGTCATCTTGTTTAAAACAATATTGCACCTCTCGGATGGGCACAAAAAATAAAAAAAGAAGCCTAATTATATGCAAACTGCATTTACTGTTATATTTATATTTTTTGTATTCTCTAAACTTGGCACTTTGACCTCTTATTCTGACACAACAACAAGAGGAGTCATTATTATCATTTTTTTGTTCAAACAGGAACTTCTATTGCTAAGCATGGAATTTTTCTTTATTTTGCAAACATTTTGGTGCAGATAGTAAAAAAAGGGAAATTACTCTGTAATTAATGCTAGGGGACTTAATTTATCACAAGTGAGTCTTGAAGGCCTTGCCTCTCTTGTTTCATTTGCAATGAATCTGAAGAACGTTCCCTGTTAAAGCTGTCTCAGTGGGCATCGAAGTTTTCAGTTCTAACCCACTAATGTCCCTGTTCAATACAGTCATTGCTATTTCACCCCCAAAAATGGAGTATGGCTGTCTGCAGGGCGGGGTAAAAACCGTCATACATGCTAAACGCATTCTGTGATATTTCACTTTATTCGGTTATGAAAAGGTAACTGTCTCCACTTCACCACTCCAAACCCTCTGCACAGAACCACCCCCTGAAAACGGAGTATGGCTGTCTGCAGGGCGGGGTAAAAACCGTCATACATGCTAAACGCATTCTGTGATATTTCGCTTTATTCAGTTATGAAAAGGTAACTGTCTCCGCTTCACCACTCCAAACCCTCTGCACAGAACCACCCCCCGAAAACGGAGTATGGCTGTCTGCAGGGCGGGGTAAAAACCGTCATACATGCTAAACGCATTCTATGATATTTCGCTTTATTCGGTTATGAAAAGGTAACGGTCTCCACTTCACCACTCCAAACCCTCTGCACAGAACCACCCCCCGAAAACGGAGTATGGCTGTCTGCAGGGCGGGGTAAAAACCGTCATACATGCTAAACGCATTCTGTGATATTTCACTTTATTCGGTTATGAAAAGGTAACTGTCTCCGCTTCACCACTCCAAACTCTCTGCACAGATTGTTAAAAAAAACAAAAAAACATTATTTTTGCAATAATTATCATTTCATATTTTCTTACTACTCCCGTTTCATTGGGATACCTTGGAAACTGGTTTGATTCTGATTTTTTTTGTTTTATTATTTTTCTTTATTAATAAGCATCCCCCCCCCCCCCCCCGCCCCCCTTCCCCTATTTCATTTTAAAACACAAGAAGAATGTGTTTTGTCCATTTTCCAACCGCTCAATAATTTTATATGCTAATATAGAGTTTTTCCTTTCTACCTCTGCACCTTTACAGTGCAGTACAGAGGAATGGCTAATCTTGTATCTATTTCACACGTCACTCATTAGCGTATATATGATTAGATCTTGCAGTTCTGGTAACACAAATCCCTTTTCATCCTTATAATCAGTCTTTCAGATGTCATATTATTAGTGCCTTTTTTTAAATTTTTTATAGAACAACCAATTCTGGTTTAAATAAGACACTTGCATATGATTAGATCTTTTAGATGTCATATTATTAGTGCCTTTTATAGAACAACCAATTCTGGTTTGAATAAGACACTTGTATATGATTAGATCTTGCAGTTCTAGTAACACAAATCCCCTTTCATCCTTATAATCAGTCTTTTAGATGTCATATTATTAGTGCCTTTTATAGAACAACCAATTCTGGTTTAAATAAGACACTTGTATATGATTAGATCTTGCAGTTCTGGTAACACAAATCCCCTTTCTTCCTTATAATCAGTCTTTTAGATGTCATATTATTAGTGCCTTTTATAGAACAACCAATTCTGGTTTAAATAAGACACTTGTATATGATTAGATCTTGCAGTTCTGGTAACACAAATCCCCTTTCTTCCTTATAATCAGTCTTTTAGATGTCATATTATTAGTGCCTTTTATAGAACAACCAATTCTGGTTTAAATAAGACACTTGTGGCCAATGCTTTTAAATTTTTTTTTTTTTTTTAATTCTGGCTTTCTCAAGCTGTTTACTTTTGTGCAGCATTGTTTTTAGAATAAAAGTTTGTTGACACTTTGTGCTTTTTCTTGCAGTTGTTTTCCGTTTCTCTTTGTTTCGTTTATTGTTTGTTTGATTTTTTCAAGTCATCAGTGATAATGTTGCTGTTATAGATTTTATTGCTGTGATTTTATTATATTTTATGAATCATACCTGTCTTTCTGAATTAGTGACGATGGTGTGATCAGGTGTTATAATTTGTGATCTGATAATTGTTTGTTTTTTTTTTTTTTTTTTTTTTTTATGAACCCTACTTTTCTGAATGCATTTTCAAGGTAGTATTGGGGACATTGATTTCAAAATAAAACATATTAACAATGAATTGTGTTACTTTCCGAAATCTTTGATAATGATCTGGACTCGATTTCTCAGTTCTATTTCTCTGATTTTTGTAATTTTTTTAAAAATGAACCCTACTTTTCTGAATGCATTTTCAAGGTAGTATTGGGGACACTGATTTCAAAATAAAACATATTAACAATGAATTGTGTTACTTTCCGAAATCTTTGATAATGATCTGGACTCGATTTCTCAGTTCTATTTCTCTGATAATTGTATTTAAAAAAAAAAAATGAACCCTACTTTTCTGAATGCATTTTCAAGATAGTATTGGGGACATTGATTTCAAAATAAAACATATTAACAATGAATTGTGTTACTTTCCGAAATCTTTGATAATGATCTGGACTCGATTTCTCAGTTCTATTTCTCTGATAATTGTATTTAAAAAAAAAAATGAACCCTACTTTTCTGAATGCATTTTCAAGGTAGTATTGGGGACACTGATTTCAAAATAAAACATATTAACAATGAATTGTGTTACTTTCCGAAATCTTTGATAATGATCTGGACTCGATTTCTCAGTTCTATTTCTCTGATAATTGTATTTTTTTTTAAAAATGAACCCTACTTTTCTGAATGCATTTTCAAGGTAGTATTGGGGACACTGATTTCAAAATAAAACATATTAACAATGAATTGTGTTACTTTCCGAAATCTTTGATAATGATCTGGACTCGATTTCTCAGTTCTATTTCTCTGATAATTGTATTTTAAAAAAAAATGAACCCTACTTTTCTGAATGCATTTTCAAGGTAGTATTGGGGACACTGATTTCAAAATAAAACATATTAACAATGAATTGTGTTACTTTCCGAAATCTTTGATAATGATCTGGACTTGATTTCTCAGTTCTATTTCTCTGATAATTGTATTTTTTTTTAAAAAATGAACCCTACTTTTCTGAATGCATTTTCAAGATAGTATTGGGGACATTGATTTCAAAATAAAACATATTAACAATGAATTGTGTTACTTTCCGAAATCTTTGATAATGATCTGGACTCGATTTCTCAGTTCTATTTCTCTGATATTTGTAATTTTTTTTAAAAATGAACCCTACTTTTCTGAATGCATTTTCAAGATAGTATTGGGGACATTGATTTCAAAATAAAACATATTAACAATGAATTGTGTTACTTTCCGAAATCTTTGATAATGATCTGGACTCGATTTCTCAGTTCTATTTCTCTGATTTTTGTAATTTTTTTAAAAATGAACCCTACTTTTCTGAATGCATTTTCAAGGTAGTATTGGGGACACTGATTTCAAAATAAAACATATTAACAATGAATTGTGTTACTTTCCGTAATCTTTGATAATGATCTGGACTCGATTTCTCAGTTCTATTTCTCTGATAATTGTATTTTTTTTAAAAATGAACCCTACTTTTCTGAATGCATTTTCAAGGTAGTATTGGGGACATTGATTTCAAAATAAAACATATTAACAATGAATTGTGTTACTTTCCGAAATCTTTGATAATGATCTGGACTCGATTTCTCAGTTCTGTTTCTTTGCTCTCTCCACATTGGATTACCTTGTTGAGTGGAAATTATACAAATAATGAGGCCAGGAGACGATATGATTAACAAACAGTAAAGAGTGGTAACTCTCTCCATTACACAAGGTACACAACTTCAAGTCAGTGATGCTTACACTACCGATTCAGCTAGCACACAGGTAAATAAACTACCGAGGCAACCATGTATTTGTTCTGTATTGTCCATGTGTTCTGTGTGGCTTATTCAGGATTAAAGAGGCTATGCCAGTCTTGAATAAAAGCTCATTTGTGTTTGCACATTTCTTCTGTCTTTGCTGCTGTGTGCACATGTCAAATGATTGGTATAAGGACAGGCCCGGCGCTTCCTTTTTTGAGGAAGTGTCTGGGTTTGTTCCAATGTACCTTTTATTTACCTGTGTGCTAGCTGAATCGGTAGCGTAAGCATCACTGACTTTAAGTTGTGTACCTTGTGTAATGGAGAGAGTTACCACTCTTTACTGTTTGTTAAACTTGTTGAGTGGCACGAAAGATAATGGGTCCATGATAATAATGTGAATTCATATCGCGCTCTAAAAAAGGGTTATAGGCACTGTCCAAAAACAGGTTAACACACACACACAGATGGAAAGTACGCAATGAGAAAACTTGAGCGGCAAGATAATGGGTCCATGATAATAATGTGAATTCATATCGCGCTCTAAAAAAGGGTTATAGGCACTGTCCAAAAACAGGTTAACACACACACACAGATGGAAAGTACGCAATGAGAAAACTTGAGCGGCATGGTGATGCTCTACATTAATTTAAAGAAGTGTGTTTACAGTTGATACTTAAATGAAGCAGAAGATGAATTCCTAATCTGCAGAAGGATTTCTTTCCAGACAGCTGGGCCATGAAAAGAGAAAGAATGCTGACAGAAGGACTTTGTTCTAACTTCTTCTTCTGCTTTCGTGGGCTGCAACTCCCACGTTCACTCGCATGTACACGAGTGGGCTTTTACGTGTATGACCGTTTTTACCCCACCATGTAGGCAGCCATACTCTGCTTTCGGGGGTGTGCATGCTGGGTATGTTCTTGTTTCCATAACCCACCGAACGCTGACATGGATTACAGGATCTTTAACGTGCGTATTGATCTTCTGCATGTGCTCACACACGAAGGGAGTTCAGGCACTAGCAGGTCTGCACATATGTTGACCTGGGAGATCGGAAAAATCTCCACCCTTTACGCACCAGGCGCTGTCACCGTGATTCGAACCCGGGACCCTCAGATTGAAAGTCCAACGCTTTAACCACTTGGCTATTGCGCCCGTCACTTTGTTCTAACAAAGGGGATGGGAAACAGACAAGTATCGGAGAGAAAAAAAAAAAAAAAAAAAAAAAAAAAAAGTTCACAGGACGGGATGAAAATGTGGATGATATCTGCAAGATATCTCAAGGAAGTGCTACATACAGCTGAAAAGCAGATAGATGCAAGTTAGTGCTTAGTTCTTCTGATGGTTCAGGGTGTTGGTAGTTCAAATCCTGGCACACATTGTGGGGTAAGGCTAGAGATAACAACTCTATCACCCAGATCAACTATGTGCAAACATGACAGCATCTTAACAGAACAAAAACAAAGAATTTTAAAGTTTGATGATAAAAAATAAAACAGCTAGAGTTGAAACATTCAAAAGTTGAACAAAAAAGAGACAAATCCATGGATGGAAGTTTTTGCACATTATACAGATTTTCGTATTGGCATTTAGGTGAATTTTAAAAAAAATATATTATTTCTCCTTTACTTTATTTCAGTATAAAGACACACACTTCAGTTCAGCAGCCCACTGGCCCCAGTCTTCTGTTGCGCACGCGTGTATGTGTTTACATGCGCGCACATGCTTGCATGCGTGCGTTGAGAAGGAAGGAGAAGAGGTTGACAAGAAAAAGGTGGAAAAAGAAAGGGGGGAGAGCGTGGTGGAAATGGAGGCGGGACATTGTAAAGAAAGGGAGGGAACACAGAAATACTGTTTGCAACCAACATTAACTCTCTCCGGAAGAAGGAATGAGTGAGCATTCCTACATAAAATGTATTTGGTTTCAGACGACGGAATGGAATAGCATTTTCAAGAAATAAAAATCCATCACACGCTGTACACGTGATTTTGTGATTAGCCAAGCAGAGTGCGCTATTCTGGGTCTCTCCACAATCGAATGGTATGATTGGCCAGCCTGCCATTTGTGGCCTGTCTCGCACACACACTGACAAAGTCACTGACTGGTCGTCTGCTCACGTGCCAGCCTGTTAGCAAAGCGGGCTCTTCTCAAAATGTTGTGGAGAGAACAAGGCAGCGACGGCAACATTTTAGTGTTGCTGAAGTACTTGAAATGCTACAAACTGAAGGGTCGGACATTGAAGAGGTGGATGATGACGAAGAAGAAAGTGAATTTAATGCAGAAAGCGAGCATGGGTATGGTGATTCGGGGTGAAAAATTGGCATTATTTTCTACATATGGCAAAACTGTAAAAATAAGATGAGAAATTTGATTTTTTATATATATATATAATAGCTCAACACATAATAAACCAGTTCTCAAAGTTTCATTTTCTTACTCTGTATTTTGTATTTTTTGTAATTTTTTTCCAAACCCTTACAAATGGGCCGTCTGTGGGGAAAAGCAAGGGAGAAAACTTGTCGTCCCGAGTGAGTTAATATGACAATGAACAAATTCTCACTTTCCAAAAGATATATATAAATCTTTAATTAACTGTCAATTCAACTAAATTTCACATTCTTCTATTTTTAAATTTAATTCTTATTTCACAATTGGTCAACACCATGTTAAAAATCCAGTTATTATATCAGAACAATATCAGAATAACAATCTGTCCATTCAGTTTCTTACCTGAACACTTGGAAGCATGCAACCACTGTTAACCCCTATCATTTATTCACCAGCTAAAAATATTTCAAGACCTTCCCTGATGCAAGTACAGAAAAACACTATTCATATCTAAAACACATTTGCATATATCTACAAATATTATATTCATTAAAGTTTTGTTTTTGTTTTCATCTTTGTTCTGAAACCATCACTTCAGATCCACAGATGTTTATGACAATAGAAAGATTTTTTTCTTCCAAAGTTAATAGATAAATTATCTGCTATATATGAAAAGCGAAAGACAATGATTTGAAAAAAAAAGTTATCAGCTCTTGAGCCAAAATTTGCAAATAATTGGTATCTAATGTGTCACGGCAGATATAAAAAGAGTGCCCTGACCACCGCTTTATCGGTGGTAGAGAATTGCTATTGGTTGACTTATATTGAAATCGATCTTTTTTTATCCCAAGCACAAGCAAAAACACAGTGAAAAGGCATGGCCATGTTGGTACTACGTTCACTGACGTCAGAATATTACGGTTTTTCTGACTGGCTCTTCAATATAAGTCAACCAATAGCAAAACACGACAAGTGTTTACGCACCGCTCAACCAGTGGCTAGGCGTTATGTCATTTTTCTCTTCCACCGGTAAAGCGGTGGTCAGGGCTGAAAGGGTTAAGCAGAATAAATAATCATCACTGTTTCTTTAGCAGCGTGCTTGGACCTCAAACATACACAAGAATTCAATAAACATTATAAACAAAACATAAGTAAACAGATTTCATACATACATTCATACAAGCATAAAATGTACAGATACACAAGAGATTATTAATTATCCACATAGAACTAAACTTGGCGAGGGGCCAAGTCTGTGTATCTGATTACCAGAAACACATGAAATAAATGCATCTTCAGACTCTACATGTCACGATCACACTCTGCACACTTCCCGAAGGTTCACTTATTTTGTCTGCATGTTCATAAACTGTGCTGACCTGAAACATGGGTGGACACTGCACACAATTCACTCTGTACATGCTGTTGTAAAAAAACAAAAACAACAAACAAAAACAACACCACGACAAAGTAAGCGAATGGAACACACTCATCTCTCTCTCTCCTTAAGAACCATAGATTATATTGTCAGAAACATCCCTGAAAAAAAAACATGCGAAACAAATGCATCTTCACAGATGTCCAACTCCACTGACCACACTCTGTACACTTGTCAATGGATCATTCATCATGTTTACATTTTCATTAAAAAAAAAAAAAAGGTTAAAAGTCCCATAAGTCCACTCCCACATGGAGTGCAGTGATGGCCTAGAGGTAACGTGTCCGCCTAGGAAGCGAGAGAATCTGAGCGCGCTGCTTCGAATCACGGCTCAGCCGCCAATATTTTCTCCCCCTCCACTAGACCTTGAGTGGTGGTCTGGACGCTAGTCATTCGGATGAGACGATAAACCGAGGTCCCGTATGCAGTATGCACTTAGCGCACGTAAAAGAACCCACGGCAACGAAAGGGTTGTTCCTGGCAAAATTCTGTAGAAAAATCCACTTCGATAGGAAAAACAAATAAAACTGCATGCAGGAAAAAATACAAAAAAAAAAAAAAAAAGGGTGGCGCTGTAGTGTAGCGACGCGCTCTCCCTGGGGAGAGCAGCCCGAATTTCACACAGAGAAATCTGTTGTGATAAAAAGAAATACAAAATACAAAAAATGCTGTTATTTTTTAATTTAAAATGTTTAAAAAAAAAAAAAAAAGTCACTGGATATGTACACTAGAGAATTACACTTTGTCAAACCCGGATGGACTGTTGGGTTGTTTCCCCGATTGAGGAGAGTATGAAACAACATTGGTCTGCAACCCTCCAGTCTGCCTGACACAGCGACTGTCATGTGGACTACTGGCCTTGTGGGTCACATGTCTGACCCAGGAAGCTAGAGATTCTGAGGGTGCAGGATCGATTCCCACAATCACAAGAATTTTCTACCCCTCCACGAGACCTCGAGTGGTGGTGGTGTGGATGCTAGTCGTTTGGATGAGATGATCAACTGAAGTCCCATAAGTGGCATGCACTTAGTGCACGTAAAAGAACTCACAGCAACTAAACAGTTACTTTCTACACCTCCACTAGACCTCGAGTTGTAGTCTGGACGCTTGGGTGAGATGATAAACTGAGGTCCCGTATCTGGCATGCACTGAAAGCACACGTAAAATAATTTAAACAGAGATGTTGCGGCATGCGCTTGGCAACACGAAAAAGAACCCACGGCAACAAACGAGTAATGCGAAGATCAGGCATCTCCGCAACCATCACCACCACCCCCAACTTTTTTATTTTAATTTATTTTTTTAATTTAAATACAGACATGGAGTAGTTTTTACACCTCCATGAAAGTGAAGATTTCAAGAACTCGGGGTGGGAGGTGTGTGTGTGTGTGTGTGTGTGTGTGTGTGTGTGTGTGTGTGTGTGTGTGTGTGTGTGTGTGTCTGTCTGTCTGTCTCTGTCTGTGTGTGTGTGTGTGTGTGTGTGTGTGTGTGTGTGTGTGAGAGAAGGCAGACCAAAGTGATGACCTGGCTTGGAAAGAGATGTTCACTTGTCCTGGAGACGTTCACTTGTCCTGTAGACCCCATCACTTGTCCTGTAGATGTTCACTTGTCCTGTAGACCCCATCACTTGTCCTGTAGACCCCATCACTTGTCCTGTAGACGTTCACTTGTCCTGTAGACCCCATCACTTGTCCTGTAGACGTTCACTTGTCCTGTAGACCATCACTTGTCCTGTAGACGTTCACTTGTCCTGTAGACCCCATCACTTGTCCCGTAGACCCCATCACTTGTCCTGTAGACGTTCACTTGTCCTGTAGACCCCATCACTTGTCCTGCTTGAGGACGAAGAGTCCGTGGAAGAGGCTGCTGAGGTCGACCTGGGAGTAGGCGTTGTTCCTCTGCCAGTGGTCCACCAGGCCCTTCAGGGTGCGGTATGCTGCTGGCACCTTGCCGGCCATGTCTGCGTCCTTCAGTAGCTGGCCCTCTGCTGACGCTGTGGGGGAAAAAAAAACCAAAAACCAAAAACACATTAATGTATATATATATAATGTATATGCCACAGACGGGGGGCAGCAGAGAAAGAGCTGGTCCGACAACGTCAAGGAATGGACCAAAATGACGATGCCAGATCTCCTCACGACAGCTGCCAACGGCGTGGCGAGCTATGACATCTTCCTCATGTCCCCCCAACAACCCCAGCAGTCAAGGGAATGAGTGAGTGAGTGATAACATATATATATATATTTGTATAGCGTCTATTCCCTCTATTTGCTCAAGGCACTTTGCATTTATGAAAAAGTTACAATTTACATGAACCACTCACCCACGCCCCAATTCCTCATACATGCAAAGCAGATGCTGTGATAAAAATTTTTTCTTTCTTAAATAAGAAAAAAAAAACCACCCCACAATAATATACATTTGTATAGTGTTCTTTCTCTCTAAGAGCTCAGGGAAGAAAAAGTGACAAATTACATGATCTACTAAACTCGACACCCCACCCCACCCCACCCACCCCCCTCTCATACTATGTACACACAAAGCAGACGCTGTGTTAAAAGAAATAACATAAAATAACAGTAATAACATACATTTGTACGGAGTCCTTTCTGTCTAAGAGCTCAGGGCGCTTTGCAGGGAAGAAAAATTTACGAATTACATGATCTACTAAACTCGACACCCCACCTAACCCACCCCCCTCTTTTTCCATATACACACAAAGTGGTAAAAAAACCCAAAAAAAACCCAGTAATAATATACATTTGTATAGAGTCCTTTCTTTCCAAAAGCTCAGGGCGCTTTACAACAAGGAAGAAAAAGTTACAATTTGCATGAACGACTTATGACCACTCTCTCCTACCCATTTTCCTGTCATTCCTCTTACAAAGCTGCGGTAAAAAACGACAACTACCCCCGGGAGAGAGCGAGAGAGAGAGAGAGAGAGAGAGAAAAGCGACAGAGATCGACACACAAAATGAGAAAACCAACCTCTATCGGAGGAGGTGAGCAACGTCTTGGCTTTTTCCACATCAAATATGTACTGGTAGAAACACAGTTGAGTGTACAGGGCAGAGTCGGAATACTGAAAATAAAAAAAGCAAAAATAATTCTAACTGAACAATAGATAATCATACATTACAAAATTATGTTTGAATTAAATAAAATCAACTTTTGGCATGCATGTATGTGTGTGGGTGTGTGGTGTGCACAATCTGTG
This sequence comes from Babylonia areolata, assembly GCF_041734735.1. Taxonomy (NCBI): domain Eukaryota; kingdom Metazoa; phylum Mollusca; class Gastropoda; order Neogastropoda; family Buccinidae; genus Babylonia; species Babylonia areolata. The sequence goes on along the minus strand of NC_134888.1, from coordinate 3,869,729 downwards.
TGGAGTGTGTGTGTGCGCACAAATGTGTTTTGTGTGTGTGTGTGTGTGTGTTGTGTGTGTGTGTGTGTGTGTGTGTGTGTGCGCGCGTGCGTGCGTGCGTGCGTGCGTGTTGTGTGTGTGTGTGTGTGTGTGTTGTGTGTGTGTGTGTGTTGTGTGTGTGTGTGTGTGTGTGTGTGTGTGTGTGTGTGTGTGTGTGTGTGTGTGCGTGCGTGCGTGCGTGCGTGCGTGCGTGCGTGAACTGCTCTCTGATGCAGAATCCTGCTGGACAAGAGTGGTCAGCATGTTGTGACTGTAAAGGTGCTGACCCCTGGACTCACGATTTCCACAGCCCCAGAGATGCCAATCCCTGTCAAGTGTTTGCAGGAACTATCAGGAAATTTGGTAGGAACATTTTGAATTTGGTAGGAACACTCAAACTCCGAGCCACATCGGCAAACAAGCACAGACGCAGTTTGATCGAGACACAACTTGATTCAGCCACGTTCTCGCTTGTTCGGGTAAACAACTAAGCTGATTGGTCCAATCAAAGCTGTTGCAATGTAAACACGCACGCAGTTAGCTAAGCATCATTACGTAAGACCAAGGTTAGTAGTGACTGCCCTGGCCTCGTGATTGGTAGGTCTAGAGCGTCTGGATAATGTTACGACAGGAAAGCATGTGAACATGCTATGTCATCGAAAATGAACTCGTCGGAACAATTTCGACGTTGGCGTAACGTCAGAACAAACTGCGGTCGAGCGTAACAAAATACAGCAAAATCATAACAGCTGGCATCTCTGAGAGTCTGCGGCACGGCTGGGCAAGGCGCCCTGCTGCCATCGCTCACCTCCCGGTGTAAGACTCCCCGCCTGCACACGACGCAGATCGGGTGACCTCGATGAAAGGTCAGAGGCAGCTTCCTCATCCTGGCTCCACACGCCGAGTCTTCGCACTTTAGCCAGCCCTGAAACCACCACATAAACTGATAAATTAAAAAAAAAAAAAAGAAAAAAAAAGAATAAGGAGTATAATCATAATAACAACAGACAGTACTTATATAGCGCAAACTCCACATGCAATGGGCTATGAGCACCGTACATGAAACAACACATCAACAATACATGAATATATATATATATATATATATATATATATATATATATATATATGAGTCAGTCATAGCCCCGTACATGAAATAACACATCAACAATACATATATATATATATATATATATATATATATATATATATATATATATATATATATATATGAGTCAGTCGTGTCCAACTATGACCATCAGAACAGCAGAGGAGGCAACTGCTGTTCCGACTATTTGGGCTAGAATTTGATTATAGTGGAGAGTGTCTTGCCCCAAGTTACATCCCCACTCTCTCAGCCAAGAGGGTTTTAGGACAGTCGGCGTTGGGATGGTTCCCAAAGGCCAACTAGCCCACAAGGCTGCAGCACTAAGAGCCAGTGCAATTTTGCCTCCCAGTTTGAGAGTCAAAGTCCTTCACAAAAGACTAAGCTGTAAATGGTTTCCCATCGACTGGAGAAACCACTGACATCAACAATAGTGCATAATAAAATACCGCTGCAAGATATGTATGTGTATCTATACACCAAGACGGGCGCAATAGCCGGATGGTTAAAGCGTTGGACTTTCAATCTGAGGGTCCTGGTTTCGAATCTCGGTGGCGCCTGGTGGGTAAAGGGTGGAGATTTTTACGATCTCCCAGGTCAACATATGCGCAGACCTGCCAGTGCCTGAACCCCCTTCGTGTATATACACAAGCAGAAGATCAAATACGCATGTTAAAGATCCTGTAATCCATGTTAGCATTCGGTGGGTTATGGAAACAAGAACATACCCAGCATGCACACCCCCGAAAACGGTGTATGGCTGCCTACATGGCGGGGTAAATAAACAAAGCGGTCTCATACACTAAAATGTTAAATATTACATGTTTGTCTGAGTGTGTATGTATGTGTGCCTGACATCTGATTGAATGACACAGGAAACGAATGATGAGCGCCCATTGGCAGCCGTCAGTCGGCTCTACCCAGGTAGGCAGCCTGTTGTGTAAATGACCCCGTGTTTGTAAAGCGCTTAGAGCTTGGTCTCCGACCGAGGATAGGCGCTATATAAGTGTCCATATCAAAAAGACAATTGCAGGTTGCAGGTATTATCACACACACACATAACAAAAATATCCTACACACATGCACACACCCACGCCTGCACACACACACACAAACATCCACCTACAGTCACACACACTAAACGACGACTTCAGAAAAGGGCACAGTGGGGTGGGTAGAAGGAGAGAGACTTTTATTTTCTTCTTCTTCTTCTGCGTTGGTGGGCTGCAACTCCCACGTTCACTTATATATACATGCGCATGCCCACCGAATGCTGACATGGATTACAGGATCTTTAACATGCATATTTAATCTTCTGCTTGTGTATACACACAAAGGGGGTTCAGGCACAGGCAGGTCTGCACATATGTTGACCTGGGAGACGGGCGCAATAGCCGAGTGGTTAAAGCGTTGGACTGTCAATCTGAGGGTCCCAGGTTCGAATCACGGTGACGGCGCCTGGTGGGTAAAGGGTGGAGATTTTTACAATCTCCCAAGTCAACATATGTGTAGACCTGCTAGTGCCTGAATCCCCTTCGTGTGTATATGCAAGCAGAAGATCAAATACGCACGTTAAAGATCCTGTAATCCATGTCAGTGTTCGGTGGGTTATGGAAACAAGAACATACCCAGCATGCACATCCCCGAAAATGGAGTATGGCTGCCTACATGGTGGGGTAAAAACGGTCATACACGTAAAAGCCCACTTGTGTGCATATGAATGAACGCAGAAGAAGAAGAAGAAGTTGACCTGGGAGATCGTAAAAATCTCCACCCTTTACCCACCAGGCGCCTTCACCCGGGACCCTCAAGATTGAAAGTCCAACGCTTTAACCATTCGGCTATTGCACCCGTCGGAGAAAGACGACAACACACAGGATCTTGGTTTATCGTCTTATCCGATCCGAAAGACTAGACGCTCAGTTTGATTATCCAGTCAAACTTGGGAGAAAGGGAGAGAGTGGGATTCGAACCCACACCCTCACAGACTCTTGATATTGGCAGCTGAGCAACCACACCATTCTGCACTGTTTCGTATGTATCCTGTATACCTGTCTGCTGCTATCTGTGTGGAGACGGGGTCTGTAACTTTTCAGCGCGTGCGGCTACTAGGTCACCACCCCCCCCCCCCCGGCAGAGGAGTAGACGGCACAATTTATGATGCGAGGATGGATGGTTGCTATAGCGTCGGTCTTCCCCCCATCCCCGCGTCGTTACCCCTCTCCGTCAGCAGCTGGTCTTATTCACCCCCCCCGCCCTCTCCCCTACCCGGCCTACCTCATGTCTGATTCATCGAAGATGGTTATTTAGTTACAGAACGCTTTGGTCTGAGATATAGCACACACACAGAGTGATGCACACACACACACGCGCACCTCCCCCTACACACACACACACACACAGTGATGCACACACACACACACACACACGCACCCCCCCTACACACACACACACACAGTGATGCACACACACAGTGATGCACACACACACACACAGGCACCCCCCCCTACACACACACGCACCCCCCCTCCCCCCCCCCCCCCCCCCCCCACACACACACAGTGATGCACCCCCCCCCCCCCACACACACACACACAGTGATGCACACCCCCCCCCCCCCCCCCCCCCCCACACACACACACACACAGCTGCACAAATCACTCACAGCATAATACTTGGTGACATGGGTTCGGATCTCCTGAAGCAGTCGGTTCTGCAGGTATGCCATGTGCAGGTAGGGTCTCCCCGAACAGCTGGTCCTTTGGCATTGCGCCAGCACGTAGCACGTCTGGGCCTGCAACACAGCCACACCACACCCTCAGCTTTCTGGGGTCCATGGTTCCAACCTCAGCAACACCTGGCAGATGTGATTTTTTTTTTTCTATTCTCTCTCTCTCTCTCTCCTATTATGGGTAAAATGAATAATGATAGATTGCCACAAAAAGCTTATGACATGTTGTTTAATTTAGACTTGAAGGGAAAAAATAACTGGGTTTCTAATGTACGATTATGTATATTTGAACTTGGTTTTGGGTATGCTTGGGTTAATCAAGGAGTAGGTGACGATAAATTATTTGTGCGAATTATCCGCCACCGACTGATTGACTGCTGATGGCAAGATTGGGAAAACCACATTAAATATAGTGACAGATTTGATTTATATAGAGTGCATAGTTCGACTCATTTAGTGAAGAAATATCTGTCTCTGAATTTAGATCGTTATTTACGATTTATCTTGACCAGATTTAGATTTGGCATAACCGAAATTAATGTTCATCAGTTTCGCTATAACAAAAGAAATAAATCTGCTTTGTTATGTCCATTGTGCAAAGTCTCTATTGAAGTTGAAGTTCATTTTGTCTTGATATGTCCTGCTTTGCATCATCTTCGTGTGAAATTCTTACCAAAGAAGTATTATACAGATCCATGTTTGTTCCGATTAGGTCTACTGATGGCTTCTAGTAATGAAAATATCGTTCGTAGTTTGGCACTTTATCTGTTCAAAGCATTTCAGCTGCGAGTATCTCTTGTATCATAAATTTTATGAGGACCTGCGGTGCTCATCTGTGTATTGATTATTAACTGTTGTTGCCCCTCTTCACATGGGGCCAAGGCCCTTAAATGAATAAAATATCTCAGTCTCAGTCTTCTATTCTGGGTGTTTGTTTTGCTTTCGAGTTGTATGTATTTGTAGAAGATTCTGGAAACATCAGCTTTTAGTGAATTACAGAATGTCAACAACTATCTACCTGAAGATCTAGTCATCAACCCCATCCACATGTAATATGCAGCTTCTGTTCAAATGTGTGTGTGTGTGTGTGAGACAGTTTGTGCGTGCGTGCATGTGTGAGTATGCACAAGTTTTTATATTGATATGCACTTGTATGTATCCTAATTTCTACTGTATCTGTGTTTGTGGACGATTTTCAATTCATGTTTGTATCTTATCATGTACCCCCCCCCCCCCCCCCCATATTCCTTGTGACCCTGGTACGCTTGGTAATAAAGACATATTCTATTCTATCAAACATACCCTGCATGCATTACATTGAAAGTAGCGTACTGTTTGAACAGCAGTTCCCTGCTGTGAGGAATGCAGACATCTTTTTCTTGAAAGTCACTAAGTCATTCTGTTAGATGAACACCCCAGTACTCGCAATGAGGGCAGCTGTATGTTGCAGGTCCTCTACGCAGCCTTAGCACTTCCGGCGCTACAGCGCCACCCTTTTTTTTTTTCTGCGTGCAGTTTTATTTGTTTTCCCTATCAAAGTGGATTTTTCCACAGAATTTTGCCAGGAACAACCCTTTTGTTGCCGTGGGTTCTTTTTAACATTAAGTGCATGCTGCACACAGGACCTCGGTTTATCGTCTCATCCGAATGACTAGCGTCTAGACCACCACTGAAGGTCTAGTGGAGGGGGAGAAAATATCGGCAGCTGAGCCGTGATTCAAACCAGCCCGCTCAGATTCTCTCGCTTCCTAGGCGGACGCGTTACCTCCAGGTAATCGCTCCACACCTATCGTCTGGCTGTCAGTCAGAAGACAGATTCGATAACTTTCCATTCACAGAAATCAACGAATGATGGAGATGTTGTCTCCTGAACACACCCTGAAAACAGAATCATCTGCCCACAGCCAAGGCTCTCAGATCCTTCAACACTAACGCACACACACACACACAAACGAAAGTGTGTCTTCAGAAGTGACTGAGAACATTGATGTTTTTGACTTTTTGCATTCATTATCAGTTGTTTCGCTTGTCAGTTTAACGACTTCTCTCTTATGAAGTCCTTTAAGTAATTTCCTGTAACTGTATTTAGAGGGGTTTTTTTTGGTTTGTTTGTTTTGTTTTTCTTCCAAATTTCACCCACATTTTTACCCTCATTTGCCCAGTTTCCCCCAACCCTCCATTCATCCACATCTCCCACTCCTTCTAACCGATAATACTCAGATGTATTCATAAATACTTTAACAAAATGTCTTCAATCACCGATATGTGTCACGGGACATTAAACAAAAATTCCTCCTCCTCTTCCACACACACAAACACACACGCACAAGCCAAACCCACCTTGCCCGAGGGCTGATCGGGGGCGATGGAGGTGAACACCCCGTCCACAACGTTCTCCATGCCGCAGCCCTCCGCGGGGCAGACGAACTTGAAGCGCGTGCAGTCCCGGTACTTCTCCTCCTCCGTCATCAGGGCGGCCAGCAGGGCATCCTCTTCGTCTGCGTCACCGTACCGCTGCTGGCTGTGTCTGTAGGGTGCGGGGTCGAGTCCTGGGGTCGTGCACGGGTAGAGTTAGTTTGTGCCTTACTGAATCCAAGTGAGTGCCTTAAATGTTAAGTCCGTGCCAAATGTAAGTCAGTGCCTTGCCTCATGAAACAAAAAGGGAGCATGTCAGTAAATAAAAGTGAGCCCTTTACAAAATGAAAGTGCCCTACGTAAAGTAACAAAACAGTGAGCACCTTACCAAATGACAGTGTGAGCACCTTACCAAATGACAGCACCTTACCAAATAACAGTAAGCACCTTACCAAATGACAGTGAGCACCTTACCAAATAACAGTAAGCACCTTACCAAATAACAGTGAGCACCTTACCAAATGACAGTAAGCACCTTACCAAATGGCAGTGTCAGCACCTTACAAATGACAGTGTCAGCACCTTACAAATGACAGTGTCAGCACCTTACCAAATGGCAGCTAGCACCTTACCAAATGACAGTGAGCACCTTACCAAATGGCAGTGTCAGCACCTTACAAATGACAGTGTCAGCACCTTACAAATGACAGCACCTTACCAAATGACAGTGAGCACCTTACCAAATGACAGTGAGCACCTTACCAAATGACAGTGAGCACCTTACCAAATAACAGTGAGCACCTTACCAAATAACAGTGAGCACCTTACCAAATAACAGTGAGCACCTTACCAATTGACAGTGAGCACCTTACTAAATAACTGTGCACCTTATCAAATGGCAGTGAGCGCCTTCCCATACAGTGAGCACCTTAACAAACAACAGTGAGCGCACTACCCAATAAAAGTCAGCACCTTACCAAATAAAAGTCAGCACCTTACCTTACCAAATAAAATTGAGTACCCTACCAAATACGAGTGAGTGCCTTACCTTACAAAACACCTTACCAAATAAAAGTGAGCACCTTACCTTAAGAAATAAAAGTGAGCAGCATACCAAATAAATGTGAGCCCCTTAACTCACAAAACATAGGAGAGTGCCTTACCAAATAAAAGCAAGCACCTTACCAAGTAAAAAAGTCAGCACCTTACCTTACGAAACAAGAGTGTTAAATAGCAGTGGTGAGCACCTTACCAAATAGCAGTGAGCACCTTACCAAACAAAAGTGAGCGCCTTACCAAACAAGTGAGCACCTTACCAAACAAGTGAGCACCTTACCAAACAAAAGTGAGCGCTTTACCAAAGAAAAGTGAGCGCCTTACCAAACAAGTGAGCACCTTACCAAACAAAAGTGAGCACCTTACCAAACAATAGTGAGCACCTTACCCAAGCATTCCGCCAGACGAGCACGGTCAGTGCCCTCTATGGGCTCACACAGTCGGGCCACCACCGGGAGGATCTGATTGTCCAGGTAGTAATGCGTGTCTGCACAGTAGAATACAACAAAAAGTTAGGGCGGGTTGGCGTTGTTGAGAGGGCCAGAAGTAGAGGGCCCAGAGTGTCAGCGAATCGATTGCGATCGTGCCTTAATTTCAGCACGATTCCCCAATCGAGCTACATAATTATGTGACCTGGTTGGAGACATAATTTGACAACAAACAAGAACGCCAGAGAATCGACAGACAGGCAGAAAATATGAAAAAAAACCTTAGCCGTATGAAGAGCACAGGAACAGGAGTCATGATGGCTGCCAGAAAAAGAGTGCGCTAGCCAGCGGGACAAAGGGGAGGTTACCTACTTCTGGGAGGTTATCGGCCATAGTTTCGTTTTCTCCGCATAGGCGGATAGTAGTTTGCACAGGACAGGAATGTCAGACCCCTGCCGGAGTCTGCACTAGTTGGGTCACGGTTAAGTATGTGTAATTAACAGTTCTTTACAATTTTTTTTTTCCACACCTGTATACTGTAAGCCAGCAACTGCTAAAAATGAACAACACGACCATCCCCATTTGCTCATGGGTGTGTGCGTTGTGTATGGCCGAGTGTGGTGAGTCATTTTTTCTGGTTTGGTTATTAATCAAGGAGTCAACAGATAAAACTCTTAGGAACGCATGACAATGAGAAAACAATATATAACAGAGCAGCTAATAGCTAAAAATCCATAATATGCATGACAATTAGACAAGAACACAAAACACAGCAGTTAGTTGTCAAAATATCAACAACAAAAACCACAATGACAAACCTTGTGGTGTGCTGAATCATTTTAGACAGGAATCATACATAGGACTGATATTTTATCTAAAGACAGAGGAAAATCATACAACATGGAAACGATATTTTGTCTAAAAACTGAGATAAAATACAACATGGAATGATATTTTATCTAAAAGACAGGAGAAACATACAACATGGAATGATATTTTTATCTAAAGACAGTGAGAAACATACAACATGGAATGATATTTCATCTAAAGACAGGAGAATCATACAACATGGAACAATATTTTATCTAAAGACAGTGGAGAAACATACAACATGAAACGATATTTTATCTAAAAACAGGATAAACATACAACATGGAATGATATTTTATCTAAAAACTGAGAATAAACGTACAACATGGAATGATATTTCATCTAAAGACAGTGGAGAAACATACAACATGGAACGATATTTTATCTAAAAACAGGATAAATATACAACATGGAATGATATTTTATCTAAAAACAGGATAAATATACAACATGGAATGATATTTTATCTAAAAACAGGATAAACATACAACATGGAATATTTTATCAAAAAACAGGATAAACATACAACATGGAATATTTTATCAAAAAACAGAATATACAGCATTTACATCAGCGCTTGGCAGATTAACATCACCCTGCCTCCTAAGCATCTGGACAGCATGAGAGATTTTAACCAGTTTTTAAATCTGTAGATACCTGTTGTGGCTACTCATTAAGACCTGAACCCGTAGGAAAAACTGTTAGGTCAATGTGGTGGCCTTTTATACTATTTTTGCGCTCTCCCTGTTCCATCGCGTTTATAGCCGATGATTGGCTCCTGCGACATATACATCCAGATCCAGATCCAGGTATTTTATCCAAAGACAGAGGAGAAACATACACACCTATTTTCAAGGCATCATTCTTGGCCAGCTCCTCTGGGTGGTAGGCACGCTGAGTTGCCGAAAGAGTGGAACCATCCTGTGGAAGCCCCATACATATACATTAAGAGTCAAACCCATATATATATACATCATGTGTCAAACCTATACATATTGATTGATTGATGTGGATACTTCTATAGCGCCTATCCTCGGTCAGAGACCAAGCTCTAAGCGCTTTACATACACGAAGGACATTTGCACCACAGGCTGCCTACCTGGGTAGAGCCGACTGATGGCTGCCACTGGGTGCTCATCATTCGTTTCCTGTGTCATTCGATCAGATTTCAGACGCACACACATACACACTCAGACAGACATGTAACATTTTACGTGCATGACCGTTTGTTTGTTTTTTATTTACCCCGCCATGTAGGCAGCCATACTCCGTTTTCCGGGGTGTGCATGCTGGGTATATTCTTGTTTCCATAACCCACTGAACGCTGACATGGATTACAGGATCTTTAACGTGTGTATTTGATCTTCTGCGTGCGCATACACACGAAGGGGGTTCAGGCACTAGCAGGTCTGCACATATGTTGACCTGGGAGACTGGAAAAATCTCCACCCTTTACCCACCAGGTGCACCGAGATTCGAACCCAGGACCCTCAGATTGAAAGTCCAGCGCTTTAACCATTCGCCTATTGCACCTGTCATATATACATCATGTGTCAAACCAAACGTCACAACATTCCTCATATTTTTATACAGTCATGTACATTCAGGTTTTTTCTTTTATTTCTGAACAACCATTGCAGTAATACTCTCCCTTAGAATTGTAAATTAAATAAAACAAAACAAAACAAAATAAAATGAAATAAAACAAAACAAAATAAAATGGTTGTTCATCTGCAACACTCCATCAAGTCCACTCATGCTACGGGTGTGAGGTGAATGATTTTTGCAATACTGAAAGGTTCTCAGCTTGAACCTAGGGTCACCATTTAATTAGGGGTGTGTATCTTAATACCGAAACAAAGTAAAATAAAGGGGGAGGGGATGCATATCTTAATACTGAAACAAAGTAAAATAAAGGGGGGGAGGGTGAATCTATTATGCCAACATGGAAATTTATATGATAAGGAAACACTTTCTTCCGGACTATACTGATCCAGACATGCTAATTTATCAGCATTAACAGCTGCCTAAACTTAAGAACAACCCCAAATTACCATCAACACTTGCCACATCACATTTGCCCGCCGTCATAAAACTGCAGCATACATAGACTGAAAACAACAAGAAAAAAAACAACCTCTGTGTTTATCACAGAGCTGCAGAAAATATTTGCACCGATTTTGCCTTTGGCGATTTAACTCGTTCAGCCCTGCGCTCAAGCAATGCCCTGGTGACAAAATTTCGTGGTGGCGGTCTCCACTCTGGGAGGGACGCTCACTTAGTTTTGCTCTGCAAGGAAGCCATTATTGTCGTTAGTAGGGGGCTTAATAGGTGGTGTCTTAAGTACGTTGAATCAGAACAGGTACCACTGAACACCACCAAAGCGACTCAGCAGCAGTGCAGGGTCTCCTCTGGTGTGTGGTCTCCTGGCGACCTAACATCGATGGTTCCCTGTGGACTGCCGACGCTGGAACTGCGACGGACGAACCCGGGTGTGGCCGTGTATGGAGGAATCTAAATGAGCGGCATGGGAGTAATGCCATTGAAATGGTGCAAATGATGGGGCAGCAAAAAAAAACCCCAAACTTTCACATATAGTGCACATTCCTACATTGTAAATACATAAACCGCAAGCAAAGAGAACTAATTTATACACCATTTACAGCTGTGTCTCCACGTATCGATTTGGAAGAAGAAGAAAAAAGAGAGGTAAATTTCAGCATATTTTCTTAATGCTGTGATATTTTTTGTTGGTTTTCCAGAACAACAGCGGGCAATGAGGATGGATTGATTGACTGATTGATTGATTGATTGATATGGATACTTATATAGCGCCTATCCTCGGTCGGAGACCAAGCTCTAAGCGTTTTACAAACACAAGGTCATTTTACACAACAGGCTGCCTACCTGGGTAGAGCCGACTGACGGCTCTCATCATTCGTTTCCTGTGTGATTCAAACAGATTTCAGGCACGCACACCTACACACTTAGACAAACATGTAACATTTAACATTTTACGTGTATGACCGTTTTGTTTATTTACCCCACCATGTAGGCAGCCATACTCTGTTTTTGGGGGTGTGCATGCTGGGTATGTTCTTGTTTCCATAACCCACTGAACGCTGACATGGATTACAGGATCTTTAACGTGCGCATTTGATCTTCTGCGTGTGTATACACACGAAGGAGGTTCAGGCACTGGCAGGTCTGGAAGGTCAGGATGGAAGAAATGACTGCTGATCCAAGACACACCAGCAAGCAACTTACCGCACAAATCACGTAGGACACGGTGTCCCCCGCGCGTATCTTCTTGCCGCCTTTCGTGTTGAAACGAAGTGCCACCTGCACGTGGGACTGGTTCTTCTTGTCTGGGTAATCTTCCGGGTTCTTCATCAGTTGCTGTACACACACACACACACACAGGGTGATGGATACTGTGATACATCCTACAGAAAAACTTAAATTACTCACCTATACATTCTGCAAAAGAAATTAAATTACTTATCAGTATCAGTATCAGTAGCTCAAGGAGGCATCACTGCGTTTGGTCAAATCCATATACCCTACACCACATCAGCCGTGCAGATGCCTGACCAGCAGCGTAACCCAACGCGCTTTGTCAGGCCTTGAGAAAAAAAGAAGAAAAAAGAAATAAAATAAAATAAAATAAAATAACAAAAATTGAAAAAAGAGAAAAAAAAGAAGAAAAAAAAGATAACACATAAAAATACTACTAATAATAATAATATTCATAAGGCGCAAAATCTTGATGAAGTCAACTCTAAGTGCACATAAAAAAAAAAGGAAAAAAAAAAGAAAAAGACAACAATGATGATAAATAAGCAAATAAATGTAAAACATGCAGACACACATTCACACACACACACACACATGCACGACAGATATGCAACAAACATGCAGTTTCACAGATATGAAAGCACGATCAAATACACATAAACGTACATGAGCACCAACACACACACACACAATTACCCTGCACCTCCCTCCCCCATCCTCCACACACTCATTTCTAGGCTAAATATCGCAGCTTCGACGGCACAAACACACCAACACTACCCTGCACCCCCCCCTACCCCCTCCACACACTCATTTCTAGGCTATATATCGCAGCTTCCACAGCACAAACACACCCACACCCATATTACCCTGCACCCCCCCCCCCCCCCCTCCTCCACACACTCATTTCTAGGCTATATATTGCAGCTTCCACGACACACCCACACACAGAACACAGGTCCTGATAAAATAAAGGCCGAGACAATAATTGCTCAAAAAAAGAACGACACTGTTTCAGACTTCCTGGACCGAACACTAGAGGATGCAGTTTCTTTTCTTCGTATTAAGCAGAGTGAGCAATCATTATACTTGTACTTTCTTCCTTTCTGAGTTCTATGTTCTCTATTCTTTTTTTTTTGTTTTCTTCTTTGTGTGTGTGTGTTTGTTTTTATACATCCGTACTCCAAACTAAGTTTACATTTGGGCCAACAGCAAAGTGAGAGCTGTATTATCAATGGTTTCTCCAGTCAATGGGAAACCATTTACAGGTTAAGTCTTTTTGTGAAGGACTATGACTCTCAAACTAGGAGGCAAAATTGCACTGGCTCTTAGTGCTGCAGCCTTGTGGGGTAGTTGGCCTTTTAGGAACCATCCCAACGCCAACTATCCTAAAACCCTCTTGGCCGAGAGAGTGGGGATGTACTTGGGCAAGACACTCTCCACTGTTATCAAATTCTAACCCAAATAGTCGGAACAGCAGTTGCCTCCTCTGCTGTTCTGATGGTCATAGTCGGACACGACTGACTATCATATATATATATATATATATATACTCCAAACAAAGCCTCACGGGCATAAATGTGTAGAATGAATAGGGAGATGTGTGCATTACTGTGGTGATGAGGAACAGTTCCCTGAGAGTGAAATGTATTTTGTATTTGTATTCTGTATTTCTCTTTTTATCACAGCAGATTTCTTTGTGTGAAATTCGGACTGCTCTCCCCAGGGAGAGCACGTCACTACACTACAGCGCCACCATTTTTTGTGTGTGTGTGTGTATTTTTTTCTTGCGTGAAGTTTCATTTGTTTTTCTATCAAAGTGGATTTTTCTACAGAATTTTTGCCAGGAACAACCCTTTTGTTGCCGTGGGTTCTTTCATGTGCGCAAAGTGCATGCTGCACATGGGACCTCGGTTTACCGTTTCATCCGAATGACTAGCGTCCAGACCACCACTTAAGGTCTAGTGGAGGGGGAGAAAATATCAGCGGCTGAGCCGTGATTCAAACCAGCGAGCTCAGATTCTCTCGCTTCCTAGGCGGACGCGTTACCTCTAGGCCATCACTCCACATGGGGAGTTGTGTGTTACTTTGCTGATGAAGAATATGCGTTACCTTGGTGATGTAGAAGTTCAAGGGGAGTCTTCTTCTTCTTCGTTCGTGGGCTGCAACTCCCACGTTCACTCGTATCCACATGAGTGGGCTTTTACGTGTATGACCGTTTTTACCCCGCCATGTAGGCAGCCATACTCCGTTTTCAGGGGTGTGCATGCTGGGTACGTTCTTGTTTCCATAACCCACCGAACGCTGACATGGATTACAGGATCTTTAACGTGCGTATTTGATCTTCTGCTTGCATAGACACACGAAGGGGGTTCAGGCACTAGCAGGTCTGCACATATGTTGACCTGGGAGATTGGAAAAATCTCCACCCTTCACCCACCAGACGCTGTCACCGTGATTCGAACCCGGGACCCTCAGATTGACAGTCCAACGCTCTAACCACTTGGCTATTGCGCCCGTCTCAAAGGGAGTCAAATGGGGAGATGTATCTGTTACCATGGTGATGTGGAACAGTTCAAGGAGAGTGAATTGAGAGATGTATCCGTTACCATGGTGATGTGGAACAGCTCAAGGGGAGTGAACTGAGAGATGCATCCGTTACCATGGCGATGTGGAACAGTTCAAGGAGAGTGAACCGAGAGATGTGTCCGTCACCATGGCGATGTGGAACAGTTCAAGGAGAGTGAACCGAGAGATGTATCTGTTACCATGGTGATGTGGAACAGTTTCTGGGGAGTGAACCGAGACATGCATCTATATTTGTGTGTGTGTGTGTTTGCATTTTTTTTTCTCTCTCCGTATTTGTAATGTGGGGATTATTTTCAAGATCAGGCGTAAATGCTGACAACAGTAATCCCAATCTGTTACCTTGGTGATGTGGAAGAGCTCCAGGGGCAGCTCGTTGTTGCGGACCTTCTCCCCAACCTCCTGCAGCCTGGTGTGGATGTTGTCCACCACCGTCTCCCTCAGCTCCCCGGACAGGATCTGGGTCACCACAAAGCTGTCGGGGGAGGGGGGTGGGGGGGGTGGGGGACACACGCACACGGAGCAATGAATCACCACAAAGTTATGGAGATACAAAGCTATGGGGGGACACAAGGCTATGACTGACCACAAAGCTATGGCTGACCACAAAGCTATGGGGACACAAGGTTATGACTGACCACAAAGCTATGGGGACACAAGGCTATGACTGACCACAACACTATGGGGACACAAGGCTATGACTGACCACAAAGCTATGGGGACACAAGGCTATGGCTGACCACAAAGCTATGGGGACACAAGGCTATGAATCACCAGAACACTATGGGGACACAAAGCTATGGCTGACCACAAAGCTATGGGGACACAAGGCTATGACTGACCACAAAGCTATGGGGACACAAAGCTATGACTGACCACAAAGCTATGAATCACCACAACACTATGGGGACACAAAGCTAGGAATCACCACAACACTATGGGGACACAAAGCTATGGCTGACCACAAAGCTGTGGGGACACAGAGCAATGAATCACCACAGTTATGGGAACACATGGACAGCAGCCACCAAATCTATGGGGACATAGCAATGAATCACCACAAATCTATGGGGACATAGCAATGGATCACCACAAAGCTATGGGGACATAGCAATGGATCACCAAAAAGCTATGGGGACATAGCAACCATCACCACAAAACTGCAGGAACATACAGCAATGAATAACAACAAACTACTGGGACAGAGGAACGAATCACTACATAGCTATTGGGACATAGCAATGAATCTCCACCAAAGCTATGAGAATATAGCAATGAATCACCACAAAGCTTTAGGGACATAGCAATGAATCGCCCCAAAGCTATAGGGACATAGCAATGAATCACCACAAAGCTATAGGGACATAGCAATGAATCGCCCCAAAGCTATTGGGACACAGCAATGATCACCCTAAAGCTATGAGGACACAGCAATGAATTGCCACCAAAGCTATGGGGACATAGCAATGGATCAGCACAAAGCTATGAGAATATTGCAATGATCACCACAAAGCTATGGGAACACAGAGCAATGAATCACCACAAAGCTATGAGAATATTGCAATGATCACCACAAAGCTATAGGGACATAGCCATGAATCACCACATAGCTATGGGAACACAGAGCAATGAATCACCACAAAGCTATGAGAACATAGCAATGAATCACCACAAAGCTGTAGGGACATAGCAATGAATCGCCCCAAAGCTATAGGGACATAGCAATGAATTGCCCCAAAGCTATGAGGACGCAGCAATGAATCACCACAAAGCTGTAGGAACACACAGCAATGAATAACCACAAACTACTGGGACAGAGCAACGAATCACCACAAAGCTATGGGAACATAGCAATCATCACCACAAAGCTACAGGGACACATAGCAAGGACACACGGCAGGACACACTAAAGTGACACACCGCAAAGCTAAATGACAGTAAAATAATCACACACACACAAAAAAAAACCCCGTAAAATAATCATATAAAAAGTAAGCACAAAAAACTGACCATAGACTGGGCCACACGCCACTATTATAACAAAACATTTTACTACTTTTTAAGCACAAAAAAATGACCACTGCGTGGGCCACACTCCACTAATAAAATTTTTTACTACTTTTTTTGCACAAAAACTGACCATAGGGCCACACTCCACTATTATAACAAAACATTTTACTACTTTTTAAGCACAAAAAACTGACCATAGCCTGGGCCACACTCCACTATTATAACAAAAGCATTTTACTACTTTTTAAGCACAAAAAACTGACCATAGCGTGGGCCACACTCCACTATTAAAAATTTACTACTTTTTTGCACCAAAAAACTGACCATAGCGTGGGCCACACTCCACTATTAAAAATTTACTACTTTTTTGCACAAAAAACTGACCATAGCATGGGCCATACTCCACTATTAAACATTTTTACTACTTTTTTGCACAAAAAACTTCCTGAAATGAAACAAAGTAGCACAAAACTAAACACCAGACAGAAAAACTACTCATGACAAGCCTATCACCCCTCACCCCCCACCCTTCCCCTCCATCACACCAAAAAACATAAACAAAACGTCTGTAAACAATCACCCCAACCCCTGCCACCCCTTCCACTCCATCAAAAAAACAACAAAAACAACAACAGCGAGACAAACGTCCATATACAATCGCCCCCCAACTCTCCTTCCCCTCAATCAGACCAACAAGAAACAAGAGAGGCAAGGCCTTCAAGACTCACTTGTGATACACTTTCAAAAAAAAAAAAATCCAAGCTTTTTATGTATTGAGTATAATTTCAAAATGTAATGTTTAAGAAGAGAAAGATCAGTTTAAAGCAAATTAAGTCCCCTAGCATTAATTACAGAGTAATTTCCATTTTTTACTATCTGCACCAAAATGTTTGCAAAATAAATAAAACTTCCATGCTTAGCAAAAGAAGTTCCTGTTTGAACAAAAAATGATAATGACTGCTCTTGTTGTTGGGTCAGAATATCATATCAAAGTGCCAAGTTTAGAGAATACAAAAAATATAAATATAACAGTAAATGCAGTTTGCATATAATTAGGTTTCTTCTTCTTTTTTTTTTTTGGGTGCCCATCCCAGAGGTGCAATATTGTTTTAAACAAGATGACAGGAAAGAACTGAATTTTTCCTATTTTTATGCCAAATTTTGTGTCAACTGACAAAATATTTGCAGAGAAAATGTCAATGTTAAAGTTTACCACAGACACACACACAGACAACCGAACACCGGGTTAAAACATAGACTCACTTTGTTTACACAAGTGAGTCAAAAAGCAACAACCAACAAACGTACGTCTGTAAACAATGAAAACACACTGCACCACTCACTTTCCCGCCTGTTTGGCCAGATCGCACCAGTCGCGACGCACAATGTCAAGGCCTTTCAGCTCCTGGGAGGTGGAGTAGGAGCCGTCAGGGTTTTTTGTCATGTTCAACGCCGCGTACTTCTTCTTCTTCAGCAGCAGCATGGACTTGAAGACTCCATCAATGTCGATTTCCAGTAACCTGTACAGTCTGTTGACCTCCGCCTTCACCTGAAAAAAAAGAAGAAAAAAAAGAAAGATTAACTGATTGCGTTAATAGGACAGGTACGGCATACTGAACAACGATGGGCAAATCATTGCATCTGTATTTCTTTTTATCACAACAGATTTCTCTGTGTGAAATTCGGGCTGCTCTCCCCAGGGAGAGCGCGTCGCTATACTACAGCGCCACCCATTTTTTTTTGTATTTTTTCCTGCGTGCAGTTTTATTTGTTTTTCCTATCGAAGTGGATTTTTCTACAGAATTTTGCCAGGAACAACCTTTTTGTTGCCGTGGGTTCTTTTACGTGCGCTAAGTGTATGCTGCACACGGGACCTCGGTTTATCGTCTCATCCGAATGACTAGCGTCCAGACCACCACTCAAGGTCTAGTGGAGGGGGAGAAAAATATCGGCGGCTGAGCCGTGATTCGAACCAGCGCACTCAGATTCTCTCTCGCTTCCTAGGCGGATGCGTTACCTCTAGGCCATCACTCCACTGTGTTTGTGTTAACAGGACTGGCAAGACACGCTGGACATTAATGGACAAATCATGGCAAGAAATACTGAAAACCACTGACAAAGCAAGATAATTATTCAAGTAAATTGGATTGACAAGACGTACGAAATGATGGTGGACAAAACAAGATCATTAACTCAGTACTGCCAGTTCCCTCCCCTGACTTTCCCCACAAATGACACAATTTGTAAAGGTTTGTAAAAATTAATCGCCAAAAAACATATGTCTGAAGTTATCAAATGAAATTTTCCAAACTGATCCGTAAGTTAGTTGTGGAAAAAATATATATGAAATAAAATGAAATTTTCCAAACTGATCAATAACATAAGTTAGTTGGGGTAAAAATATATAACTTTCTCCCTTCTAATGCTATCTTCCAGTGAGTAGACGAAAGTTTCTTTAAATTTTTGTTCAAAATTTGCACACACTAACGTGTAAACGAATCCAGGAAAGCAAAGAGGTTTCAAACAATTTGAGTTCAGAACGTTAAACAGCCCAGATAGGATCCCTTCGTTTGGACGGGCGCAATAGCCAAGTGGTTAAAGTGTTGGACTGTCAATCTGAGGGTCCCGGGTTCGAATCTCGGTGATGGCGCCTGGTGGGTGAAGGGTGGAGATTTTTACGATCTCCCAGTTCAACATATGTGCAGACCTCCTAGTGCCTGAACCCCCTTCGTGTGTCTATGCAAGCAGAAGATCAAATATGCACGTTAAAGATCCTGTAATCCATGTCAGCGTTCGGTGGGTTATGGAAACAAGAACATACCCAGCATGCACACCCCCGAAAACGGAGTATGGCTGCCTACATGGCGGGGTAAAAACGGTCATACACGTAAAAGCCCACTCGTGTACATACGAGTGAACGTGGGAGTTGCAGCCCATGAACGAAGAAGAAGAAGAAGATCCCTTTGTTTAAAACAGTTGTCTGCCTTGTGACTAGGAAGAAACGACACCCACTGTTCACATCAACCTGTCACCTCGAAAATTACTCTCATGCTTGTGAGCACAGCAACACACTGCGTTTATTGGTCGCAGCGAAGAGTGGAAAGGTCAGTTAAGATATTCTTTTTTTTTTTTTGCTGCCCCATCATCTGCGCTGTTTCAGTGGCATTACTCCCACGCCGCTCATTTGGATTCCCCCATACATGGCCACACCCGGGTTCGTCCGTCGCAGTTCCAACGTTGACAGTCCACAGGGAACCATCGATGTTAGGTCGCCTGGAGGCCACACACCAGAGGAGACACTTCACTGCTGCTGAGTCACTTCGGTGGTGTTCAGTGGTGCCTGTTCTGTTTTAACATACTTAGGACACCACCTACTAAGCCCCCTACTAATGACAATAATGGCTTAGTCGCGGAGCCAGTTAAGATATTCTTAGCTTATGATATCATTAAGCAAGTTAGGTGCCACACCAAAAATTCAAAACTTTATAAAGCCCTGAACACGCTCCTTTGTCTGAAACAGTTTTAAACAGTAAGACCTCAATCTGGGCCCATCATCAAGAGAGTTTACAATGTTAGGATCTGCGAGACAAACTGAATAAAGACGGACAAAACAAGACTGTTGGCTGTGGCGAGACAAAGTGAATAATGATGGACAGATCAGATCATTAATCATGTTCATAGGATTGGCAAGATTTACTAAGCTAAAGACAGCCAGTTCCACGCACCCTGTTTCCCAGCTTGAAGACCTGCTCAATGTCAGTGCTGTTGGTGTTCACCATGATGGAATCTGTGTCACCGTAGATCACCTCCAGTCCCATCTGTCAAGTACACACACACACACACAACTAATATCAAGTAAACTGGAAAGACGTTACCCCACCTCCAGTCCCATCTGTCAAGTACACACACACACACACAAACTAATATCAAGTAAACTGGAAAGACGTTACCCCACCTCCAGTCCCATCTGTCAAGTACACACACACACACACACATACACACAACTAATATCAAGTAAACTGGAAAGACGTTACCCCACCTCCAGTCCCATCTGTCAAGTACACACACACACACATACACACAACTAATATCAAGTAAACTGGAAAGACGTTACCCCACCTCCAGTCCCATCTGTCAAGCACACACACACACACACAAACTAATATCAAGTAAACTGGAAAGACGTTACCCCACCTCCAGTCCCATCTGTCAAGCACACACACACACACACACACACACACACACAAACTAATATCAAGTAAACTGGAAAGACGTTACCCCACCTCCAGTCCCATCTGTCAAGCACACACACACACAAACTAATATCAAGAAAACTGGAAAGACGTTACCCCACCTCCAGTCCCATATACCAAGAGTATGTGTACACACACACAGACACACACACCAATACAAAATACACACACACTCACACACATGACAAAACAAAATACACACACTCACACAACAAAATACACACACTCACACACACAACACAACAAAATACACACACTCAAACACACACAACGAAACCCACACACTCACACAGAGCTAACATTGAGTAAAGTGTAAAGATGTTAACCTCTTTACTACAACTGATGAGTACACTTGTCAATGCAGGGCTGTCACCTCACTGAGGAAAGACAGAGCTTACAGGTCAAGATGTCAGTGAAGGGCTGTCACCCCACTGAGGTAAGACAGAGCTTACAGGTCAGGATGTCAGTGAAGGGCTGTCACCCCACTGAGGTAAGACAGAGCTTACAGGTCAGGATGTCAGTGAAGGGCTGTCACCTCACTGAGGAAAGACAGAGCTTACAGGTCAGGATGTCAGTGAAGGGCTGTCACCTCACTGAGGAAAGACAGAGCTTACAGGTCAGGATGTCAGTGAAGGGCTGTCACCCCACTGAGGTAAGACACACCTTACAGGTCAGGATGTCAGTGAAGGGCTGTCACCCCACTGAGGTAAGACACACCTTACAGGTCAGGATGTCAGTGAAGGGCTGTCACCCCACTGAGGTAAGACAAAGCTTACAGGTCAGGATGTCAGTGAAGGGCTGTCACCTCACTGAGGAAAGACAGAGCTTACAGGTCAGGATGTCAGTGAAGGGCTGTCACCCCACTGAGGTAAGGACGTCACCTGAGTGACTGCAGTTCTAATTCAGACACGATTGACCTCACTTCATCCATGTTTAGCAATGAAGGAGTTAAAATTTAAACATAAGAGTAAACAAGAACAACACACAAATACTAAAATCCACACAGACGAATTCTTAAAGAAAAAAAAACAACAAAAAAACTCACCCCTTCCACCAACTGTTTTGTTTTCATCAGGATCTGTAAAAGAATAATACAGGTATAACAACTACACCAGCTTTGAGTCGGTATCAAGCATGATACTTTTATTAATCTGAAGTTATTCTGTTTGCTCAAACACAATAAATTTCAACTTCTTGCAAATCTTCTGTATCACTGTATTTCAAATGTACTATCTTCATGGTTTCCTCCTGTTTTAGTATTATTATTATTTATTTATTTATTTATTATCTTTTTTTTTTTTAATATTATTTTTTTAAAATTTATTTTATCTTATTTTATTTATTAAAAAAAAAAATTATTTATTTATTTTTTAAAATTTAATTCAATTTTATTTATTTTTTTAAAATTTTTTTCTCCAGGCCTGACAAAGTGCGTTGGGTTACGCTGCTGGTCAGGCATCTGCTTGGCAGATGTGGTGTAGCGTATATGGATTTGACCGAACGCAGTGACGCCTCCTTGAGCTACTGAAACTGAAACTGAAAGATTCTTTTTGAATATCTACAGGTGCTATGTATGCAGCCATACTGAAGACGGCATGGATTTCAGGATCTTTAACGTGTGTATTTGGTTGTCTGATTGACGGATATCGATCTTATATAAGACCTTATATAATGCCTATCCTCTGTTAGAGACACAGCTGTAAGACTTTAAAATTTCCAAGAGTTTCTTTGGCCTGACGTCTGACAATAACCTGAAGAATCTCATGCCTGAATACATACAAAATTCTGCTACAAAAGGGAAAAGGATCTTTTAGGGCTCAAGTACCCCAAATTTGGAATTCTTTGCCATCGTCCCTCAGAAATGCTCCTGATCTCCAGACTTTCAAGTCATATCTGAAAACACACCTTTTCCACAAACATTACTGTACTCAGTATGATGGATAGTCCAAAGTCTGTTCACCACATGGAGTTTTATGCTAGAGATATTTATACTCACGTAATCCTGTTTCAGTGCAGTTGATATATTTAATGTGTCTGGGTGCATGCACGCGCACGTGTGTGTGCGAGTGTGAGTGCGCACGCATGTATGTGTGTGTCTAAAAAAAATGTGTGTTTTTAAGAAATGTATTTCTCTTTAATCTAAGCATTATTTACTTGATATTTTTATTGTTTGGTGGATCATGCTTTTTTTTTTTTTCATTCTGTGAACACATGGGATTGAGCTGTTGTAATGTTTTATGTTATTTTCATAACTGGCTCGATGATGTAAGGCGCTTTGAGCAGCATTTGTACTGGATATCGCGCCATAGAAAAGTCATGAATTATTATCATCATTATTATTATTACAAACACACACACACATCCATCTTACTTCTGCTTAACACACACAAGATATAATACTTTACTTCTGCTACAGAGACACACACACACACACAGAGGATGAAATACACCTTACCTCTCGCCCCTTGCCGGTCACCAAAGCAGCCAGAGGTTTAGCGTAGAAGCGTGAATGACTGAAGCCCAGGCAGCCGTACATACTGTTGGCCGTCAGCTTCAACGCTTTCTGTCGGATGTCGTACTGAAACCAACACAACACTCGTCAGGAGAAGACTTCTTTCATCTTTACACCAGTCTGTTTCTCAAGGAGGCGTCACTGCATCTGGACAAATCCGCATATGCTACACCACATCTGCTAGGCAGATGCCTGACAAGCAGCGTAACCCAACGCTTAGGCCTTGAGTGCATGTACCGTAAAGTTCGTTCTTCTTTGTTCGTGGGCTGCAACTCCCACGTTCACTTGTATATACACGAGTGGGCTTTTACGTGTATGACCGATTTAACCCTGCCATGTAGGCAGCCATACTCCGCTTTCGGGGGTGTGCATGCTGGGTATGTACTTGTTTCCATAACCCACCGAACGCTGACATGGATTACAGGATCTTTAACGTGCGTATTTGATCTTTTGCTTGCGTTTACACACGAAGGGGGTTCAGGCACTAGCAGGTCAGCACATATGTTGACCTGGGAGATCATAAAAATCTCCACCCTTTACCCACCAGGCGCCGTCACCGAGATTCGAATCCGGGACACTCAGATTGAAAGTCCAACGCTTTAACCATTTGGCTATTGCGCCCGTCTGAAGTTCGGTCTATTGAGCACACTGGTATATAAGCCGCACCCACTAAATTTTGGAAAAAATTTAACTTTATACATACATAAGCCACACCGGCTTATAAGCCGCACTTATTTCCGGTACCCGAACACATACTGATACTACAGAAAAGCTGTTGATACTGTAGGTTATGAAATAAACACAAGCGGGAACAACACAAAGAAAAGCAAGCAAAAATAATAATAAATAAACACAAAGAAAATAAGATCCATAATTTAAGGATAGTCATATTTATATGTCATCCTGCTCACTGAATCCACTAAAATCTTCGTTTTCAGCGTCCGAGTTGAAGAGAACCAGCACAGCTTCCTCCGCCATCTTGTCACTGACTTCAGCCTCACTTTCACTTCATGAACATGAAGGTGGAGGTCGCTGCTGGTTCGTCTGCTAGGTTGATCGCCTTCAATTTGAAGGCTGCATCATAGGCAAAATGTCACGTTTTCGGCATGATGAGGGTGTACGCTTGAGCAGAGTAGAACTGAATGCTGATCTGAAGGCTTTAATTTGTGCGGATTTGATTTATAAAATGTGAACAGTTAGCACACTGTCCTGAAGCTCATCCAAAAATTCATGGACAGAAATCATGATTTTGGTGAGCTGAAGGGCAGCTAAGAATAGACGAGAACGTGACACTCCCGGGATCGTTAAAATCCGCAAATAAGCCGCATCATTGTATGAGCCGCAGAGGTTGAAGCTGGGATAAAAAGTCGCGGCTTATAGACCGAACTTTACGGTATATTCAAATACAATTGTAGAATCTAGAAAACCAGTATGAAACATTACTATCTTTTGTGAAACAATATCCACATCAATAATTCTGGTAGCTGAACAAAAGCATTAATAACCAACAAATCTCATAGATCAAAACTAATGGGCAGATCTTAGACCAGCAAAATGTGCTCGTTAATAGTGCAAAAAAACAATCATTCCATCTATACTTTTTTTTTTCTCTTCATTCCATCTATACTAATAGGCGGATCTTTTAGCATCAAGTTCTCATTGACAGTGCACACATGTAAAGAACTGAAAACTCCATATAACGTGGAGTGATGGCTTAGAGGTAACGCGTCCGCCTAGGAAGCGAGAGAATCTAAGCACGCTGGTTCGAATCACGGCTCAGCCGCCGATATTTTCTCCCCCTCCACTAGACCTAGTCGCGGCTTATAGACTGAACTTTACGATATACATATATATCTGTGTGCCCTTCAAAGTGGATTTCTTCAACAGAATTCTGCCAGAGGACAACATTCTCAAATCATTTGTTCTTTTTCAGTGCGCCAAGTGCGTGCTGCACACGGGACCTTTTTTTTTCTTTCTTTTTTTTTGCTGCCCCATCATCTGCACCGTTTCAGTGGCATTACTCCCACGCCGCTCATTTAGATTCCCCCATACACAGCCACACCCGGGTTCGTCCGTCGCAGTTCCAGCATCGGCAATCCACAGGGAACCATCGATGTTAGGTCACCAGGAGGCCACACACCAGAGGAGACCCTGCACTGCTGCTGAGTCACTGCGGTGGTGCACACGGGACCTTGGTTCATCGTCTCATCCGAATGACTAGACGCTCAGTTTGATTTTCCAGTCAAACTTGGGAGAAAGGGCGAGAGCGGGATTCAAACCCAGACCCTCACAGACTCTGTGTTGGCAGGTGAGCGTCTTAACCACTCTGCCACCTTCCTCCTGTTTTATTGACTCACTTGTGTAAACAAAGTGAGTCTATGTTTTAAACCAGTGTTCGGTTGTCTGTGTGTGTGTGTGTGTGTGTGTGTGTGTCGTGGTAAACTTTAACATTGACGTTTTCTCTGCAAATACTTTGTCAGTTGACATCAAATTAGGCATAAAAATAGGAAAAAATTCAGTTCTTTCCAGTCATCTTGTTTAAAACAATATTGCACCTCTGGGATGGGCACAAAAAAAGAAAAAAAAAGAAGCCTAATTATATCCAAACTGCATTTACTGTTATATTTATATTTTTTGTATTCTCTAAACTTGGCACTTTGACCTCTTATTCTGACACAACAACAAGAGGAGTCATTATTATCATTTTTTGTTCAAACAGGAACTTCTTTTGCTAAGCATGGAATTTTTATTTATTTTGCAAATGTTTTGATGCGGATAGTAAAAAAGGGAAATTACTCTGTAATTAATGCTGGGGGACGTAATTTATCACAAGTGAGTCTTGAAGGCCTTGCCTCTCTTGTTTAATAATTGTTATCATTGCACCGATTGTGTCATTACCCCCTTTTCAGACTGGACAAAGGCCTTATCTAAATAAAAGGAAATTTTCTTCCTAAAATTACGTTTAAGTAACATACTTACCGTGCGTGACCCACTAGAGCAGACTCCGGCAGGGGTCTGATTCCTGTCCTGTGCAAACTACTACCCGCCTATGGCAGAGAAAACGAAAGTAGCTAAAACTTGTATTTGTATTCATATTCTCTTCCATATACACACAATCTCTGTCCCCCCCTTTCTCTCTCTCTCTCTCTCTCTCACACACACACACACATAAGCGCACACGCACACACACACAACACAACACACACACACCTGCATGAGCTGTTCATGTGAGATGTCCGGTGTCTTCATCAGCTGTTTCACCTGTCGTCGGCTCTCCACCAGTTTTCGGATCTCTGTGGGTAGGATGCCAGGATCCAGATCCGCTGACGGTAGGACAAGATCCTCCTCCTCCTGGGCCACACACACACACACACATTCCAACATCTCCAAACCGGCACAATGGCCAAGTGGTTAAAGCATTGGATTTTCAGTCTGAGGGTCCCGGGTTCAAATCTCTGTGACAGCGCCTGGTGGGTAAAGGGTGGAGATTTTTCTGATCTCCCAGGTCAGCATGTGTGTGCAGACCTGCTAGTGCCTGAACCCCCTTCGTGTGTATACACACTGGCGCCTGGTGGGTAAAGTGTGGAGATTTTTCCGATCTCCCAGGTCAACATGTGTGTGCAGACCTGCCAGTGCCTGAACCCCCTTCATGTGTAAACACATGCAGAAGATCAGATACGCACATTAAAGATCCTGTAATCCAAGTCAGTGTTTGGTGGGTTACGGATACAAGTACATACCTGGCATGCACACCCCTGAAATCAGAGAATGGCTGCCTACATGGCGGGGTAAACAAACAAAACGGTCATAAACACAAAATGTTACACGTATGCATGAGTGTGTATGCGTGTGTGTAAAAGAAAGATCAGAAGGCAGAGGCAAGAGTCAGATGAACGGATATGATGTGGAAGGTTGTTTCTGATACGAGGAGCAGCGTTCACCATAGGTTCTTGTGTCGACACAGGACATTTCCAGAAGGGTAACAAAGGAAGAGCAGAGAATAAAACATCAACGAGGAGGAGGAATTTTGTTTAATGTCCCGTCACACAAATCGGTGATTGAAGACATTTATCGGTTAGAAGGGGTGGGAGATGTGAATGAATGGAGGGTTGGGGGAAACTGGGCAAATGAGGGTGAAATGTGGGTGAAATTTGAAAAAAAAGAAAAAAAGAAAAAAAAAAAAAATCTAATACAATTACAGGAAATTATTTAAAGGACTTCGTAAAAGAGAAGTCGTTAAACTGACAAGCGAAACATCAACGAAACAACCACTGTGTAACGAACTCACCTGTGCCTGTGGCGAGCGGGCGATGGTGGTGAAACAGATGTTGTACTCCTGTATGATGGACGGGTACAGGGAGTTGAAATCCAGCAGCAAAATGAACTTGTCGTAGAAACCTGACACACAGATTAACTCTCTCCATACGAACGGCGAAAGAGACGACGTTAACAGCGTTTCACCCCAATTACCACCATCAAAATATTGCAAGCGGAAGGCTCTTATACTGAAGAGGTGAATGTTGACAAAGAATACCACAATTCTGACGACGGAAGCTAAAGGTTGGGTCATTCAGACACCCACTGGACATCCGAGGGGTCTGTGTAGAGGAGAAGAGAGGACTGGCCGTACTGAGTGAGTTAACATTAAATGTATCCTCCACCATGTCCAGGGCTCGGCATGGGAAGGCAGGTCCCAATCCTTTCCATTCATTAAAACCTTCCGAAACCAAAGTCAGCCACCCATCCACACATACAGGTAGGAAAATCTGAGGAAAAAGCAGCAAAACGAACTTGTCGTAGAAACCTGACACACAGATTAACGTTAAACGTATCCTCCACCGTGTCCAGGGCTCGGCATGGGAAGGCGGGGTCCCTATCCTCTCCATTCATTAAAACCTTCCGAAACCAAAGTCAGCCACCCATCCACACATACAGGTAGGAAAATCTGAGGAAAAAGCAGCAAAATGAACTTGTCGTAGAAACTTGACACACAGATTAACGTTAAATGTATCCTCCACCGTGTTCAGGGCTCGGCATGGAAAGGCGGGGTCCCAATCCTCTCCATTCATTAAAACCTTTCGCTTCGCTTATTTATTTATAGTCTGTTCATCTAAGATGATGATATTAGACTGAAAATAAATGATATTATTATCATTTGGATTATTATCATTTCTATCATAATGATGATTGTTATTATTAATTAGAAGTCGACATTTCTGTATATTCGGATGAAAAGGGGGGCGGTTGAGGTGGAGGGGAGGGGGTGTGGTGGGGGCAAGGGGCAGGGGACTAAGAAAGGAAGAGACAGACACAGACAGACAGACAGACAGAGAGAGAGAGAACAGAATGTGGAAAAGACAGAGTACAAAATCTAAAATGGAGAGGAAGAGTGTCAGTGACTGGAGAAAGAAAAAACATAATATTGGAAGGGTGTGTGTGAGAGGCGGCACGGGGGAAGCGGGGTTAGGACAACAAAAAAAAACAAACAAAACAAAAAAAAACACCTTCCGAAACCAAAGTCAGCCACCCATCCACACATACAGGTAGGAAAATCTGAGGAAAAAGCCTTTCCCAAGGACACAATGCCAAGCGGAAATCCAGCCTCAAACCTCAATCGTTCATGAACACCGGATCATTCGTCCAACACCTGACCAATTTTAGCATAGCGCCTCCTCTTCCATCCAAGATCACAGCATGCACTGGACTTATTTTAACTGTCACAGAAACACGGCATACAAGAAGTCTATTGACACTTTTGGGTAACTCAAAGAGGAACAGGGAGGAGCAGAAGAGAGAGAGAAAGGACCCTTCTGGGTAACTCAAAAAGAGGAACAGAGAAGAGCAGAAGAGAGAGAGAGTCCTTCTGGGTAACTCAAAAAGAGGAATAGAGAGGAGCAAAAGAGAGAGAGTCCTTCTGGGTAACTCAAAAAGAAGAATAGAGAAGAGCAAGAGAGAGAGAGAGAGAGAGAGAGAGAGAGAGAGAGAGAGAGAGAGAGAGAGAGTCCTTCTGGGTAATTCAAAAAGAGGAATAGATAAGAGCAAAAGAGAGAGTCCTTCAGGGTAATTCAAAAAGAGGAATAGAGAAGAGCAGAAGAGAGAGAGGATGAGGTAGAGGAATGCAGCAACACAGGGAGAGACAGAGAGCACACCTGTGTCTGTTGGATCCTCCTAGGTAACCGACAGTGGAGTGGTGGCCTAGAGGTAACGCGTCCACCTAGGAAGCCAGAGAATCTGAGTGCGCTGTTTCGAATCAGGGCTCAACCGCTGATATTTTCTCCCCCTCCACTAGACCTTGAGTGGTGGTTTGGGCGCTAGTCATACGGATGAGACGATAAACCGAGGTCCTGTGTGCAGCATGCACTTAGCGCACGTAAAAGAACCCACTGCAACAAAAGGGTTGTTCCTGGCAAATTCCATAGAAAAATCCACTTCGATAGGAAAAACAAATAAAACTGCACACAGGAAAAAATACCAAAAAAAATGGGTGGCGCTGTAGTGTAGCGACACGCTCTCCCTGGGGACAGCAGCCCGAATTTCACACAGAGAAATCTGTTGTGATAAAAAGAAATACATATACAAATACAGTGGAATAGGAAAGAGAAGAAGAAACAGAATGGCAGTGGATGGCAGAGGGATGCAGCAAGGCACACACACGAACACACACACACACAGGCAGGATGACCGTACCTTTCTTTGGCTCCAGCACCAAGCCGCCAGCGTATGCCGGTTTGCGACGACCCTGCTGTCCCTTCTTGCTGCTGGGGCCACCCTCCTCATCCTCCTCCCCTTCCCCCTCCACCTGCCACATGCACATACACATAGGGGTGAGACTGCAACTGTCCGTTTGCCGTCTTAGCACACGCCTGTATGAATCCTGGGTCAGTCACAAATCAATCTCCATCACTTACGGGTGCAATAGCCGAGTGGTTAAAGCATTGGGCTTTCAACCTGAGGGTCCCGGGTTTGAATCTCGGTGACAGTGCCTGGTGGGTAAAGGGTGGAGATTTGTGCTATCTCCCAGGTCGACATGTGTAAACCTGCTTGTGACTGAACCCCCTACGTGTGTATTTGCACGCAGAAGATAAAATATGCATATTAAAAATCCTGTAATGCATGTCAGTGTTTGGTGGTTTATGGAAACAAGAACATACCCAGCATGCACACCCAAAAGAGTATAGCTGCCTACATTGCCGGGTAAATAAACAAAACAGTCATTCATGTGAAGTGTTACATGTCCATCTGAACATGTATGTGCCTGAAATATGATGGAATGACACAGGAAACGAATGATGAGCACCCAATGGCAGCCGTCAGTCGGATCTACCCAGGTAGGCAGCCTGTTTTGCAAAGACCCCAAGTTTGTAAAGTGGTTAGAGCTTGGACTCCGACCGAGGATAGGCGCAATATCTTCTCTTCTTTTTCGTTCATAGGCTGCAACTCCCACGTTCACTCATATGTACACGAGTGGGCTTTTACGTGTATGATCGTTTTTACCCCACCATGTAGGCAGCCATACCATGTTTTCGGGGTGATGGCAATATATAAGTATGCGTATCATTCATTCGTTCACTTACCACCTGGGGCTTGGCTTTCTGTTTGAACTCCTTGTCGGGGCAGATGAAGCCTTTCTCTGTGAAGGCATGGAGCAGCAGGTACTCGTTCCGCTCTGAGCGACCTCCCATCAACGTCCGAGCCTGAAGAACACACGGACGTCTCCAGTCAGGCAGGATAATAGGACACAACATCTTCAGCGTTCCCAGTACACAATTTCAGGTGAACGCACTGTCAGGGATCGAAACGCATGATTTTTGTGTGCTCCCTTCTGATTGGTCGGACTGGAGAGTCGGAAGCTGGGACGAGGAGTCAACGGATCGACTTCACTTTTTGGTTTGAGAGAGAGAGATGCGAGCATGAAATCTGTACAGAGAATGCTGTAGGATGAAAGCAGAGATCAGGTTGGGTTCAATAGACAATAGGTCATATGACCAGAAGAACATAAAATCAATAGGTCATTTTGAAAATCAATAGGTCAAATATCACCCGTCCCGCGCTTTTTCAAACTTTAATAATGCACAAATGAAAGGAAAATGTAATACATTGGCCATTCTGGTCATTCATTGACTAGAAAGTTAAGAATGTCATTGATTTCTGACAAGAAAATGCAATGTTCTGGTCTTCTGCGTTGACTAGAAAACATATACGACTGGCTCATTTACTGCTGTCAGGCGATTATGCCTTGCGGGAAGAGGACGCAAGGACAACCCTTGGTTTTGCACACACAAACTGCACTCGGTTAATGCAAAAGTGGGAACGCCAATTCTTCTCGCCGAAGCTCGCGAAAGGCAGCGATAAAGATTCGTTTCGGATTTCGTTTCGTCACGGATCCGTATTTTAATAAACCAGTTTATAGTCATTTCCTGTAAGAGCAGACGACAAAGCGATTGCGATCGTTAAAGAGAGAGAGAGAGAGAGAGATGGTTACTTTGGTTGACCGACTGGTCATAAAAACAATAAGTCATGTGACCTGGCAACTTGAAAAACAATAGGTCATTTCAAAATTAAATGCGTCAATGACCGATGACCGATGTCGAACCTGATCCCTGTGAAAGTAGGATGAATGTATCTAAAATTTGAAGTGCCAGACTGTTGAGTACCAGCGACCCTCCTTGTGTGATTTTGTTTAGCTGGCTCCCTCCTCAGGATTCAAAATGTAAGTTTTGGTTCTTCGTCTGAGCTTGTCTTTCATTGTTATGTCTAGATCTAAAGTGATGTTGAATTTTTGAAGTAGGTTAGGAATTGAACTGAATGAGAGAGAGCGTTAGGCCGGTGGTAAGAATGTGTTCGTGATTATATTTTGTTGTGGGAAAGGGGTTCTGGAAGAATAAATGTGCAAGAAAGGAAGATAAAAATGATTTCCTTATTGAAATGAAATGAAATTATGGTGCTTAGAGCCTCGCCGACCACTAAGGCCATCTCAAGTCTATTGCAACGTTAATACCTACTACAAGGGTAAAAAACAAAACAAAAAAAAACAAAACAAGTCACCACTTTTAGCTTTCCACTCAAAAGTTAAAAAACCTTCCATAGTTTAAAACCTTCAAATCTGATTAAAAATGTTCACTTCTTTCAAGAAGTCCATCAGCGTCCACAGAGGGACATCACTAAACAAGGTCTTCAAAGAAACTGCCGTGTAGTATCTGTGTCTAACGTCATGCAGATCCCAACAGTCAAGGAGCACGTGTTTCAAGGTGAGAGGCTCATCACAGGGAATACATCGAGGGGCCTGTTCCCCCTTCAACAAGTAAGAATGTGTAAAAAAAAAAAAAAGTGTGCCCCACACGATTTTGTTATTGTCCTTGATCGGAATTGGTAGAGGAAGGTGGGAGCCTGGGTATGTGTTATAGGTAACAGAAATCTTATTCATGACACACTCCAAATGAAAGGCCACGATCAGGACCGTACTGTTCACAACCATTTCAGACGAAAGACTCCAATAGGGGCCTTAGACAGCTTTGAATTTTTGGAGTGGCACCTAATTCCCATAAAGGAAATTTTCTATCATAGTGTTGCCACAGATGGCTGTTTTCCATGGTCAGCACTGACCAACAGAGGCCTATGACCCATAAGACAGGGAGCGACAGGACGGAGAGAAAGGCACTGACCATAGTAGTAGTCTTCAGTTTAACGTCTTCCACTTTAAGTGATATTAGACAGAAAAAAAAAAAAAAAAAAAGAAAAAAAAGAAAAAAAAAAAGGGGGGTGGGGGGGGGGGGCGGGAGGGTGGAGGGCGGGGTTTGGTGGAGGGAACGGTATTGGGCAGAGGGTGAGAAATGGTGTGTGTGTGCGCGTGTGTGCGTGTGTGTGTGTGTGGTGGGGAAAGATACAGAGCATTTGAAAAAATAAAGCATTAAAACGGGAGACATAGGCACAATATAGAAGGAAACGCTAACATCAAACAACTGTAACAACTATAACAAATGTCCAATTGGACTATGCAGCAAACCTTCTGCAATAGCAGATAGCATCTTGAAACTGTCAAAAATACATTCAAAAGAATTTTCCGAGAAGTTTGGTAAAAACGATTTCAGACTCTGACATTCAAAGAGTATGTGTTTTCTGACCATAGTGTTGCCGCAGATGGCTGTGATTTGAAGAGCCAGTGGGATGACGTTGAGTTCATACAGGATCCTCAGAACAAACGTCGAGTCCATCAGCGTCAGCTCCACCAGCTTCAGCAAACTGCCTGACGTCCTGGGGACAGAGAGAGAGAGAGAGAGAGAGAGAGAGAGAGAAAGAGGATGAGTCTGAAACAGAGACAAAGAAGAAGGAGTGTGTGTGTGTGTGTGTGTGTGTGTGCGCTTTTATGTGTAGTGTTGGGCTTGTGTTTGTGCTTTCATATCTGTTTTACTGCGTATTTGTTGCATATCTCTTGTATATGTCTGTGTGTGTGAGTGTGCACATGTGTGTGTGTGTGTGTGTGTGCAAGTGTATGTGCGCACACGCATGTGTGAATATGTGTGTGTGAATGCGTGTTTGTGTGTGTGTGTGTGTGAGAATGTGTGTAAAAAAGAGAAAGAGAGAGAGAAAGTATGTGTGTGTGTATGTGTGAATGCACATGTGTATGTGTGCGCACGCACGTGCACGCGCGTGTATGTGAGAGGAATGCTGTCATTCAGGTGACGCTTCACTATGGGCAAAGCCGCTATGATGGTGTACATCACGAACTGGGAGATACCATCAACAAACTATTCCGTTATCTGTAGAGGCGGGGGAGGACGGGGGGGGTGGGGGGCTGGGGGTGGGTGGGATGGGGCTGGGGGGGCTGGGATGGGGGTGCGGGTGCGGGGGGGGTGGGGGGGGGGAGAGGTAAAGCCACCTTACCCATACATCTCCTTGATCTCATCGTAGTCCAGCTGCTGTCGCTTGGCGTGGAGGATATGGGAGACCAGTTCCGTCAAGTCGTAGCTCTTGCAGCGGATCAGTTCCTTGGCCGAGATCTTCACGTCACAAAGGAGACGGCCGCACATGGCCGTTTTCTCCGCAAATGTGGCCCGGCCGAACCCGCCCTGCACGACCAGGGAAGTCAGCGTGTGTTGACATTTATGACTTAATTTTTTTTCTTTTCTTTTCTGAACTTAAAAACAAACAATACAAAAGAAACAACAACAAAAAAAACAACAACGATGACTTACATAGTGAGAAACTGACTCATACGTATGTGTACATTCAGCATGTGTTGAATTATTACTTCTTTTTTCTTCTTTTTTTTTTTTTTTTAAAGAAAAAAAAAACCAAAACAAAAAAAACCCAAAAAACAATGACTGACACACT
This sequence comes from Babylonia areolata, assembly GCF_041734735.1. Taxonomy (NCBI): domain Eukaryota; kingdom Metazoa; phylum Mollusca; class Gastropoda; order Neogastropoda; family Buccinidae; genus Babylonia; species Babylonia areolata. The sequence goes on along the minus strand of NC_134888.1, from coordinate 3,835,177 downwards.
GAACGACTGACTCGTATGTATGTACCAAAAAAAATAATTAAATTTTTTTTTTTTTTTTTTTTACCACATTTGCAGATAAAGCCCATAGAGCTGTAAGAATATGCACCATAGCAAGATGTCTTGATAAAATTACCTCAATGACCTACAAGCTCCATCTTGAGCCATAAATCTCGTCTCAAAAGTCACCTTTTCCCTCAGCAATAAGTTCAATTGTGGCAGGTCCACTTCCTTTGCGTTTGCTGTGATTGACTATGTGTGTATACATATGTATGTGTACATAACTACATGCATATATATGAATGTGTAATGTGTGTGTGTGTGTTTATGTAAGTTTGTGCCTGCCTATGTGTGTGTATGTGTTAGGGTAGCTGTTAGATACACATGTATGTTAAAATGTATGTATGCAGTGTGTGTGTGTGTGTGTGTGTGTGTGTGTGTGTGTGTGTGTGTGTGTGTGTGTGTGTGTGTGTGTGTGTGGAGTCACATTTTGGTGTGTGTATGTAACATAGATATAATGTTTTATGTTAACAAAAGCGTTTTTGTAAAGCACCTAGAGCAGATTTCTGGATAGTGTGCTACATAAGTATCCATTATTTTTATTATTATTATTATAACAGATTTTAACAGTACGGATGCATCAGAAACAGTGAACACCAACAGGATAGGCTCAATGACAACAACAACAACAACAAAACAAACTTCATCCCTGACCTCTCTATTACGATGTAATAATTAATTGCAATGTTTTTAAAAGCGAATATGTGAAATGCTTTCATTTGAGAACATAGGTTTATTACTCTTGTTTAATCAGGTAATCCGTGTGTGTGGGGTGGGGGTGCGGGTGTGTGCTGATTATCTCGTTGCGGTTTTCCGCAATTTATCTTTATTCTTATCTTATCTGTCTATTATAATCAATGTGCTGCATAGTAGGCTATGTTTATAATTATATTCAAATAATGTTTCTTAATTCTTTCTGTTTTTACATTAAGAATACTAGTTATCACCTGCAGTGTGTGGATGGATGTATGAAACGGTGTATGTAATATTTTTTACATTTGTATCTTTGTAATATTCGTAAAAGTGTTGTTGACTTTTACACTTATGGTCCCCATGTTGTTTACTTGTCTATGCTGTGATAATGCACCTGACCAAATTTCTCCAGTTGGAGATAATAAAGTTTTTCTTATCTTCTCATCTTATCTTATTGTTGATAACTCCATCAGACAAAGAAACAACAAACAAGATCCCCCCCAAAAAAAAACAATCACCTTCCACTTTTCTCTTACCGATAGCTTTGGCATCACACTGCGCTTGAGACGTCCGATCTTGGACCAGTGGGGGATTTTGTTGGCGCTAATTCTGTGCAGCAGAATGTCCAGGTCAAATCCATATATGTCATGACCCTGGAACGGGAAAACAAGCGGTGCTCATTTTTCTAGCATACAAAATCATCGACGAAGTAGGGGGCTTAGTAGGTGATGTCCTGAGTACGTAAAATCAGAACAGGCACCACTGAACACCACCGAAGTGACTCAGCAGCAATGCAGGGTCTTCTCTGGTGTGTGGCCTCCTGGCGACCTAACATCGATGGTTCCCTGTGGACTGCCGACGTTGGAACTGCGACGGACGAACCCGGGTGTGGCCGTGTATGGGGGAATCTAAATGAGCGGCGTGGGAGTAATGCCACTGAAACGGTGCAGATGATGGGGCAGCAAAAAAACCAAAAAAAAAAAAAAAAAAAAAAAAACAACGAACAGACAGCTTCTTCTACTTCGTTCGTGGGCTGCAGCTCCCACATTCACTCGTATGTACACAAGTAGGCTTTTACATGTATGACCATTTTTGTATTTGTATTTCTTTTTATCACAACAGATTTCTCTGTGTGAAATTCGGGCTGCTCTCCCCAGGGAGAGCGCGTCGCTACACTACAGCCCCACCCATTTTTTTTTTGTATTTTTTCCTGCGTGCAATTTATTTCCTTTTCCTTGGATTTTCTACAGAATTTTGCCAGGAACAACTCTTTTGTTGCCGTGGGTTCTTTTACACGCGCTAAGTGCATGCTGCAAACAAGACCTCGACTAGCGTCCAGACCACCACTCAAGGTCTAGTGGAGGGGGCTGAAAATGTAAAGGGCTGAGCCGTGATTCGAACCAGCACGCTTAGATTCTCTCGCTTCCTAGGTGGACGCGTTACCTCTAGGCCATCACTCCACTTACCCCACCATGTAGGCAGTCATACTCCGTTTTCGGGGGTAGACAGCTTCAACTATCATATCATGACCTTGGAACAGAAAGGAGGAGTTTGTATTATACTCCATGTTTGGTGTTACATATACTTACCATGTCAAACTGATGCAAACTAGGCCTATCGGTTTGCTCTGCTTGGCCAAATTTCGCGCGGCTAACAGTGAAAAGACGAGCTGTCTTGCCCCGGTCCGCTGTCAGCCAATCAAAACGCCTCTAAAAGCTATAAGCGCTGAATCATTCCTTTGGCCAAGGCTCTCCACGCCATCTTGTCAGGTTTACGCTCTGTCTCGTCTTACACTTTTTTTGGCTATTAAGCGTATTCATTTGTCCTTATTTTGCTGCATGCGGCTTGTCTGTATTGTATTCTTACATTCTGTGTACTCGATTCGACACGGCCCCCTCGATTCGTTCGTTTTTCTCTACCTCTAAGTCGATCCTGTCTTTCCTTTCTCTGTTGGGGGTCGGATTTTCGAAAATAGGCCATGCTCATATTTCAAGCATGCAAAATTCTCAACAAACGGACAGCTTCAATCATCTGTCTTGTAAATTCAGTGCTTCTTTTTGTCATAAATCCAGTTCTTCTATGTGTATCTCATAGATTCTATGCTCCTTCATCTATCAACAGACTTCAATGCTTCTAAATCTACCTCATAAATTCAGTGTTTTCATATAAATTCAAAGCTTCTAAATCTACCTCATAAATTCAGTGTTTTCATATAAATTCAAAGCTTCTAAATCTACCTGTGTTTCTATCTATGATCAGATCACAATCCATCCACCCCTACCCCTGCTTTACCACGATCAGATCAGGGTCCTTCCACCCCTTTACGATCCACCCCTAACCTAGTCTTACCACGATCAGATCAGGGTCCATCCACCCCTTCATGATCCAACCCTAACCTAGTCTTACCACGATCAGATCATGGTCTATCCACCCTTTTAAGATCCACCACTACCCCTGCTTTACCACGATCAGATCAGCGTCCATCCACCCCTTCACGATCCACCCCTAACCTAGTCTTACCACGATCAGATCAGGGTCCATCCACCCCTTCACGATCCACCCCTAACCTAGTCTTACCACGATCAGATCGGGGTCCATCCACCCCTTCACGATCCACCCCTAACCTAGTCTTACCACGATCAGATCGGGGTCCGTCCACCCCTTTAAGATCCACCCCTACCCCAGCCAGTCTTACCACGATCAGGTCAGGGTCCAGTTTGTGGATCTTGGCCAGGAGGAAGCCCAGCAAGGCACGTTCTGTCGGCAGCACCTCCACCTGCATCTTCTTGCTCTGAAACCCAGCAGTGTAGTAGTAGTAGTCTTCAGTTTAACGTGATATTAGACGAAAAAAAAAAAAAAAAAGGGTGGGGGGTGTGGGGGGCGGAGCGTGGAGGTGGGAACGGTATTGGGCAGAGGGTGATGAATGATGTGTGTGTATGTGTGTGTGCGCATATGTGTGTGTGGGGGGTGGGGGGGTGGGGAAAGATACAGAGCATTGGAAAAAAATAAGACATTAAAAGGGGAGACATAGGCACAATATAGAAGGAAACGCTAACATCAAACAACTGTAACAATTATAACAAATGTCCCATTGGACTATGCAGCAAACCTTCTGCAATAGCAGATAACATCTTGAAATTGTCAAAAATACATTCAAAAGAATTTTCCGAGAAGTTTGGTAAAAACGATTTCAGACTCTGACATTCAAAGAGTATGTGTTTGCTTGAAACAGATTCTCCACCCAGCAGTGTATCGTATCGACATCGACACTCTGAAATCATTTCACTTTCATTACGCCCGTCCTCCGTCACGAGACCACTGATGGATATGGATGCAGTTCAGTTCAGTTCATTTACTCAAGGAGGTGTCACTGTATTCTGACAAATCCATACACGCTACACCACATCTGCTAAGCAGATGCCTGACCAGCAGCGTAACACAACGCACTTTGTCAGGCCTTGAGGGAAAATAAAATAAAATGAAGTAAAATAAGATACACAAAGTGGAAAAAAATAAACAGATAATCAATTTGATAAATAAAATGATAAATAGGAATGAAAAAAAAAAATTTAAATAAGGAAAATAAAATAAAATAAAGTAAAATAAGATACACAAAGTGAAAAAATAAATAATCAATTTGATAAATAAAATGCTAAATAGGAATGAAAAAAAAATTAACTAAATAAAAAGATACGGATACTTATACGGCACCTGTCTTTGGTCAGAGACAAAGCTGTAAGCACTTTACAGTCATTTGATTGATTTGAATATTTATATAGCACCTTTCCTTGGTCAGAGACCTTCTTCTTCTTCTTCTGCGTTCGAGGGCTGCAACTCCCACGTTCACTCGTATGCACACGAGTGGGCTTTTACGTGTATGACCGTTTTTACCCTGCCATGTAGGCAGCCATACTCCGTTTTCGGGGGTGTGCATGCTGGGTATGTTCTTGTTTCCATAACCCACCGAACACTGACATGGATTACAGGATCTTTAACGTGCGTATTTGATCTTCTGCTTGCATATACACACGAAGGGGGTTCAGGCACTAAGCAGGTCTGCACATATGTTGACCTGGGAGATCGTAAAAATCTCCACCCTTCACCCACCAGGCGCTGTCAGTCACCATGATTCGAACCTGGGACTCTCAGACTGACAGTCCAACGCTTTAACCACTTGGCTAGTGCGCCCGTCGGTCAGAGACCAAGCTCGGAGTGCTTTACAAACGCAGAGCCATCTACATAACAGCCTGCCTATCTAGGTTAAAAGCTGACGAAAGACCGCCTTTAGGTGCTACTCTTTCAATTGGTGGTGTGTGTCCATCGAGATCGATGATGACCATCGTTGTCATCCAGCTGGGGGATAGGGGGAGGGTGGTGGTGGTGGGGGGTGGGGGATGCTCATGAATCTATCTGTGAGTGCGCAGATGGCTGAATAGTCCAATCTGCGCACGAAATGTTCGCTGACAGTTGGGGCAGACAAAGACAGGCATATCATTGTCAGGGAGCTTGTTTGCCCGTGACTTTCTGGCCTGCCTCTTCTGAACAGCTGCAGCAGTCCTGTTGGCCTCGCACAACTTGGCGTCTTTGTGCACAGCAGCGCGCCATTTGTTACGGTCCATTGCAGATTCCTCCCAGGAGTCAGGGTTGATATCAAACGCTTTCAGAGAGACTTTCAGAGTATCTCTGAAGCGCTTCTCTTTCAATTACTGTGTCATTCAGTCCCGCATGTACACACACAAATGCGCACACATATACTGAAGTGGATTTTTCTATGATATTTTGCCAGGAACAGCCTCTTGTTGCCTCAGGTTCTTTTACGTGCGCTAAGTGTATGCTACACAAGGGTCCTTTGGTTATAATCTTATCCGAATGACTAGCGTCCAGGTCACCATATTCTAAAGTCGTGAGGTGCATCAAATTAAAATGTCACACAACACTGAGAGATTCTGTCAAAAGTAAAACTACAATTAAACCTTGACTGAAATGACACACCTTTAGAAAGAAGACAAAATTATTTCTGTATGAAGACAGGTGAAAAACAACAACAAAACAAGAGGCAAAGCCTTCAAGACTCACTTGTGCTTCGCGCTTTATCCAGTAAAGAAATCATGAGGAGAAAAAAAGAAAAAAAAAAAAAAGGGATTTAAAAAATTGTTGAAATGTGCTCTGAATTAAATATGACATATAAGATAAGCTTGGAAGAAAAATAAAATAAAAATTTTTTTAAAGGGCATGCGAGCGGGATCAAACCATGCATGTTCAGTTCTGATGCAAAAAGGCTAATCCCCAAGGCTTTGGCATGTCTGACGTCAAATGACAAAATTTGTAATTTAAAGCAATATTGACCTTTTCTTCTTTGTGCGATAAACAGATGTGATTGTAGTGAACGTAATAACGCTGTTTAAATCATGTTTTTTGTGTGTTTTATTATATCTCGATTATCATTTTATTTCGGCAGTACAGAAGACGTAGCCATCTCCTTCAAGCACATTGCAACACATGGTAGATCTCGAGATCTACACAAACCAGTCAACAACGGGCTGAAAGAAACAACCAAGTCAATCTTTCTTTTATGTTTATTCCAGTTAATTCAGTGTCCAGTTTGGAATATTTATATGCAGTAAACACGTCCATGGTGTAGTTAGTATCACTGTAAGTGTTTTGTCCAGAATTTGTGTTTCTTTTCTTTACTTGTGAACAAGAAACACGAGGTCATATCGTCTTCGAAAACAACCTACCTTCTAGTCGAACAAACTCAGTGGAAAGCGGTTTTTAGAATTTTCCGATTTCAGAACACATCCCAATGAAATAAACCGTTAATGATTCAGAAATATGGCTTAATTCGGGAGACTTACAACCTGTTATTGATATGAATGTGAAGACTTTTTTCATACGATGTTAAAGCCAATTTTGGTATTGGCAGACAAAGTATTTCCAGAGAAAATGACAATGTTAAAGTTTACCATGGACACACAGACACACACACACAGACAACCGAACACCAGGTCAAAACGTAAGACTCACTTTGTTTACACAAGTCAGTCAAAAAAGCATGAAAGTGGAACAGAAAACCACTTAAAACTGTGAAGCCAGTCATGCACAAAACAAAACACAAAATTCTGTAAAACAGTAATGCCCAGACGCAGCTTGAACAGCAAGCTACCAGTGTGAAGCAACCTTGAGCTGTACAATACAAAGCTTCGACAGAAACATGGGAACTTGCTATTTTCTGTCTCCCAATGTGTATGCGACTCCGTGGGAACATGTACAACACAACCGTTCAGTTCATCAACCTACCTCTCTTTGCACTCGGTCACGGAAATCATAGGGGAAGATGAGGTCGCTTGGTTTGGAAATCACTGAAACAATATAAGTTTTGAACTTGCTTGAAAAAAAAAAAAACACACAAAAAAACAACCAAAAATAAATTCCAACCTGTTAAAAAATTTGGAATCTAAAAATAAGATTTAACTTCTTAAAAACAAATATACATATATATTTAAACGTGTGTGTGTGTGTGTGTGTGTGTGTGTGTGTGTGTGTGTGTGTGCCCTATTAAAAAAAAAAAAGTAAGTATTTAATCTGTTTCAAAAACCCAGATGTAAGTTTTTAACCTGATTAAATACCAACACACAAGTTGTAACCAGTTTCAAAACCCTAATACAGCCGAAGCATTCTATACATAATTCTAAGTACACATTACACAACTGAGTGGCCTATAAATGAATGTCTCACAATGAATACATTCTGCACATAATTCTACACACACATACGTACAACATATGAGGCATGCACTTAGCGCATGTAAAAGAACCCACAGCAACAAAAGGGTTTTCCTGGCAAAATTCTGTAGAAAAATCCACATCGATAGGAAAAACAAATAAAACTGCATGCAGGAAAAAATACCCAAAAAAATGGGTGGCGCTGTAGTGTAGCGACGCGCTCTCCCTGGGGAGAGCAGCCCGAATTTCACACAGAGGAATCTGTTGTGATAAAAAGAAATACAAATACAAACTGACCTACAAACAAACATCTTAATTGCGCACAAGTTCCTGACCTACAAACATCTTAAGTGCGCACAAGTTCCATAAAAGTAGACACTGGATGTGTAAAGGGTGGAGATTTTTACGATCTCCCAGGTCAACATATGTGCAGACCTGCTAGTTCCTTAACCCCCTTTGTGTGTATATGCAAGCAGAAGATCAAATACACACGTTAAAGATCCTGTAATCCATGTCAGCGTTTGGTGGGTTATGGAAACAAGAACATACCCAGCATGCACACCCCGAAAGCGGAGTATGGCTGCCTTAATGATGGGTTAAAAACGGTCATACACGTAAAAGCCCACTCGTGTATATATATACAAGTGAACGTGGGAGTTGCAGCCCACAAACGCAGAAGAAGAAGACGACGACACTGGCAAAGATACAAACCAGAAAAGTAGTGCTGATAAATGGGGTTTGGAGCTGGTTTGTCCATGTGGAAAGCACCGTGAATTAGGGCAGCTGCTCCCACCACCTGTGAAAAAAATAAAATCAAAATTAAAGCTTTAGCAATCCCTTCCCATTTGAACAATACGCCTCATGAATAATTCTCATATATTTACCTCATGAACAATTCTCATATATTTACCTTTCCCACTTGTTCAGAAAGGAAGTGTCCTCACCTAAATATACAACAAGAAAATTTCCTGTTATGATCATGCCCCGTTTGAACATGAGGAAGTTTCTGCCCCAATGCGCAGATCGGTTATTAATCCCATCCTCCATTTCTTCATCTTAACTCACTCAGTACGGCCAGTCCTCTCTTCTCCTCTACACAGACCCCTCGGATGTCCAGTGGGTGTCTCAATGACCCAACCTTTAGTTTCCGTCGTCAGAATTGTGGTATTCTTTGTCAACATTCACCTCTTCAGTATAAAAGCCTTCCGCTTGCAATATTTTGATGATGGTAATTGGGGTGAAACGCTGTTAACGTCGTCTCTTTCGCCGTTCGTATGGAGAGAGTTAAGCCTCTCCACACACTGGAAGCACTATTGGTAATGGAATATTTTAACAGCTGACTATGCATTTTCATACGTTTTTTTCTGCTAAGACGGTCTTTTCAGAGAACCACAGAAACTTACCTCATACTGGTCTTCCTCTCAAGCTTCTCCAGAAGTTGGAAGCACTATTGGTCATGGGATAGTGAAACAGTTGACTGTATTTTCCTAAGTTTTCTGCTAAGACTGTCTTTTCAGAAAACCACAGAAACTTACCTCATTTTGGTATGTCTTGGAACTGGAGAAGCCAATCTTTACAGTGCTGAAGAAAACTAGGGAATCTTAGCTCGTTCTAATGCATCTTGGCAATGGAGAAGACTGTGTTTTCAGAGAGCCATGGAATCTTAGCTCGTTCTAAAGCATCTTGGGAATGGAGAAGGCTGTTTTCAGAGAGCCACAGAATCTTACCTCGTTCCAATGCATCTTGGGAATGGAGAAGACTGTGTTTTCAAAGAGCTGCAGAAAGCTATGGAATCTTACTTCGTTCTAATGCACTTTGGGAATGGGGAAGACTGTGTTTTAAGAGAGCCATGGAATCTTACCTCGTTCTAATGCATCTTGGGAATGGAGAAGGCTGTTTTCAGAGAGCCACAGAAAACCACAGAATCTTACCTCGTTCTAATGCATCTTGGGAATGGAGAAGACTGTGTTTTCAGAGAGCCACAGAAAACCACAGAATCTTACCTCGTTCTAATGCATCTTGGCAATGGAGAAGACTGTTTTCTGAGAGCCGCAGAAAACCACGGAATCTTACCTCGTTCTGATGCATCTTGGGAATGGAGCAGACAGGAGGAGTCTGTATTATACTCCATGTTTGGTGATACATATACTTACCATGTCAAACTGATGCAAACTAGGCCTATTGGTCTGCTCTGCTTGGCCAAATTTCGCGCGGCTAACAGTGAAAAGACGAGCCGTCTTGCCCGGTCTGCTCTTAGCCAATCAAACACCTCTAAAAGCTATAAGAGCAGACTGTGTTTTCAAAGAGCCGCAGAGAACCATATAATCTTACCTCGTTCTAATGCATCTTGGGAATGGAGCAGACTGTGTTTTCAGAGAGCCGCAGAGAGCCATATAATCTTACCTCGTTCTAATGCATCTTGGGAATGGAGCAGACTGTGTTTTCAGAGAGCCGCAGAGAGCCATATAATCTTAGCTCGTTCTAATGCATCTTGGCAATGGAGAAGACTGTTTTCTGAGAGCCGCAGAAAACCACGGAATCTTACCTCGTTCTGATGCATCTTGGGAATGGAGCAGACAGGAGGAGTCTGTATTATACTCCATGTTTGGTGATACATATACTTACCATGTCAAACTGATGCAAACTAGGCCTATCGGTCTGCTCTGCTTGGCCAAATTTCGCGCGGCTAACAGTGAAAAGACGAGCCGTCTTGCCCGGTCCGCTCTTAGCCAATCAAACGCCTCTAAAAGCTATAAGAGCAGACTGTGTTTTCAAAGAGCCATAGAAAACCACGGAATCTTACCTCATTCTAATGCATCTTGGCAATGGAGCAAACTGTGTTTTCAGTAGAGCCTCAAAAAGCCAAAGAGATTTACCTCGTTCTGATGTGTCTTGGGATTGGGCAGTGTGCGTAGATTGAGCGTCATGACGACCAGCGGGGGAGGTGGAAGGGGCAAGGTATGAACTGTCACATGATCCGGCTTTGTCACCAGTGCCTTGCAGGAGAAAGGAGCAGACAAGTTTCAGACAGTGTCAAAAAAAAAAAAAAAAAAAAAAAAAAAGTAACGAACAAATCTACAGCTCAAACATTTATTTGAAGAATAACATTTTTCGGTTATATATCTAACAGTTTTGGACAACTTCAATAAAACCCTCATTCCCAACAATGGCATAAAACAAATCCATAGTAGAAACATGTACTTGAATAATGAATATTCTTATGATTTTTGTATATTTAATCTGGTCTTGAGTAGGCATAGCAACATAAAAAAAAAAAATGTTCCATCCTAAGCACCCCTAAAATACAAAAAAAAACAACAACAAACAAACAAAAAAAACAGCATCAACAATGTGTCTAATTAATTAATCATGCTGAGGTTCCAAGTGGAGTGTCCATGCTGGTTTATGAATATTGCGTATACGTTCCGCAGTTATGTAGACAATTGTGGTCAGCATGGTTGTTATGGAGACTAACATTTATGTACATAATATTTACTGTTAAGTTGCACTGACTGGTATCGGGGGCAAAATAAATAAATGCTGTGGTATGAAATAAAAATAAATAAATGAATAAAAACAAAAGCAATGGGAACATCCCCTTCACTCAAGACTTGGAAACCCATGGTGGCAACAGAGTGAATTATTAGTTATGAATGTTATCATCAACAAATCATTGCGGAAAAGAAGAGGGTGGGAGGCGTGGGGGGGGGCAAAAACTATACTTACTTCCACTTTACACCAACTTATAGATGGATTCACCGGCTCTGCAAAGAGAAAATGGACATCCATAGTTTTGAAAAACCAGAAGAGGGCTAAAAAATAAAATAAAATTAAAAATTAAAAAATCTTACTTTACCCCTAGCAATGTCTTTTGTTGATTTCTGGATACAAAATGTTTCCGCGCCATCATACAGAAAGTAAGAGTAATCAACCTAAGATACATAAGTGTCCACATATTTATTAAAGCCCAGCCCCCCCCCCCCTCCCCCCCCCCTGTCTTCCCAACACTCTTTTCATGACCAATAAAACTGTAATTTTTCAACTTCCTCATGCTTTGTGATCCGTTGATGTCATCTTTGTTCACACCATATTCTGTGATTAAATCACAGCAAAGTGCATACGGACTGCAACAGATAATAATAATGATAGAATTTATATAGCGCTGAATCTTGTGCGGAGACAAATGAAAGCACTCTCGCACCTGTCATTCACACGCATGCATAACTCTAAAACTGGAGAAGAAACTGAAGACAAGGAAGAGGCAGGGGAGGGAGGCTATCTTGTGAAAAGGTGGGTTTTAAGGCCAGACTTGGAAAAAGCTGAGTGCGGAGACCTGACGAAGCGAAAGAGGAAGTTCATTCCAAATGCAAGGTCCAGAGACAGAGAAAGAACGGCGTCCAACAGTGGAGTGTTTGAATCTGGGTATGCGTAAACAGAGTGGATCCGAAGCCGATCGTAGGCAGTGAGATGGAATGTAGAGGTGAAGGCAGCCACAAAGACAGGACGGGGCAGATTTGTGAATACATTTATAACACAGAGCGCTGATCTTGTACTTTATTCTGTGTGAGACAGAATGTTGACCTCTAATTACTCAACTCTAGCTAACCAAATGAACAAACATTGAAAAGAAACTGAAAAGGTACAGATAAACCCAATGACTTACGGACATTATGCAAATCTAGCCAACAGGGGCCTTTCATTTTGCGATCAATCACCAGGTTTTCCAAGCTGCAACACATACAAGGATTATTACTTTTCATGTTTACAACTTTCCCTTTTTTTAAAAATTACAACGTACACACACACACCCACACGCTAAAAAAAAGAGATAATATTTATATAAAAAGACTATATTCAAATACAATTGTAGAATCTAGAAAACCAGTACGAAACATTACTATCTTTTGTAAAACGATATCCACATCAATAATTCTGGTAGCTTGTACAAAAGCATTAATAACCAACAAATCTCATAGATCAAAACTAATGGGCAGATCTTAGACCAGCAAAATGTGCTCGTTAATAGTGCAAAAAAACAGTAATTCCATCCATACTAATAGGCAGATCTTTTAGCATCAAGTTCTCGTTGACAGTGCGCACATGTAAAGAACTGAAAACTCCCATCTATACCCATGTGCCAGTCTGGTACAAACGGAAATCCTGTACCTGCTGGTGCGAGTTCCAAACACGTGGCTGAAGGTTTCTCCTTGAAGATCTGAAGGCAGAACTGGTAAGTCAGCCTGAAAAAAAAGTTCAATAGAACTCATTGTTTATGAATGCTTTTTTTTGGTTTTTTTCCCTTAACTCTTTCACTGCCATAGGCTTGACAGGCGCAATAGCCGAATGGTTAAAGTGTTGGACTTTCAATCTGGGGGTCCCGGGTTCGAATCACAGTAACGGTGCCTGGTGGGTAAAGGGTGGAGATTTTTCCAATCTCCCAGGTCAACATGTGCAGACCTGCTAGTTCCTGAACCCCTTTCGTGTGTATATGCAAGCAGAAGATCAAATACGCATGTTAAAGATCCTGTAATCCGTGTCAGCGTTCGGTGGGTTATGGAAACAAGGATATACCCAGTATGCACCCCCCCAAAAACGGAGTATGGCTGCCTACATGGCGGGGTAAAAAACGGGCATACACGTAAAAGCCCACTAGTGTACATGATACAAATGAAGGTGGGAGTTGCAGCCCACGAACGAAAAAGAAGAAGAAGAAGACGGCCATTGGCGACATTAGTCAACATCGACAGGTCATGGCGATAAGACCATTTGCCCAACACTCACCTTATATCACAGATTGACATAAGTTTACATTTGGGCCAACAGCAAAGTGAGAGCTCTCTGATCAATGGTTTCTCCAGTCAATGGGAAATCATTTACAGCTTAGTCTTTTGTGAAGGACTATGACTCTCAAACTAGGAGGCAAAATTGCACTGGCTCTTAGTGCTGCAGCCTTGTGGGCTAGTTGGCCTTTGGGAACCACCCCAACACCAACTGTCCTAAAACCCTCTTGGCAGAGAGAGTGGGGATGTAACTTGGGCAAGACACTCTCCACTATAATCAAATTCTAGCCCAAATAGTCGGAACAGCAGTTACCTCCTCTGCTGTTCTGATGGTCATAGTCGGACACGACTGACAATCATATATAAAAAGCTTGACAGCTGCAGCCAGTTTCCTGCCACTAGAACAATGACTAACCTTTGACCCTTGACCGAGTCTGAAGTGAAAAGGTTCATTGTGTTGTTCTGACATGAACCTCTTCTTCTTCTTCTTCTGCGTTCGTGGGCTTCAACTCCCACGTTCACTCGTATATACGCGAGTGGGCTTTTTACGTGTATGACCGTTTTTACCCCGCCATGTAGGCAGCCATACTCCGCTTTCGGGGGTGTGCATGCTGGGTATGTCCTTGTTTCCATAACCCGCCGAACGCTGACATGGATTACAGGATCTTTAACGTGCATATTTGATCTTATGCTTGCGTATACACACGAAGGGGGTTCAGGCACTGGCAGGTCTGCACATATGTTGACCTGGGAGATCGTAAAAATCTCCACCCTTTACCCACCAGGCACCGTCACCGTGATTCGAACCCGGGACCCTCAGATCAAAAGTCCAACGCTTTAACCATTTGGCTATGGCGCCCGTCTGACATGAACCAAAGCCTGTGACTGAGAGATACCTAAAATACTTGGTGCTGGGGAGCGTTTTTTCACACAGAAACATGGTGGTGCAAGAGTTAAATTGTATTCTTTCTCCATTCTTTCTTATCATCATCATTTGTTTATTTACTCATTCATCCATCACTTAATTCATTCTCATTCATCTAGTTATTCATTTAACGCTTTCTTATTTCTAATTTTTCATTTCCAATTCACCTGCTGGTTTTTTTGTTGTTTTTTTTTGGAGGGGCCAAGCTTCATTTAAGAAAAAGCGTATAAAATGACAGCAGATAAAGTACACTTTTTAGCGTACATAATTTTCATTTAAGTCCAATAAAATTTTCAAGAACACTGCTATAATTTCCACGAAAGGAAGAATCCACTTTGACAGTAAAATAACAGACAGAACACAAAAGGGTGGGGGGAAAAAAACTGCATTGACAAGCTCTCCCCTGGAACATCAACCGAAACTTCACACAGCAATCTCCAATGTCAAAAAGTAATACTTATTTTCCTTCTTCATTCATGGGCTGCAACTCCCATGTTCACTTGTATGTACATGAGTGGGCTTCTACGTGCATGACCTGTTTTTACCCCACCATGAAGGCAGCCATACTCCGCTTTTGGGGGTGTGCATGCTGGGTATGTTCTTGTTTCCATAACCCACTGAACGCTGACATGGATTACAGTATCTTCAACGTGCGTATTTGATCTTGTGCGTGCTTATATACACAAAAGGGGTTCAGGCACTAGCAGGTCTGCACATATGTTGACCTGGGAGATCGGAAAAATCTCTGCCGCTTACCCACCAGGTTCTGTTACCGAGATTAAAAGTATCTCCTCCACCCAGAACAACAGCGACTTTCTCTGAACCACACAATGACACAAAAAAACTACTTACCGCATAGTGTACCTCAAGGTAGTCAGATTCAGAGGGCACCTCGCTTTTTTCGAAAGCATATTTCTTGGTCCCTTTCTGTGGAAGAAGAAGAAGAAATGACAATCTTTGACTGGATGGTTGATTTATTTTACACTGTTCATACAAATAATTTGTGTTTCTGAATAAATAACGCAAAAGAATTTGTTTTACATTGTTCATAGAAATAATCTGTGTTCATGAATAAACGACACAAAATAAATTCATCTATCTTACATTGTTCATACATATAATTTGAGTTTCTGAATAAATAATACAACATAATTTATTTCTTTTACACTGTTCATAGAAATAATATCTGTTTCCGAATAAATGACACAAAATAAATTCATTATTCTTACGCTGTTTGTGCAAATCACTAGTGTTTGTCAATAAATGACACCAACAGATTCAATTGCTGTTGTAGCTAATGCCAATATCCATTTCTTGGTACTCAAAACAATTACCAAAAATGTTCTTTCAAGGATACAGGACCATGGACCTTCTGACAATACAAAACAGGCTATTTACTATAATCAGCTAATACTGCAATGAAAAAGAAGATATGTTTATGGAATTATTTTCTTTTCTGTTTCAACAAATCATAGTATAACAAGAGAGGCAAGGCCTTCAAGACTCACTTGTGATACACTTAAAAAAAAATATTAAAAAATCGAGGCTTTTTATGTATTGAGTATAATTTCAAAATGTAATGTTTAAGATGAGAAAGATCAGTTTAAAGCAAATTAAGTCCCCCAGCATTAATTACAGAGTAATTTCCCTTCTTTACTATCTGCACCAAAACGTTTGCAAAATAAATAAACTTCCATGCTCAGCAAAAGAAGTTCCTGTTTGAACAAAAAATGATAATAATGACTGCTCTTGTTGTTGGATCAGAATATCAGATCAAAGTGCCAAGTTTAGAGAATACAAAAAATATAAATATAACAGTAAATGCAGTTTGCATATAATTAGGCTTTGTGCCGTTCCCAGAGGTGCAATATTGTTTTAAACAAGATGACTGGAAAGAACTGAATTTTTCCTATTTTTATGCCTAATTTGGTGTCAACTGACAAAGTATTTGCAGAGAAAATGGCAACGTTAAAGTTTACCACGGACACACAGACACACACAGACAACCGAACACCGGGTTAAAACATAGACTCACTTTGTTTACACAAGTGAGTCAAAAACTGTACGGTGGACCATCTGGTCGAAGCCTCTGAAACTAAAATCATATCTGAAGCTGAACCTGAACCTTCCAATTTACATTTCTTGGTCTCCCATCTCCGACTCCTAAAGTAGCTAGTGACAAAATATCATGCATCCAAGTACTGAAACATATCCATAGAATGTTTTCAGAAATTTTAAACTCCAGTCCAGTTGGTATCCTCCTTTGATGTATTATATTTAATACTGTTATTCATATTTACATTGTTGTAGGTTAATACTTGTTGATATGCATATACATATTCTCCTTCCCATGACAACTCATTCAATACACACCACAACCTCTTTAGACTTTTTCTTATAATATACTTTTCCTCTGATACATAACATGAACTTTTTTTTCTTTTCTTTTTTTAACACTAATATTCACATGCATTCCCTTTCCTTTATACACTACTTTACTCCTTTCCATCTAAAAACACTTATAGTAAATAGACGTTAAACTGAAGAAAACATATCCATAAATGTAGTAAGTTCAAGACTTCATTCACATATAAATTATGCACTCAAATATGATATCCGAGAACTAAAATGCGTCCATGAATGTAGTTAAGATTTCATTCATTAAAATACACACTCTGTGTGTGTGTCTGTCTGCCTGCCTGTCTACCAGGTTGACCACCTGACTGTCTTTATGACTGATTTTAACTTTCGTACACGTTATTGTATAATTTGTACAACTTCCTTCCATGTTACTGTCTTGAGTCCTTTTTTTTTTCTTTTTCTTCCCCCCCCCCCACATCCCCTGAATCAGTAAATGAAAAGTTGTAGGCTTTTTCTTGTATAGGCGATTTATTCCATAATCGCTACTGATTACAATGACACAATTATGGAATTCTGGGTACTGGTCTTGGTTACTGTCTCGTTCTGAGTTGATTGTGTAATGGACTATGTATAAGTATAATGACTTACATCTGTTATTGTTAATGTTCACTGTATTCGGAATTTTTTTCTTTCCTTTTTTTTTCTCCTTTTCTTTTCCATCTATTCTGAATTGTTATAATGAATTCATATACGAAATAAAACGGTGGTCAACAAAAGAAAATCCGGGATAAAAACAAAAAAACAACAAAACCCGGTGTTCGGTTGTGTGTGTGTGTGTGTGTGTGTGTGTTTGTGTGTCCATGGTAAACTTTAACATTGCCATTTTCTCTGCAAATACTTTGTCAGTTGACACCAAATTTGGCTTCTTCTTTTTTTAAATTTTTGTGCCCATCCCAGAGGTGCAATATTGTTTTAAACAAGATGACTGGAAAGAACTGAATTTTTCCTATTTTTATGCCTAATCTGGTGTCAACTGACATGGAAAGAACTGAATTTTTCCTATTTTTATGCCTAATCTGGTGTCAACTGACAAAGTATTTGCAGAGAAAATGGCAATGTTAAAGTTTACCACGGACACACAAACACACAGACAACCGAACACCGGGTTAAAACATAGACTCACTTTGTTTACACAAGTGAGTCAAACACACACACACACACACTCAAATATATTCATGTCCCAAAACATGTCCACTAATGTAGTTAGGTCAAGACTTCAATCCTTAGAATACACACTTACAACACAAACGCCTGCAGCCTGGGACTAAGACTTCAATCATCAGAATACACACTTACAACACGAACACCTGCAGCCTGGGACTAAGACTTCAATCGTCAGAATACACACAACACAAACACCTGCAGCCTGGGACTAAGACTTCAATTATCAGAATACACACTTACAACACGAACACCCGCAGCCTGGGACCTTCAGCATCTCATGCCTGTGGATCTCAGGAACCTGATGTGTACAAACCAAAGGCAGCGCCAGAAACCCACCTTAGACTTGAACTTGGAGATCCTGTGCTTTTCAGAGACGGTGGTGTTGAACTCCTGATAGACGTCCATCATGGTCACTGGTTCGTCCGTGCTCACTTGGTTCTTCACATCCATCTTCTGCGACCACCACCGCACCACAACTACTGCCACCGCGCATCACTGACTGCCAAGTTATCTACGCACGACATGCTTACTACCAAGTCATCTCAGTATCAGATATTTTTTACCAAGTCATCCAAGTATACTACTAAGTCACCTCGGTGTAAAACACACACTACCAAGTCACCTCAGAGTAAAACACACACTACCAAGTCACCTCAGTGTAAAACACACACTACAAAGTCATCTCAGAGTAAAGCACACACTACCAAGCCATCTCAAGAGTAAAAAACACACTACCAAGTCACCTCAGAGTAAAACACACATTACCAAGTCAACCCAGTGTAAAACACACACTATCAAGTCATCTCAGGGTAAAACACACATTACCAAGTCATCTCAGTGTAAAACACACACTACCAAGTCATCTCAGTGTAAAACACACACTACCAAGTCATCTCAGAGTAAAACACACACTACCAAGTCACCTCAGTGTAAAACACACACTATCAAGTCATCTCAGTGTAAAACACACACTACCAAGTCATCTCAGAGTAAAGCACACACTACCAAGCCATCTCAAGAGTAAAAAACACACTACCAAGTCACCTCAGAGTAAAACACACATTACCAAGTCAACCCAGTGTAAAACAAACACTATCAAGTCATCTCAGGGTAAAACACACATTACCAAGTCATCTCAGTGTAAAACACACATTACCAAGTCATCTCAGTGTAAAACACACACTACCAAGTCACCTCAGATTAAAACACACATTAACAAGTCAACCCAGTGTAAAACACACACTATCAAGTCATCTCAGTGTAAAACACACATTACCAAGTCAACCCAGTGTAAAACACATACTATCAAGTCATCTCAGGGTAAAACACACATTACCAAGTCATCTCAGTGTAAAACACACACTATCAAGTCATCTCAGGGTAAAACACACACTACCAAGTCACCTCAGAGTAAAACACACATTACCAAGTCAACCCAGTGTAAAACACACACTATCAAGTCATCTCAGGGTAAAACACACATTACCAAGTCATCTCAGTGTAAAACACACACTACCAAGCCATCTCAGTGTAAAACACACATTACCAAGTCATCTCAGAGTAAAACACACACTACCAAGTCATCTCAGTGTAAAACACACACTACCAAGTCACCTCAGAGTAAAACACACATTACCAAGTCAACCCAGTGTAAAACACACACTATCAAGTCATCTCAGGGTAAAACACACATTACCAAGTCATCTCAGTGTAAAACACACATTACCAAGTCATCTCAGTGTAAAACACACACTACCAAGCCATCTCAGTGTAAAACACACACTACCAAGTCACCTCAGAGTAAAACACACACAAACGAGTCATTTCAGCATAAAACACTCACATCTCAACATGAAAGTCACTACCAAGTCATCACAGTACAAAACAGTCACTAACAAGTCATCTCAGTGTAAAGCACCAAGTCATCTCGGTGTAAAACACCAAGCCGTCTCAGTGTAAAACACCAAGTCATCTCAGTGTAAAACACCAAGCTGTCTCAGTGTAAAACACCAAGCCATCTCAGTGTAAAACACCAAGCCATCTTGATGTAAAGCACCAAGTCATCTCAGTGAAAAACATCAAGTAATCTCAGTGTCGAACACCAAGTCATCTCAGTGTAAAACATCAAGTAATCTCAGTGTCGAACACCAAGTCATCTCAGTGTAAAACATCAAGTAATCTCAGTGTCGAACACCAAGTCATCTCAGTGTAAAACAGCAAGTTATCTCAGAAAACTATTTTCCTTGTGTGTTTTGTAACATGCACTGACTGGCCAATGAAAACCAACAAGCCTGGAAACAGCTGGAGAGACTAACAAATGCACTTCACCCATTTTCATCATGAGGGGACACAAACAGTCAAACATCTGTTAAAGGACAAGCCATTTTCACCCTAACTGCAGAAAGTCTGAAATTAATCGTGCAGTAGATTGCTGAATGTTCTAATTGAGGATTATATAATTAAAAAAAATAATATAATAAAATGAAAAAAAAAAAAAAAACCAGCCTGCAAAACTTTAGCTGCACACAATGGACTTATTTGATAATGAATATCAATATGATAAAACAGCAAGTACTAAAATAATGATCAAACTCAACGAATCAAACAAACCTCATGATATATCAATGTTTTCCATACAACGAAGGAACACTGGACTTTTTTTCACTTACAGTGGGACGTGGCAGAATGTAAATTTTGCGCTCAATGTTCTTGACCGTGACGCAGCAGCTGACGTGTGCTTTGGCTGACTCAATCCACACCTTTCCAAACAGGTACACAGTCCCTGCCGATCAGATATACAGTCACAGCAATCACGGACTAATATTACAACTGATCATGGATTACCCTTTCACAGACGGGCGCAATAGCTGAATGGTTAAAGCGTTGGACTGTCAATCTGAGGGTCCCGGGTTCGAATCACGGTGACGGCGCCTGGCGGGTAAAGGGTGGAGATTTTTACGATCTCCCAGGTCAACATATGTGCAGACCTGCCAGTGCCTGAACCCCCTTCGTGTGTACACACAGGCAGAAGATCAAATATGCACGATAAAGATCCTGTAATCCATGTCAGCGTTCGGTGGGTTATGGAAACAAGAACATACCCAGCATGCACACCCCTGAAAGCGGAGTATGGCTGCCTACATGGCGGGTTAAAAACGGTCATACACATAAAAGCCCACTCACGTATATACGAGTGAACATGGGAGTTGCAGCCCACGAACGCAAAAGAAAGAAAAGAAAGAAAGAAACCCTTTCACAGTTCAAGTCACAAATGATCATTCATCCTTTTTTTCTTTTTCATGCGGGTATGACAAAATGTTCAGCGTATCAGCATGGCCACAGATTTCTTCACACAGCATGCAGAGAAAAACATACATGTATACAGGTAACCTACTTCCGGGAGGTTATCGGCCATAGCTACTTTCGTTTTCTCCGCATAGGCGGGTAGTAGTTTGCACAGGACAGGAATCAGACTCCCTGCCAGACTCTGCACTAGTAGGTCACGGTAAAGTATGTGTAGTTAAACTTCCTTTTTCTCCCACAATACTGACAACATACAAGTCTTTGTCAGCTCTCACTTATCAGCAGGGAGAAGAGAGAATTGTCTTCCTTGCTTCTGCCTTAAAAACATTTTTATTAAATCAACTCACTCCGGACGATATAGCGTTCCAGACGTAAGGTACCGTTCCGTTCCGGACGACAGAATGCTATAGCGGTTTCGACAATTAAAATTTTTTCTACGCTTTCCTCATGGGGTAGCATAACAATCGCAACTACACCTGACATTGCGAACGTGTCAAGGGTTGAATGGAAAGTTTCTTCATGAGATTCCGTAACAACACACACCACAGTGAGCCAGCAAGTTCAGGACCCCACACGACAAGCTAATCTGCATACATATCAAAAATGGCGTTGCAGGCGATACTAGTGGACATTTTTTTTTTAGCAAACTATATCATGACAGCGGCTTTTACTGCTGCTGAAGTGATTGAAATGCTTCATACTGAAGGTTTCAACATCGACAAGGATGATGAAGACGTTGAATAAAGTATCTGCAGTGAAGAAATCAATCAGCAAAAAGGTACTGAAAGCGACTCAGCTTCTGAGAGCAGTGAAAAGGGAGGGGAGTGGGCGTTCACATGACGTGAGGAGAGGGGTCAGTGGGTCAAGTACAGTATGTTTCATTCAGTTACTTTATGTTTTGTATTTTTTGTGATTTTTTTCCTAACCCTTACAAATGGGTCGTCTGTAGAGAAAAGCAAGGGAGAGAACTATTTGTCCAGAAAGAATTAAAAAACAAACAAACAAAAAAACCCAGCAAGTATGTTCTGATTCACACTGAAAACTCAACATCTGCAATCCCTTAAAACGGAGTATGGCTTCCTATTTGTCGGGTTAAAAATGGTCATACACTTAAAACCCCACTGGTACATATGAGTAAATGTGGGAGTTGCAGCCCATGAATGAAAAAACAAAACAAAAACAACCTGGGGTGTTCCCATGGCGTTGACCATTTGTCAATTTTTCACCAGGGGATTTAAAAAATAAGATAAAAAAAGAAAAACAAGCGAAGCAAGGCCTTCAAGACTCACTTGTGATACACTTCGAAAAAAAAAAACCCAAGCTTTTTATGTATTCAGTATACTTTCAAAATGTAATGTTTAAGATGAGAAAGATCATTTTAAAGCAAATTAAGTCCCCTAGCATTAATTACAGAGTAATTTCCCTTTTTTACTATCTGCACCAAAACGTCTGCAAAATAAATAAAAATTCCATGCTTAGCAAAAGAAGTTCCTGTTTGAACAAAAAATGATAATAATGACTCCTCTTGTTGTTGTGTCAGAATAAGAGGTCAAAGTGCCAAGTTTAGAGAATACAAAAAATATAAATATAACAGTAAATGCAGTTTGCATATAATTAGGCTTCTTTTTTTTATTTTTTTGTGCCCATCCCAGAGGTGCAATATTGTTTTAAACAAGATGACTGGAAAGAACTGAATTTTTCCTATTTTTATGCCAAATTTGGTGTCAACTGACAAAGTATTTGCAGAGAAAATGTCAATGTTAAAGTTTACCACGGACACACAGACAACAGAACACCGGGTTAAAACATAGACTCACTTTGTTTACACAAGTGAGTCAAAAAAAAGAACGAAACAATCTCTACACAAAAACAACGCAAGCAGAAGCCCAGTTCTCCAAAACTGCTTCACGATACCTGGCTGTTTATAGGGGTCTTCAAATGCGTCCAGCCAGTAGAATCGCAGGACCTGGGTCCCATCGTCATCCGAGACCAACGGCAGCTCTGACGAGTCCACCTGGATATCTATTTCTGTCTGGGCGGCGTCCTCACATCTGACACTTTCCCAGCCTGTTGGTCGTTCCTCACTGCAAACCCACACATCAAAACAGAGTAGAGCTTTCAGCAAAAAAACAAACAAAAAATAGTAAAACAGAGTATACCTTAAAAAAAGAAAAAAAAAGAAGTGGAAATCATAAGGTAAAGAAACAGGTAACACTCAAAGAAAACGAAAGTAATATTTTTTTCCACAGTATATTTTTCTATTTCCAGTTACTTATCATTTTAACTCTCTCCATACGAACGGCGAAAGAGACGACGTTGACAGCGTTTCACCCCAATTACCATCATCAAAATATTGCAAGCGGAAGGCTCTTATACTGAAGACGTGAATGTTGACAAAGAATACCACAATTCTGATGACGGAAGCTAAAGGTTGGGTCATTCAGACACCCACTGGACATCCGAGGGGTCTGTGTAGAGGAGAACAGAGGACTGGCCGTACTGAGTGAGTTAATAGACCACCATGCATATGTGAACGAAACAGACTTACCACTTTAATAGACCACCATGCATATGTGAACGAAACAGACTTATCACTTTAATAGACCACCATGCATATGTGAACGAAACAGACTTATCACTTTAATAGACCACCATGCGTATGTGAACAAAACAGACTATCATTTTAATAGACCACCATGCATATGTGAACGAAACAGACTTACCACTTTAATAGACCACCATGCATATGTGAACGAAACAGACTTATCACTTTAATAGACCACCATGCATATGTGAATGAAACAGACTTATCACTTTAATAGACCACCATGCGTATGTGAACGAAACAGACTTATCACTTTAATAGACCACCATGCATATGTGAACGAAACAGACTTATCACTTTAATAGACCACCATGCGTATGTGAACGAAACAGACTTATCACTTTAATAGACCACCATGCATATGTGAATGGAACAGACCTTCTTTTCTTTTCACAGAGGTTGGCAGGTAGGTGTTACATGAAACGAACTGTGAGAAAGAAGTGTGTGTGTGTGTGCGCATGTGTGTGCATGAGCTTATGAGTGTGTGTTTGTGAGTTGGCTTTTTTTTTTTTTTTTTTTTTTTTGTTATTTCTTTGTCTTCCCCTCTGTCTCCCAAGCTCAGTATTTCCTAAAAGGATTTTTTTTTGTTTCAAGGACAGCTGGATTTTTATACATGGCCATACTAACATGGTTTCCTTTTTTTCAAATGATAAACACAATGTGCAACATACTGTGCTGAGAGACAGCCTGAGTAACAAGAGCAAAACCCACATTTATTCAATTATTCATTTATCATGTCGCAAAGTAGAAACACCCTTGCAAATTCTTAATGCTCGCTGTAGTACTCTGCAATAGCTTACTGTGTTAATGGTGTACTTCATCTTCAGTGATAAGTATGACCTGTACAAAATAATGATATAATGATGATGTTTCAATATCAGAAATATAACCTTCAATGCAAGCGAAAAAGAAAAAAACAAAAACAAAAAAACAAGGTCATCTGTAATGAACTGGAGATCGTGTGTGTATGGTTCCTGTGGGTGCGTGTATATGTGTGTGTCACTGAGTGAGTGCGTGAGTAATGTGTTTGGGTATGCGGCTTGTGTTCATTGGTGCATGTGTGCGTGCGTGCACCCGCGTGCGTGTGTGTGCATGTATGTGTGTGTGTGTGCACATTGTGTGTTTGTATGTAGGTATGTATGTATGTATCTACGTATATATGCAAGCGTATACGTGCTTGTGTTCTTTCAATTTCAATTGTCTACTTTTGTTGTTGTTGTCGTTATCATTTTTTTAAATACCTGTTGCATTTCTTGAGCTAATCAACTAACATGACCTTAATTGTTTTCTCTCACCTATGTTTCAAATTATATGCATATGTTTGTGTGGGGATGTTTGAGTGAATGTTTTTTTTAATTTTTTAATTTTTATTTTTAGTGCTATTGTAAAGCGCATAGAGCTTCTAGAATATGCGCTATAGCAAGAAGTCTTAATAAATAAATAAAAGAAATAAAAGAAAAAGAAAACAGGAAAACCGTGCTGACCTGACAAGGCCAGACTTGTTCTGCACTGAGCTGTCATCAGTTTCCTGCTGCATCGACAAGTCGTCGTCATCGTCAAAATTGATGTCCGTCAGGTCCATGGCTTCTTCTGGAAAAGACGGGGCTTTCAACATCAGTCACAGGAAATGCTAACAGAAAAATGAATGAAGAAATAGATAGAAATATATTTTAAATTAACAAATCAATGTAATACAGGGCAATCAATTTATTTTCTCTTTTTTCTTCAGCTGGAAATGGATTTTAAAAAGATATATTAACAGATCAATGTAATAATACTACAAGGCAATCAATATATTTTCTTTCTTTTCTTCAGCTGTCAATGGTTCATGCGAATAAAAAAAATCAGTGCTGTCATGCATTATTTTGGCGTGTGTAGAAAAAGTGATCAAAAACTAAAAGACAATAAACCTGCTTTATCAATCATTTCTTTAAGACTCCTTTGAATAGAAAGATCCTGTCTAACTCAGACAAAAAATTAAGCAGATTAATAAAATAAAATAAAATGGGTTTTTAAAAAAGAACAGTGAAACAGCTCATTTCACAAATAAGCCAAATCTCCGGTTCCATCGTGAAGATAATGAAGTTTCACAAAAACACAAAATGAAAATGTAAAGTTCATGCTCCACACCCCTAGAACACCCCTCTGTCCCAATGTGTGTAAATTACTGTAAATTACCTTGTAAACACCCTGTATGAAGAACCCCCCCTCCAGTTCTGTGTTGCCCCATCACCTGCACCGTTTCATTGACATCACTCCCACATCTGCCCATTCCAAGTCACCCATGCACGGCCACACCTGGCGTTCATCTGTGGAGCGATGGCCTAGAGGTAACGCGTCCGCCTAGGAAGTGAGAGAATCTGAACGCGCTGGTTCGAATCACGGCTCAACCGCCGATAATTTCTCCTCCTCCACTAGACCTTGAGTGGTGGTCTTGACGCTAGTGATCCGGATGAGACGATAAACCGAGGTCCCATGTGCAGCATGCACTTAGCACACGTAAAAGAACCCACAGCAACACAAGGGTTGTTCATGGCAAAATTCTGTAGAAAAATCCACTTTGATAAGAAAAAGAAATAAAACTGCACGCAGGAAAAAATACAAAAAAAAATGAGTGATGCTGTAGTGTAGCGATGCGCTATCCCTGGGGAGACCAGCCCGAATTTCACACAGAGAAATCTGTTGTGATAAAAAAGAGAAATACAAATACAAATCTGTCACTCCTGGAATTAATCAAAAATCACTGCCATGGAAACCAAACCTCACTGTACAGGCCCGCCCTCACCATTGTATTCCACGATTTGCTGAGAGGCTTCCGTCTTGACCGCCTGTGACTCCACTTGTTCGATGTTCTCCTCATCCTCCTCCTCTTCCTCCTCCTTGGGCTGCTCCTTCACCACTACCTCCTGTCTGTTCCGTTTCATCTGTGACTGTCGTCAGTCAATACGTACATGTATAATCAGTCGACAGGGCAGAACTAGTTGCTTCAAATATGTGTGTGTGTGTATGCGCATGCTGTAAAGGAAGTTATGGTATTTCATTCTTCTGCACGGTCCCAAGGTTGTCATAGCCGAGGGGTGGCAATGGGGATAAGCTCCCATTGTCTATAAAATGCCCCTCACGGCGCGCGTCTCCAACAGCCTCTGACAACTAAGTCCAGCTCCTAGCCTGCTCGTGTGGCTTAGATATAAGCCCGGAGGAACTGCTACTACTGATAGGAGAAGGGGCGAAGGCGGGTCACCTGGCGCCTGAAAACCAGTGCTTTGGGTAGATGGGGCTCATCAGTCTGGGAAGACAGCTCATCTAAGAGAAGGAAAACTGATTTCAAACCTCCGCTGCCTTGCGGCCATACCTACTCATAGGAAAGGCTTCGGGAGTCAACCCTGAGGAAAAATCCGGGCAGATGGAGTCCGTTAGCCTCAGCAAGCAGTTCTTCCAAGAGAAGGAAAACTCCCAAGGGAAAACCCGGCCAACTGTAAACTGTTACCAGAACAGGAGATCACCAAAGACGGCACCACAGTGGCCTCTCTAAGGGGCGTGATCTAGTCAAAACCGGCTGTGCACGCACTATACGACACATGGCTACGCAGACGACATTCTTCTGCACGCTTATTTCTGGTATGGTGACACTTTTCTCCAAGTTGTTGATTGCACCATTACTATCGAAATACCTTACCAGTACTGTACTAACGTTTTGTTGTTAAGTATTCCTTTTTGACTCACTTGTGTAAACAAAGAGAGTCTATGTTTTAACCCAGTGTTCGGTTGTCTGTGTGTGTGTGTGTATGTGTGTGTGTGTCTGCACCAAAGACATGCAAAATAAATAAAACTTCCATGCTTAGCAAAAGAAGTTCCTGTTTGAACAAAAAATGATAAAAATGACTGCTCTTGTTGTGTCAGAGTATCAGATCAAAGTGCCAAGTTTAGAGAATAAAAAAAAAATATAAATATAACAGTAAACTCAGTTTGCATATAATTTGGCTTCATTTTTTTTTTTTTTTGTGCCCATCCCAGAGGTGCAATATTGTTTTAATCAAGATGACTGGAAAGAACTGATTTTTTCCCTATTTTTATGCCAAATTTGGTGTCAACTGATAAAGTATTTGCAGAGAAAATGTCAATGTTAAAGTTTACCACGGACACACACACACACACAGACAACCGAACACCGGGTTAAAACACAGACTCACTTTGTTTACACAAGTGAGTCAAAAAGTGTCATGGAAACAAGCAACAGACAACATTATCAATGACATGATGTTTCTAAACACAATACGGACATATAAGTCATGTGATGGATGTCTTCAGACCCTTCCAAGAACGTAAAAACAATATATCAGGTTTTTTCTTTTTTTATAGCTTAAAAAAAAAAGAAGAAAAAAAGCAAAAAAAAGCAGCTTTTCATGCTAACATTTCTTACCACAGCTATTTTAGGAGCACTGTTAAATGCAGCTCTTTCATGCTAACATTTCTTACCACAGCCATTTTAAGAGCACCGTTAAATGCAGCTCTTTCATGCTAACATTTCTTACCACAGCCATTTTAGGAGCACTGTTCAATGCAGCTCTTTCATGCTAACATTTCTTACCACAGCTATTTTAGGAGCACTGTTAAATGCAGCTCTTTCATGCTAACATTTCTTACCACAGCCATTTTAGGAGCACTGTTCAATGCAGCTCTTTCATGCTAACATTTCTTACCACAGCCATTTTAGGAGCACTGTTCAATGCAGCTCTTTCATGCTAACATTTCTTACCACAGCTATTTTAGGAAAACTGTTCAACGCAGCTCTTTCATGCTAACATTTCTTACCACAGCCATTTTAGGAGAACTGTTTAATGCAGCTCTTTCATGCTAACATTTCTTACCACAGCCATTTTAAGAGCACCATTAAATGCAGCTCTTTCATGCTAACATTTCTTATCACAGCCATTTTAGGAGCACTGTTAAATGCAGCTCTTTCATGCTAACATTTCTTACCACAGCCATTTTAGGAGAACTGTTCAATGCAGCTCTTTCATGCTAACATTTCTTATCACAGCCATTTTAGGAGCACTGTTAAATGCAGCTCTTTCATGCTAACATTTCTTACCACAGCTATTTTAGGAAAACTGTTCAACGCAGCTCTTTCATGCTAACATTTCTTACCACAGCCATTTTAAGAGCACCATTAAATGCAGCTCTTTCATGCTAACATTTCTTACCACAGCCATTTTAAGAGCACCGTTCAATACAGCTTTTTCATGCTAACATTTCTTACCACAGCCATTTTAAGAGCACCGTTCAATGCAGCTTTTTCATGCTAACATTTCTTACCACAGCCATTTTAGGAGAACTGTTCAATGCAGCTCTTTCATGCTAACATTTCTTACCACAGCCATTTTAGGAGAACTGTTTAATGCAGCTCTTTCATGCTAACATTTCTTACCACAGCTATTTTAGGAGCACCGTTAAATGCAGCTCTTTCATGCTAACATTTCTTACCGGAGCACTGTTAAACGCAGCTCTTTCATGCTAACATTTCTTACCACAGCCATTTTAGGAGAACTGTTTAATGCAGCTCTTTCATGCTAACATTTCTTACCACAGCTATTTTAGGAGCACCGTTAAATGCAGCTCTTTCATGCTAACATTTCTTACCGGAGCACTGTTAAACGCAGCTCTTTCATGCTAACATTTCTTACCACAGCCATTTTAGGAGCACTGCTCAGGTCCAGAGAGCGTTTGGACGTTTTCACCTCCTGTTTCGGGGCGAGAGGCTTGGGCTGGCTGGTCGGAGCCTCTGCCGCTTTCGGTTTCTGGGTGCTGGGTTTCACCAGGAAGGGGTTGACCACTTTTCTGATAACACACAGATTTTTTTCCAATGTGAAGTCACTGGCAGAAACGAAAGCTTAAAATGAAGACAGACAGAACAGTAAACAGGTCTTGAAAGTGACTGCAACGAGTGAGCAGAATTAGTCATATTACACAAAATTTTAGAGTGACCAAATTAACACCACGCCTCTCACGAGTCACATTTCTTACAACACACACACACACACACAAATCTTTTTTTTAAAAAAATACATAAACAGTCTGAGGAAAAAAAAAAAAAAAAAAAAAAGCCCTGAAGCAGAACATGAAATGCCTATTTTCAAGAGGAGTGATGGCCTAGAGGTAACGCATCCGCCTAGGAAGCGAGAGAATCTGAGTGCGCTGCTTCGAATCACAGCTCAGCCGCCGATATTTTCTCCCCCTCCATGAGACCTTGAGTGGTGGTCTGGACGCTAGTCATTCGGATGAGACGATAAACTGAGGTCCCGTGTGCAGCATGCACTTTGCGCACGTAAAAGAACCCACAGCAACAACACGGTTGTTCCTGGCAAAATTCTGTAGAAAAATCCACTTCGATAGGAAAAACAAATAAAACTGCATGCAATAAAAAAAATAAAAAAAAACGGGTGGCACTGTAGTGTAGCGATGCGCTCTCCCTGGGGAAAGCAGCCCGAATTTCACACAGAGAAATCTGTTGTGATAAAAAGAAATACAAATACAAGTCTTGGGGTAAGATAAATGAGTAAAATACAGACAGTGAACGGACCAGGAAGTCAATTCTCTCTAATTTTACACACTCACTTGGATACACCACCAAGTTTTAACCCTTTCACCACCAGTCAGTTTAGAGAGCAAATTAACCTTGTGCAGGAACCACAGAAAAGATGGTGTCAAAGAATAGCTGGGAATTCCCCTGTGATGTGTAGAAAAAAAAAAGGCCAATCCTACCACTGAAAATTAAGAGCATTAGGTTAATACACAAAAGGCCCATCATTATCTGGTTGCACTTCAGTGACATGGGTGCTTTACCTAGCTGGTGCCGAAATGCGACCATGGCGGTGAAAGGGTTAAAACGAGCCTCTCAGCTATGAAGTTACCTCTGAGTTTCCATCCAAACCTCTAAAACATCTAAGTTTTTTTTCCTTTTTCTTTAAGAAAAAAAAAAAAGAAAGAAAGGAAGGAAGGAATGAAGGAAGAAAGGACAGGAGGAGACATTCTCAATCATTTGGATACACTACCAAGTTTCAAACAAGCCTAAGCAATGAAGTCATTCCAACTTCTAAAAAAACACCTCAGTATATTTTTCAGAGGGGAAAAGAAAAAAAAAAAGACAGAAGGAGGAAATGTTCTCAGTCACTTGAATACACCACTGCCAAGTTTCAAACAAACCTCAGCAATGAAGTGATCCAAACATCTGAAATACCTTGGGGGGGGGGGGGGGGGGATTCTTAAAGAAAGAAAGGAAGAAAAAAAAGAAAAAAGAAAAAAAGAAAGAATACAATACAATACCACAGGATGAGACATTCTCAATTCTCTGCTCTTTCACAAACTCACTTGGATACACTACCAAGTTTCAAACAAACCTCAGCAATGAAGTGATCCAAACATCTGAAATACCTGGGGTGGGGGGTGGGGGGGATTCTTAAACAAAAAACAAACAAACAAAAAAAAACCCACAGGATGAGACATTCTCAATTCTCCTCTTTCTTTCACAAACTCACTTGGATACACAAGCAAGTTTGGAACAACACTCAGCAATGAAGTCATCCCAACTTCTTAGTTTATTTCTCAAAGAAAGGACACAAAGACAGTGCAGAAGATGTTCTCAATGCTCTCCTCTTTCCAGAACTGACTTGGACACAGCGGCAGCAGCAGCAGCACCAGGGGCCTTTGCCTGTTTGCCCAGTTTGGGCAGGACGGGGGTGGAGGTCTTGGCACCACCGCCTTTCAGCTCCTGCATGAGGTCGCCAAGGATGTCGTCACCCGCCACACTGACGTCCTTCTGCACAGGTACCATACGGTGAATGATATAAATAATGATGACGTCCTTCTGCACAGGTACCATACGGTGAATGATATAAATAATGATGACGTCCTTTTGCACAGGTACCATACGGTGAATGATATAAATAATGATGACGTCCTTTTGCACAGGTACCATACGGTGAATGATATAAATAATGATGACGTCCTTTTGCACAGGTACCATACGGTGAATGATATAAATAATGATGACGTCCTTTTGCACAGGTACCATATGGTGAATGATATAAATAATGATGACGTCCTTTTGCACAGGTACCATATGGTGAATGATATAAATAATGATGACGTCCTTTTGCACAGGTACCATATGGTGAATGATATAAATAATGATGACGTCCTTTTGCACAGGTACCATATGGTGAATGATATAAATAATGATGACGTCCTTTTGCACAGGTACCACACAGTGAATGATATAAATAATGATGACGTCCTTTAGTACAGACACCACACAGTGAATGATATAAATAATGATGACGTCCTTTTGCACAGACACCACACAGTGAATGATATTAATAATGATGACGTCCTTTTGCACAGA
This sequence comes from Babylonia areolata, assembly GCF_041734735.1. Taxonomy (NCBI): domain Eukaryota; kingdom Metazoa; phylum Mollusca; class Gastropoda; order Neogastropoda; family Buccinidae; genus Babylonia; species Babylonia areolata. The sequence continues at coordinate 3,803,106 of NC_134888.1, read as the reverse complement.
CACCACACAGTGAATGATATTAATAATGATGACGTCCTTTTGCACAGACACCACACAGCAATGATAAATAATTATGATGTTCTTCGGCACAGACACCACATGGTGAATGATGAATAATAACAACGTCCTTCTGCACTGGCACCAAACAGTGAATGATAAATAATCATGACATCCGTCTGCAAAGGTATTTGTATTTGTATTTCTTTCTATCACAACAGATTTCTCTGTGTGAAATTCGGGCTGCTCTCCCCAGGGAGAGTGCATCGCTACACTACAGCACCACCCATTTTTTTTTTTTTTTTCCCTGCGTGCAGTTTTATTTGTTTTTCCTATCGAAGTGGATTTTTTCTACAGAATTTTGCCAGGGCCAACCCCTTTGTTGCCGTGGGTTCTTTTACGTGCTCTAAGTGCATGCTGCACACGGGACCTCTGTTTATCGTCGAGAGCAGCCTGAATTTCACACAGAGAAATCTGTTGTGATAAAAAGAAATACAAAAATACAAAAAAATACAAAACTGTTTGATCTCAAACTGATCACAGAGAGTGACACGGGGAATAGAGGTGAAGGCAGTCACAGAGACAGGATCGGGCAGACTTGCTTTAATTTATATTTGGTTTACTGATCTGGATCTTCGACACAATGGATACTTCTATCAAATCAAAACAGTATTTCATGACATATAAACAACCAGCAGTATCATTAACTCACTCTGGACAAACAGTTTTCTCCCTTGCTTTCCCCTGCAGACGACCCATTTGTTAGGGTTAGGAAAAAAAATCACAAAAAATCCAAAACACAAAGTAACTGAATGAAACTCCTTGTACTTGACCCACTGACCCCTCTTCTAACATCGTGTGTACACCCACCCACCTCCCTCTCTTCACAGCCCTCAGAAGCTGTGTCACTGTTAGTACCTTCTTGCTGGTAGCTTTCTTCACAACAGATACTTTATTCAACTTCTTCATCATCCTCGTTGATGTCGAAACCTTCAGTTTGAAGCATTTCAATCACTTCAGCAGCAGTAAAAAGCCGCTGTCGTGATCTAGTTTGCTCCAAAAATTTCCACTTGTATCGCCTGCAACACCATTTTCAATATATATGCAGATTAGCTTGTCATGTGGGGTACCAAGGTCAACAGCTGGCCAGCGAGTGTACAGTTACGGAACCTCACGAAGAAATTTTCCATGCAACCTTTGACATGTACGCAGTGGCCGGTGTAGCTGCAATTTTTATGCTACCCCATGAGGAAAACGGGAGAAAAAATTTTAATTGTCAAAACCGCTATAGCGTTCCGTCATCCGGAACGCTACCTTACGTCAGGATCGCTATAGCGTTCCATCGTCCGGAGTGAGTTAAACTATGCATTCATTTCAGTTCCTCAGTTCACCTCTGATTTCTTCTTGCTTGAAGCAGCAGCCGCAGCAAACATGGTCTTGATGTCCTTCTTTGGCTTGGTGCCGGGACGTACGATGTTTTTGTTCTTCTTCTTGCCACCATCTTTGGATTTGCCTGAAACAGCAAGGATATTTAACCCTCTGAGCCCCGAGTTCCTGAGCAATTTTAACCCTTCTGCCTGAGCTCCTGAGCCAAAATTTGCAAATAATTGGTCTTTAATGTGTCACGGCAGATATAAAAAGAGTGCCCTGACCACCGCTTTACCGGTGGTAGAGAAAAATGACATAATGCCTAGCCACCGGTTGAGCGGTGCGTAAACACTTTGTGTCATGTTTTGCTATTGGTTGACTTATATTGAAATCGATCTTTTTTATCCAAAGCACATGCACAAAACACAGTGAAAAGGCACGGCCATGTTGGTACTACGTTTGCTGATGTCAGAATATTACGGTTTTTCGGATTGGCTCTTCAATATAAGTCAACCAACAGCAAAACACGACACAAGTGTTTACGCACCGCTCAACCGGTGGCTAGGCATTATGTCATTTTTCTCTACCACCGGTAAAGCGGTGGTCAGGGCTCAAAGGGTTAAGGGCAAAGCCATGTCACAGCCACTGTTCCAAGACTCCCCCCTCTTGGAACGCAAGACGGAACTCACTCTCGTACAGACATCCAGTGCTCCATTCCCTTGAGCAATGGAACCTTCACAACACCAAGAACCCAGCACTGGGAAACTTTACCCTAAGGTAAAGTTGAACAGGTTGTTAATTCATCTCTGTCATTTAAATTTAAATCCATTCGCATCAAAAGTCTTCATACAAATCTTAATAAAACACACACATTCCACCAGCTCTCTATTTTCAAGTAAAGGACTTACTGAAATCTTGCGTTTGTATGATCTAAATGTAGTTGGTTTGGTTGTTCTTTTTCTTGTCTTTTTTTATTTTATTTTTTTTATTTTTTATTTTTTTTTACTAGTTTTCCTCTATGTCTGCTTTAGAATGTATGTTAACTCTCTCCATACGAACGGCGAAAGAGACGACGTTAACAGCGTTTCACCCCAATTACCACCATCAAAATATTGCAAGCGGAAGGCTCTTATACTGAAGAGGTGAATGCTGACAAAGAATACCACAATTCTGACGACAGAAGCTAAAGGTTGGGTCATTCAGACACCCACTGGACATCCGAAGGGTCTGTGTAGAGGAGAAGAGAGGGCTGACCGTACTGAGTGAGTTAAGACACTGTTGTAGTGAAGAAAGTCATAAGCCTTGTGGACACACACTTTTACTTTCTAATCAAGTATCAGTAAAGATGTATCACATTGTATTTCTTATCCTAAAGTATTCTGTGTTCCGTATTAAATGCAAGTGAGTTGATTAACTTGATCACAGTTCTGTTTCCTCACCTTCACCTTTGGCGACAGACGTCTCGTCCATATCATCGTCAAAAATCTCCCGTCCATCTTCGACATAACCCCCTCCATCTGCACAACAAAGAATAATAATAAGTATTTATGAATTATATAGCGCTGAACCTTGTGCAGAGATAAATCAAAGTGCTTTAACACCAGTCATTCACACACATGCAGAACTCTAAACTTGAGAAACTGAAAACAAAGAAGAGGCAGGAGAGGAAGGCTATTTTGGCAAGAGGTGGGTTTTTAAGGCCAGACGTGAAAGAGCTGAGTGTGGAGACCTAACGATGCGAAAGAAGTTCATTCCAAAAGCATGGTCCCGACAGTGGAGTATTTGAATGTGGGTATGTATAAACAGAGTGGATCCGAAGCCAATCGTAGAGAGCGAGATGGGGTGTAGAGGTTAAGGCAGCCACAGAGATAGGAAGGGGCAGATTTGTGAATACATCTGTAAGAGAGTGCTGATCTTGTACTTTATTCTGTGTGAGACAGGGAGCTAATGGAGCAGTCGCAAAAGAGGCAAAAACACAAGAAAGAGGCAAGCACTGATGCAATATCTCCTTACTTTTCTTCTTTTATTATGTCGCTGCCTCACCATCTGCGCTGTCTCAGTCACATTTCTCCCTCCCCTCTCATCCCAAGTACATCACATTTCTCCCACAACCACTCATCCCAAGTACATCGCATTTCTCCCACAACCACTCATCCGAAGTACACATTTCTCCCACCCCTCTCATCCCAAGTACATCACATTTCTCCCACCCCACTCATCCCAAGTACATGGCATTTCTCCCACAACCACTCATCCGAAGTACATCACATTTCTCCCACAACCTCTCATCCCAAGTACATCACATTTCTCCCACAACCTCTCATCCCAAGTACATCACATTTCTCCCACAACCTCTCATCCCAAGTACATCACATTTCTCCCACAACCACTCATCCCAAGTACATCGCATTTCTCCCACAACCACTCATCCCAAGTACATCGCATTTCTCCCACAACCTCTCATCCCAAGTACATCGCATTTCTCCTACAACCTCTCATCGCAAGTACATCGCATTTCTCCCACAACCACTCATCCGAAGTACATCGCATTTCTCCCACAACCTCTCATCCCAAGTACATTGCATTTTCCCACAACCACTCATCCGAAGTACATCGCATTTCTCCCACAACCTCTCATCCCAAGTACATCACATTTCTCCCCAACCACTCATCCCAACTACATCGCATTTCTCCCATAACCTCTCATCCCAAGTCCCCCATACACACACACACAGCCACATCAAAGATCATCTGCTGCAGTCTTAGCGCTACCAGTCCACTGGGAACTATTAAGGTTCGTTGAAATGACCATGAGGCCACACAACGGAGAAGATCCGACATTGCTGCTGAACCCAGTAGCGTTCAGTACTGCCTCTTCTGATTCAACACATGCGATTGCGCAAGACAGTACAAATAATTGCTTAGTTGCAGAGCTTAACTGAGTGAGTGTACCCCTCACCCACCTTTTGTCTTCACCAGATGTTCCATAACTCTGGTATGACAATTCACACACAGAAGCATGTTGATCAATACACACACACCCCCCCCTTTTACTCACAAGTATACACTGTGCAACACATCACTCAGTGGAGTGATGGCCTAGAGGTAACGCGTCCGCCTAGGAAGCGAGAGAATCTGAGCGCACTGGTTCAAATCACGGCTCAGCCGCCGATATTTTCTCCCCCTCCACTAGACCTTCAGTGGTGGTCTGGACGCTAGTCATTCGGATGAGACGATAAACCGAGGTCCCGTGTACAGCATGCACTTAGCACATGTAAAAGAACCCACGGCAACAAAAGGGTTGTTTCTGGCAAAATTCTGTAGAAAAATCCACGTTAATAGGAAAAACGAATAAAACTGCACGCAGGAAAAATATCAAAAAAATGGGTGGCGCTGTAGTATAGCGACGCGCTCTCCCTGGGGAGAGCAGCCCGAATTTCACACAGAGAAATCTGTTGTGATAAAAAGAAATACAAAATAAAATAAAAAACTTTTACTCACAAGTATACACTGCGCAAAACATACACAGTAAATAACTATGTTCATACACAAACACCGCACGTCGGGAAAAATATGCAAATATAAATATTGATAGAAACAAAATCATCCAATACACCATGACTGAGCAATGAAATAGTGATACTTGAATGGTTGAAATCACATACAGTACAAGACATGTGCTCAGCCGTTACTTGCTTAATCTTTCAGCAACTCATTTTGATCACATATGACCATTTAAGTAAACTTACTAATGCTAAAAATTTTTTTTAATGTTGATTAACTGGAGAAATACCACTGAAACATAAGCAGCCAAAATATTCAACAAAATGTATTGTGTTCATTTAGTTCATTCTGCTGTTCCAAAACATGACAATTCCATAAATGCACCTCTGAGGATTCCAAACAATAAGAACAAACATTACACCTTTTACATATATGTGATAGTCAGTCATGTCCGACTATGACCATCAGAACAGCAGAGGAGGAAACTGCTGTCCTGACTATTTGAGCTAGAATTTGATTATAGTGGAGAGTGTCTTGCCCAAGTTACATCCCCACTCTCTCAGCCAAGAGGGTTTTAGGACAGTCGGCACTGGGATTGTTCCCAAAGGCCAACTAGCCCACAAGGCTGCAGCACTAAGAGCCAGTGCAATTTTGCCTCCTAGTTTGAGAATCATAGTCCTTCACAAAAGACCAAGCTGTAAATGATTTCCCAATGACTGGAGAAACCATTGATAATACAGCTCTCACTTTGCTGTTGGCCCAAATGTAAACTTGTCAATCTGTGATATAAGCTGAGTGTTGGGCCAAACCTTTTTCATATTACATGTATTTCACCTTCTAAATGCAGTCCTGCTTTTACGTTATACAAATGCACTCTTACCATCATCAACGATCCAGTCATCCTCTTGACGCTGTCGAACGATATCAGAGTACTCTCCCTCTTCCACCACATCGTACACGTTTTTCTCTTCCTCCATCTGATAAAATGAAATTTAAAAAAAAAAAAAAAAATACACACTTTCATTTGAAATGTGGTACACATTTTTCTCCCCCTCCATCTGAAAACGGAACATTTTCCTTTATAACTGCTACGCTGAAATATACTGCTGACATGTTGTCCTTTGCAAACTTTTCCTTGCCTGTTGAATCTTTCTCAAGTGTAAAGTATCAGAAAATATTTCTTCCAGTGCAACCAATGATCTCACACCGATACTACATACATCAATTCTTTGATCTTGTATTCCTGGACTGTGCCTCCTATGTTAACTCATTTCTACTAGTGTGCGATCTGTAGGGGTGAATTCACACTGGATGTGTTAGTGTAACCATTGCTCAGTTTCAGTTTCAGTAGCTCAAGGAGGCGTCACTGCATTCGGACAAATCCATATACGCTACACCACATCTGCCAAGCAGATCCCTGACCAGCAGCGTAACCCAACACACTTAGTCAGGCCTTGAGAAAAAAAAAAGAAAAGAAAAGATAAATACATTAAAAAACAACAACAAAAAAACTACTACCACTACTAATAACATGTATAAGGCGCAAAAACCTGATGAAGCCAACTATAAGCATACATAAATAAATAAATAATAATTATAATATAAAAAAGTAGTAATAATAATAAGAAGAAGAAATAAATAAATAAATAAAAAAGACAATAATGATGATAAATAAGCAAACAAATGCAAAACATGGAGACACACATTCACACATACACCCACACATGCATAACAGACATGCACCAAACATGCAGCTTCACAGACACGAAAGCACAGTCAAACACACACAAACACACATGAGCCCCAACACACACACACACACACACCCTCCCCCCCCACACACACACATTACACTGCACCTCCTCTACCCCCCTCCTCATTTCTCACTGAACACTTACACAAATTATGGGATCTTTAATGTGCATAACTGAACCTATATATCATGTGTACACACACAAATAATGTCAAATACCAGCAGGTCTCTGTATATGTAGACCTTAGACACAAGCAATATCTCCACCCTCAATTCGCCAGGCACAAAATCCAAGGATCTCACACACCTATGGAACAGACATCTATTTCTCTGAAGCAAATTCATGGAAAGCATGAAAGGCAATCATATGAAAAATAGGGCTTATGGTTACCATTACGTAGAAATGCACCAACTGTTGTCACAGTCACATCAGTGGAAAATCACAAATTAACAGGCAGAAATATAACTGCTTTTGAGAAACAAAAGTCCCAGCTTTGATCAATCCGTCCATAATTTGAAAATCAATACATAGGAATATATACCAAAAGAATATCAATGGACAACTGGTGCAAATATTTGAAAGTTATTCTTTTAAACTAAGGAAAAACATATTTTCCATCACTTACATCAAACAACCTGAAACTAGTTCAGTAGTTGTTACAAAGAACTTAGTTAAGCAAACAAAAAAACACAATGTGGTACACACACACACACACACAAAATTGCACTCACACAAATAAATTAAAATTCGAACCTCATATTTATTTTTAGAACCTTGTTCCTTGGCTTTGCGGAACCGTTCTAAAGCGGCAGATCTTCCTGTCTTGTCGACCCGCTGTCGACGTGACCTTGATGTCGCAAGCGACTCTGTCGGCTGGTCTACAAAATGAAAGGAAGGAAGTGATTAGAAAACAATATCAATGGTGCATTAATGAGAAGAGAATCTTAGTTGAGAATACGCTGACTATCATGTAAACATTGTGATTTTTCAAGCTGTTCTTTTTCTTATGAAAACTGAAGAAAAATCTGAGAACAGTGTAAGTTTCTTAAGGAGGCATCACTGCATTCAGACAAATCCATATATGCTTACACCACATCTGCGAGGAAGATGTCTGCCCAGCAGCATAACCCAACACACTTTCACAAGATTCACTGTCCTTAAAAAGAGATGCTTGGTGTGGTGGCACACAGTTAAATCCTGTTCAGTACAAATATAGACATACATAAGCCATTCAGCTGATTCACATACACTCAGAAGCACATAATCTCAGCTGCGTCAAATACCCATGCGCCCGCCATCAACTTCCCTTTCACACTCGCAATAAGAAATTACTAAAAACATGTAAAACGACCTTCAAATATTAACAAGTAGGTTACAATAATAAATAAGCCTGTCTTATCAGGCCTTGAGTGCATGCAAATATTTCAGTAAAGTCTATCACTCAGAGCCTCAATAACAATAGTAATAATAACAACAATATGCAGGCTTATTTCGCACAGTATCCCCATCTCAAATGGGGCTTATCATGCTTTACAATAAGATACATAAATTTAAGACTAAGTGACATGAAAATATATATATATATTTTTTTTTTTTTAACGTACTTTAAACTAAGTGACATAAGAATGTGTAAATAATCACATGCAATATCACAGTCTCACATCACATGGGTCCCAAAATCACAGCAAGATAAAACTTATCACATTCACCCTAGTCAAAAATTACACCAAGGAACCAGGCCACGCAGAACCACACCAAAAAACATCACAAATGCACGCAGATCAGCACCACGAGCAAAAAAGATGTGTTTTGAGTGCTCTCTTGAATGTGGGTGTTGGGGTGTGACGAATGTGTGTGGGCAGTGAATGCCTCAAGGCATCTGGGTAATGAATAGAGAAGGCTGATGAGGGGAGGGGACTGCAATCACATGCTGCTGTGCTCCCCTTCATTGGTAGTTCCATACTAGGAGATTATACAAAAAAATAACAATGAATCATTTGGTTGGGGGTAGGAAGGAATAAGACAGAGGTGGGGTGAGGGGCTGGTTGTTTTGATTTGCTTTGATAATTTATACATTCACATGACCTGCAGATCCCCTGTAACTGAGACAGAATGATCAGGGTATCCTTGTCACTATTTCGAAGAAATTAAAATTACCTTTTTGAGTTGTATGAAACATAGAAATGGCAACTCATAAAGCCATGATGATGCCCCGATCATGAAAATGAACTAACTACTGCTACTACTACTGACAATTCCATGGATCTAGAGTTGATATTGCTGTTGTCTTTGTTAAAATAATTCACGAATACTCATGATACTGCAATGTATTAGAAAGAACAAAATAGGAAAGAAAAAACGGAAAATGAAAAATGCTGGCCACGATCACGAGTACCCAAAGGACGAAAAAAGAAAAAGAAAAAAATTACCCAACTTTATAACTGGATCTTGTTTAGGATCTTGTATGATATAATGTTACATACTTATTAACAAATTTATGTTCTTTTACATTACAATGTACTGGTTAACATAATCGACCATGTGTATAACTGAGCAGAAGACTGATCCCGATCACAAATTGTATTGAACTATTTAAACAGGGTTTATAGAATAACACTGGTGATCTGCGATGATCAGATCTCTACTTGTTTACCTGTGTCGTCTGCCATATCGTTGTCGTTTTTAGTGGGCGCCATGGTTCTTCAATGTTGGCGCTAAAAAGACAAGGGAGATCATTTCCATAACTACAATACGTCAACAGTCGTTTTCTTTTTGTAGAAAATGGCTTTTTAAAATGCTTCTAAAATTATTATGCTTTTGATCAGGAACAATTGTTTTTGTTTGGGTAAAAGAGTTTAAAAAATAAACTGGATGAAATATCAACGCATATTATGATGACGTTTTCTCATATCCGCATCAGTGTACACTTCCGCATCGCTCAATAACAACAATCAAGCAGAAGTACAGAAAACCTGACAACAGTTGTTGATAAACGGATCAGTACAAACAGGTAAGAATGGAATTTTCATGAAAGTGTGACTATGTTGTGGTGCCGTAGAGTTATGAAGACAGTAAGACCCAATTGACCTTCGGCACGTATTCATAAACTAAATGTTGCAATCCCAACGCTCGGTTGAAGGATCAGGAACAAAAAAATGTCGCGGAAGCCAAGCTGGCAGTCATTGCGTCAGACGCATCGCCAGCGAAATGAATAATATGATACGGTATGTGCTATTTGTGGTTCTTTTTCTCTTACCCATATGGCCCAAATAGCAGATGCTCGAGGTTAGGGAAGGATCTCTAGGTTGGGGATCGAGGGATCGGATCTGAGCTTTAGAAGATGATGGGGATGATGACATTGCATCCTGTGGAAATTCATGCGTTCCGGGAGGAATGATTAATGTGTATACATAGTTTAACACTGAGTGGAAAGGTATCTGCCTAAACGGTTATGTTAGATAAAACTGGTTACTGTACCTGGGGGTTCGTTCTCATGTATGTTACTGACCACCATCACCATGTCTTCTTATCAGTGCTGGCATACTTGAGCATTTGGCAAACCAATCTTTTCTATGCTTCTCCTTGGTGGAGACAGACACGGACTGCATTTTCCATCTACTTTAATTCATCTTGCCATTCTTGGTCTGTGTCACCTACGGTCATAATCCCTGTGCAGTATTTCCTAACTCAGTGTATAGGCCAGGAGGGGTGGCAAAAGTGCAAGCAGTACCTAGTGTTTCCAGAAACAGCCACCCACTCATTGCAGTCTGAGGTCAGCCTTAAAGTCACATGCTGTGTGTCAAGATCAGGAGGCAGGAACAGCCAGTGACCCAGAAGAACCCATGCATGACATTGCTGAGACTGTCATCTGAAATCTGACTTGGGGAAGAATTGTAAAGTGGCATGCTTCCTAATATTCTCTCACTTCTTAGGCAGATGTGTTACCTCTAGGCCATCACTCCACAGCATGGAACTCTCCAGTGGTCTATTATTCTACAAATGTATGTGGTCATGTAGGCAGTGTATGGTAGCTTTAGACAAAAAAAAAAAAAAAAAAAAAAATCCTGTCTCCTCACTGACTTCTCTTCCTGCACAGCAACCCCTGTTGCTCAAATAGCATTATGATTTATATTTTATAACTCTTAATGTTTTATACAATCCAATATCCATGCTCCCAACCCACCCTTCTTTCTATAATTCTGTTGTGGATAACTCTTGCCACTTTCTTTTAATAGTCCTAACACACATTTACTTGTAGTCACATGACAAAATCCAAGCCATGACACGCATTTACTTGTAGTCACATGACAAAATCCTAGCCATGAAACAAAAAAAGAGGATCAGAGTTCACAGTCTCACCACTTATATAAATCAAATGTAGTGAATGATTAGGTCTTCACTGAATGTCTACAGTTTTTTGCCAGCTGGCTCATGTCAGTGAAAGTTCTTGGAGAAAGAGCATTTACACTACCCAGTCTGGGATTGCCAAGCCTCCACGGTTGTTAATTAGTGTACAAGGAGATGATGTGTCTTGTTTCGTAGATCAGACTTCTAGATTCACAACAGGATTGGTGATGTCGCTGAACACCACAGCCGAAAGACCAGTTAATGAATTATAGCTGTACATATGACACTGGCAGCTGGCATATTTCCTGTAGACAGTATTTTTGTCTGTCTGTGTGCAGCTGTTGAAAGTGATAAATGTATGACTGCTTTGAAAGATAAACATGTCAACAGAATCATTTTCATAGTCAATTGGATTGATTTATTTATCTTTGAAAATTGTAATTGTTAATCAATATGATCAGTCAATATTTTATTATTTATTAATTTATTAATTTCATTTCATTCATATGTTTCATTGTTTATTTAACTAATTATTGGTAAAAATATTTCAGACATCATTATTTTGGCAACAGTTTTCTGACGGACAAATTATCATTTTACTCTGGCATGCAGTAGTGGTAGTAGTAGTAGTACTAGTACCAGTAGTAATCATATAATCACCAAAGTGACCCCTGGACTTTTATCAGTGATTCACTGTCACAGTGTCAGTCACAGTGGTGCAGAAAGATAGTGACCATTGCTGACGTGAGGTGCTCTGTGTAAAGCCAGAAGGCCCCAGTTAACAGAAATAGCCTACTTAAACTGGATACGTACCATGTATGATCAGTACACATATTCCCAGTGGCCAGTAAAGCGACTGAACTGGCAGCTTTAGTGGTGTACGACTTCTACAGTACAGTTCACGATTGAGGGCACACTCTGGGACTTGGTCTATAAATTTTTAGATAGCATCCGTTCAGCACTCAAGTGTGCTCAACAAATTTCCAGTTGGTGTGGGTCTTCACATCCTTTGTGAATGTGCAGTGGTTAGTTCAGGGACTTTCTGGTTCTCAGCGTCGTTTCACAAATTTAGAAATTAAATAAAAGAAAGGCGTGGTACAGCGCCTGTTTTGTTTCGCCTAAAAAATCTGAATCGAGAAATATGCCATTGACGACAAGATCCCAAAGCAAAAGAAGGTGAGATGAACACAGGTGCAAGGTATTTATCAGTGTAAATTGTGAAGAATGTGGTCAGTGTTGTACTTTATATATATACAAACTAAAGAGTAGGTTTTTATTTATTTTGCACTTTTCCCTAACAACCAGAAGTCTCAAGGCACATTACAATAAGATGTGTATTATGATTATTTTCACTATGCCCCTATGATGTGGGATATCACTGAGTAATGTGAATATTTTAATCATGTGATGGTAAGTTGTAACTGAAAATGTGCTTGTGTGTGTGTGTGTGTGAATGTGTATTGTGTGTGTAACTGAGTGTGTGTTGTTGTTGTTTTTTTGTGTGTGTATAACTGCATGTGTGTGTTTGTGTGTGTTTGTTCGTGTGTTTAACTCTGTGTGTGTGCATGTGTGTGTGTGTGTGTGTGTGTGTGTGTGGAGCAGGAAGGGGGTAATGGCCAGCAGTGCAGAGGTGGAGGTGGGGATGGAGAAGGTGGCGGTGAGCAGAAAACGCACCCACAGCGGTCGCTGTGTCAGGGAGCCCAGTAGTCTTCCTCAGCCAGACGTGGTTGGTCATCTCTGCCCTCCGTTGTCTCTGTCTATCTTTCTCTTTTCTCTCTCTCTCTCTCTCTCTCTCTCTCTCTCTCTCTCTCTCTCTCTGTGTATTGTTGAGGCAGTATGTATTGGTTTGGTGTATTTTTGAGTGGATGGTCGAGTCAGTCCCCATTCATTTTGGTATTTTATTATCATTACATTGTTGTTTTTCTTTTTACTTTTAGTTCTGTTTCGTTGAGTTTTTGTCAGGATGTGACTTAAGTGTTTCCAAGTATTGCATATTTTCTTGGTTTAAACTGACTGTTGTTGTTTTGAAGCTAAAATATATGCATTTATGTTGTTGCCCCCTTGTCAAAAGACCTTTCTTGGCAATGACAATAAATAATTCCAGTGTCCAGTCTCTCTCTCTCTCTCTCTCTCTGCCTCTGCCTAGCCCAGTCTTCCTTTTGTTTGAAGTGGGCAGTGATAGATCTTTTTCTGCCCCACATTTTCTCTCTGTCTCTCTTTCTCACTCCTTTCTGCCTGCCTCTGCCTATTTGTATTTGTCCACAGCTTTCTCTTTCTCTCATTCACGCTCTCTGTCTCCCCCCCCCCTCCCACCCCCCACCCCCCTTCCCTATGTGACTGTGGGTATGTCTGTTTATCTATGTGCCGTCTTTGATGCTCATAGAATTTCCACAAAATTGGGGATGGTGTGTACTATTCTCTAGAGGAGTTACTTTCCCTGCCATTCCCCCCACCCCCAAGCCCCCAACCCCCCCTACCCCAACTCCCCACCGCCCAGTAACCCCCACCCTCTCTGTAGCTTTGCCCAGGACTTTTTTTTTATTTTTTTTTTTATTTTTTTTAATTTTCCAAAAACATGTATACAATACAAAGAATAGTATGAAACAGACATACAATGAACAGTAGCATCTTCCACTACAGAGAGAGATAAGACAAAATAAAACAAAACAGACTATAACAATTGCCCAGGACTTTTGAACACACAGAGCATAAGGTAGGGACTTCCGGTCCCTCTCTGCCTCTTTGGCTGCTTTAGGTGTTTTGTACAGTATAAACCAGTACAGTATTGAGTATACAGCTGATAACCCACTGTCTGTGTCCAGCAGCCTGAGTAATTATTTATGGTGTCCCGAGCTGTGGCATGGTACTGGACCGTTTGGGGGGTCTGTGTTTGGGTGATGTCATACCGGAGCTGGGTGGATTCTCTGCACTCCCCTCCCCCCCTTCCTCCCATCAACCTCAGTGTCCTCCCCCCCTCCCCCCGTCCCCCACCCCTCCTTATCCACAGGCCATGTGCTGTCTGTCTGTCTAGGGTGTGAAGGATGAAGGGTCATGTTAAAGGGAGTGGCCCAGGGGCAGAGTTTGCTATCAGAATGGCATGCACACACACACACACACACACACACACACAGACAGGGACACACACACACAGACACACAACACACACACAGACACACACACACAGACACAGACACACACACAGACACACACACACACACACACACTTACACACACAGAGACACAGACACACAGAGACACACACACACACACACAGACACACACACACACACACATAGAGGGATGGGGTTTGCCAGGAGAAGAACATTCAGACACACATGTAGGGGAAGCATTGTTTAACGGTCACACATGCACACACATGGTTGTGCATATGGAAATGAATGAACACACACACACACACACACACACACACACACACACACACACACAGTGCTTACTCATATGATGCTTTTGGCCAGTGCTGGGTTGAGAGAGGAGATTTCTTTTTCTTTTTCTTTTTTTCCAGTATGCCAGGTTGGCATGTTTAAATGTGCATGGCTGTGTGCAACACACACACACACACACACACACACGCACACACACACACACAATCTGTTTCATGCATGAATGCTCACTCACTTACTTGCTCACTCACTCATGCATGCACACACTCAGGCATGCATACAGCTAGCTACTCACACATGTACTCACATCACACATGCATGCATGTACACACACACACACACACACACACACACACACAGATGCAAGGATGAAAATATAGGTTTCTTCTCTCCTCTTTTTTTCTTCTCCTTCATTTGTGGGCTGCAGCTCCCACGTTCACTCATATACATGTACATAATTGGTGTGCTTTTATGTGTATGGCCGTTTTTTTTATTTTTATTATAATTATTATTTATTTATTTATTTATGTAAGCTTATCTATTATTTATTCACCTTTTTTTCTTTTTCTCAAGGCCTGACTAAGCGCGTTGGGTTACGCTGCTGGTCAGGCATCTGCTTGGCAGATGTGGTGTAGCGTATATGGATTTGTCCGAACGCAGTGAGGCCTCCTTGAGCTACTGAAACTGAAACTGAAATGGCTGTTTTTACCCCGCCATGTTGGCATCCATACTCCGTTTTGGGGCGGGGGGGGGGGGTATAGGTTTCACATTGTTCCTGTCTGTGTTTTACAGAATATAGGTCCGGCTCCTTTCCACAGTGAAGCCCTAGCAATGAGGAACAAAGAGCAGTGTGACTATTCTATACGTATCGCCCTGGAGGATGCCCGTAAAGGCCTAGGTAGGTTGCTTGCTCCAGCTTGTGTTATCATGTTTGATGTGTGTGTGTGTGTGTGTGTGTGTGTGTTTGTGTGTGTGTGTGTGTGTGTTTGTATGAGTATGTGTGTGTGTGTGTGTGTGTGTGTGTGTGTGTGTGTGTGTGTGTGTGTGTGTGTGTGCTTTTCCTGTCCTTCTTTACAGAAAAAAAACCTTCTTTTTCATATGCTTTCAGATGGTTTGTATTTGTGTGTGTGTGTGTGTGCTTTTCCTTCTCTCTCTCTCTCTCTCTCTCTCACTTTTCTCTGATGTGATGCCTGTTTCATGTGTAGTGTTTTTTGTGTTATATTTATTATTTAGTTTGTTTTTTTCATTATATCATCAGATATAAAAGAGTTCTTTTCACCATGTTATAGAGCATGTTAACTTCAATCAAAGAATGATATTGTGGCGCATGCACATTCCGAGTTTATTGGTTCAGGACAAAGTAAAGAAGAAGTGTGGAGCCGGACGGGCCTAATGACCAGAGGTTAACGCGTCCACCTAGGAGCCGGGCAATCTGAGCAGGCTGGTTCGAACACTCACGCGTGAGCGCACCATACTTTCTCCTTCCTTTCCTGCGTCAATCTGTACCTGAGTTGGTTGGATGTGCCAGAACGCTATACATTGGAATGGACGTCAACCGAGGTCCCGGTTCAATCATGCGCGCTTAATGAGAACTCCCAGGGCAACAAAATGGTTACCCTGGAAAATCGTAGAAAAATCCACCCTTTTAAAACAAGGCACGCACGAGATTTGAAAATAAATAAAGTAACGCTAAACATCGGGTTGGCCGCTGTTAGTGTACAATTGCTCTTTCTACCCGTGGGAGTATCAACCCGATTTGTACTGACTGAGTGTCATAATTAATATTTAACTCGTTTTAATCATTTGTAGTAGTATTAATTTCCTTATATATATCGATTGTGGTCAGTATTAATTTCCTGGATCGTCGCTTCTGTACAGCAATAACAGTGTCCGATCAGACAAGGAGATAGCAACGGTTGATAATGAATACAGGTGAAGCATGACTGTGTAGTGAGAGAAAGTCAAAGCCCAGGTACCTGACATGGCAGAATTGAACAATTGAAACTTAGCTTTGGTGGCGTTTTGTTGTTGTTTTTTTGATTTAGAGTTTTTGTCTTTCATTTGATCACATGCAGTCATTGATTGTTCGTGGTTTATCGTCCAAACAAGAAACCCTGACAATGTAGGTTATCGAGGGGACAAAGTAAGGCCACAACAGGGGAGATCAAAACATTCAGCGTCATTGCAGAAATAGTATCATATGTCATATCCAAATAAGTCTTAAGTTTTAACGAGCATGAATACAAACTCGAAGTTGAAAAATGATTCCAGCACTGTATTTGTCTTGATTCCATGAGTAAAGGTCATCTTTCACTGTTAGCGAAATTTCCGTCAAAAAATAGCTATTTGTCATCAGTGCAGTCTTGGGTGCAGATTCCACAGTTTATATGCGTTCTCAGTGCGTTACAAAAAGTAAAGAATGACGAATGTGTTGGCAGCCCCGCGGCCGGTACGAGTGTACGCAGACGGCATCTACGACATGTTCCACACCGGCCATGCCCGGCAGTTGATGCAGGCCAAAATGGCCTTCCCGAACGTTTACCTCATCGTCGGTGGTGAGCGCACCTCTTCTGCCTTCGCTTTGTGCTTGGTGTAAATCTGTACCCATGGAGCTTTGTGTTGGGAATCGTGCTCAGGTTTCAACGGGCGCAATAGCCGAGTGGTTAAAGCGTTGGACTGTCAATCTGAGGGTCCCGGGTTCGAATCACGGTGACGGCGCCTGGTGGGTAAAGGGTGGAGATTTTTACGATCTCCCAGGTCAACAACATATGTGCAGACCTGCTAGTGCCTGAACCCCCTTCGTGTGTATATGCAAGCAGAAGATCAAATACGCACGTTAAAGATCCTGTAATCCATGTCAGCGTTCGGTGGGTTATGGAAACAAGAACATACCCAGCATGCCCACCCCCGAAAACGGAGTATGGCTGCCTACATGGCGGGGTAAAAACGGTCATACACGTAAAAGCCCACTCGTGTGCATACGAGTGAACGCAGAAGAAGGAGAAGAAGAAGGAGGAGAAGTCACCCATCATTCGTTTCCTGCGTCATTCAATCAGATTTCAGGCACGCACACATACACACTCAGACAGCCATGTCCCATTTTACATGTATGACCTTTTTGTTTCCTTACCCCTGCGCTGTAGGCAGCCATACTCTGTTTTCAGGGCTGCGCATGCTGCGTATGTTCTTGTTTCCATAACCCACCGAACGCTGACATGGATTTTAGGATCTTTAACGTGCGTATTTGGTCTTCTGTTTGCGTGTACACATGAAGCTGGTTCAGGCACATGCAGGTCTGCACTTACGTTGACCTGGGAGATCGGAAAAATCTCCACCCTTTTACCCACCAGGCGCCGTGACCGTGATTCGAACCCGGGACCCTCAGATTGAAAGTCCAACGCTTTAACCACTCGGCTGTTGTGCTCGTCTGTGTCAGTGTTAATTTTCCTCGTGTTTGTTACCATCGATTGTGTGTCAGTATTAATTTTCCTTGTGTTTGTTACCATCGATTGTGTGTCAATATTAATTTTCCTCGTGTTTGTTACCATCGATTGTGTGTCAGTATTAATTTTCCTTGTGTTCGTTACCATCGATTGTGTGTCAATATTAATTTTCCTCGTGTTTGTTACCATCGATTGTGTGTCAGTATTAATTTTCCTCGTGTTTGTTACCATCGATTGTGTGTCAGTATTAATTTTCCTCGTGTTCGTTACGCTGGGTTCTGTATCAGCACATGTGACACAGTGTGCAGCGACCGAATGACCAACGAGAAGAAAGGCAGGACGGTGATGAACGAATACGAGCGCTACGAAGCGGTGCGGCACTGTCGCTACGTGGATGAGGTCATCACCGACGCCCCATGGACTCTGGACATGGACTTCCTGATTGAACACAAGGTGAGAACACCCACACGCTTTGGGTGGCGCTTTTTTTTTTTGTTTGTTTGTTTGTTTGTTTTTGTTTTTTGGTCTTCATGAGTTGATCACATGAAACACGATCATTTTGATTGCCTTTTCGCTGGCTTTCCATCCGATCCCCAACAGAGAAAGGAAAGACAGGATCGACTGAGAGGTGGAGAAAAAAGTACGATTCGAGGGGGCAGAGTTGAATTGAGCACACAAAAGGTAAGAATACAATAAAATCAAGCCGCATGCAGCAAAATAAGGTCAAATGAATATGCTTAATAGCCCAAAAAAGCATAAGATGAGACAGAGCGTGAACCTGACAAGATGGCGTCGAGAGCCTTGGCCAAAGGAATGATTCAGCGCTTGTAGTTTTTAGAGGCGTTTGATTGGCTAAGAGCGGACTGGGCAAGACGGGTCATCTTTTCACTGTTAGCCGCGCGAAATTTGGCCAAGCAGAACAAACCGATAGGCCTAGTTTGCATCAGTGCAGTTTGGAGTGCAGAGTCCACCCAACTCCATAATTTTTCAGATCTCCCAGGTCAACATATGTGCAGACCTGCTAGTGCCAGAACCCCCTTCGTGTGTATATGCACACAGAAGATCATATATGCACGTTAAAGATCCCATGATCCATGTCATGGAAACAGGAGCATACCCAGCATGCACACCCCTGAAAATGGAGTATGGCTGCCTACATGGCACAACAAAAAAACAGGGTCATACACATAAAAATGTTACATGTCTGTCTGAGTGTGTATGTGTGCGTTCCAGTGGCAGCCGTCAGTCGGCTCTACCCAGGTAGCCAGCCTGTTGTGTAAATGACCCCGTGTTTGTTAACCCTTTGAGCCCTGAGTTCCTGAGCAATTTTAACCCTTCTGCCTGAGCTCCTGAGCCAAAATTTGCAAATAATTGGTATTAAACCCTTTGAGCCCTGACCACAGCTTTACCGGTGGCAGAGAAAAATGACATAATGCCCAGCCACTGGTTGAGCGGTGCGTAAACACTTGAAGCGTGCAAAGTATCAACTTGGCCCATCAGGGCAGAAATCAGGGACAAAACGTGCAAGAAAACAACTGTACACAACGCAGCAAGTAATTGATATGCTTGATGATTTATCAGAAGTAGAGTATGACAATGATTACTCTGATAGTGAGGTGGAATTCGAATCAGATGATTTTGCTACAGATAGTGATGTTGAAAATGAATCTGAGCATGCAGAATCAGTTGATCAAAGGAGGCGTGTCAGGTTGAGACTCTGCACGCTTCATGGTAGAAATCGATCTTTTTTATCCAAAGCACATGCACAAAACACAGTGAAAAGGCACGGCAGTGTTGGTACTACGTTCGCTGACGTCAGAATATTACGGTTTTTCTGATTGGCTCTTCAATATAAGTCAACCAATAGCAAAACACAAGAGTCAAGATGGCTGCCAGAAAAAGAGGAAGCTGGTCAGGGATACAGAGGGGAGGTAACCTACTTCCGGGAGGTTATCGGCCGTAGCTACTTTCGTTTTCTCAGCATAGGCGGATAATAGTTTGCACAGGACAGGAATCGGACTTCCTGCCGGAGTCTGCACTAGTGGGTCACGGTAAGTATGTTAGATAAACATAATTTTAGGAAAAAAAATTCCTTTTTGTTACACTAGCACTAGCAGGAGGAAGACAATGCCATAGTTCAAGCGCCGCCCATATTTCACTATGTTTCGTACCTGCTCTGTGGGCGGTGCAGGCGCAAGGTGTGGCGCCAGTGCGTAATGGCTGCAGCAAGTTAGCAATGAGTTGCTGGTTGTTTGGTTGAGCAGCTTGCTGAGATGCCATTAGTGGATGGGAAACAGCAGCAATCGGCGGTGTGGCAGATGGGGTCATCACCGCATAGCTTTGTGGGACCGTGCATGCACCTGCACTGTAGGCAAGGAGCAGTGCCGGTGCAAGGGAAATAACTGCGGCGGTCACCAGCAAGGGTGCCGAAGCAGGAGTTGCCACCCTTGGATCGGGCGCTCCGGACAAGGGGAAGGGTGCACACGTATGGGCGAGCGTGTCCCCTAGTGGTCCACCTTCCTAAAAAAAAAAGATCGCGCCTTAATTTTAGCGCGATCGCCCAATCGAGCTATATAATTATGTGACCTGGTTGGAGACATAATTTGACAAAAAACAAGAACGCCAGAGTATCGACAGACAGACAGAAAATACAAAAAAAAAAAACTTAGCCGTATGAAGAGCACAGGAATAGGAGTCATGATGGCTGCCGGAAAAAGAGGGCGCTAGTCAGGGGGGCAAAGGGGAGGTAACCTACTTCCGGGATGTTATCGGCCGTAGCCACTTTCGTTTTCTTCGCATAGGCGGATAATAGTTTGCACAGGACAGGAATCGGACTTCCTGCCAGAGTCTGCACTAGTGGGTCACGGTAAGTATGTTAGATAAACATAATTTTAGGGGAAAAAAATTCCTTTTTGATACACTAGCACTAGCAGGAGGAAGACAATGCCATAGTTCAAGCGCCGCCCATGTTTCACTATGTTTTTTTCTCCCATTATTTTTATTAACATCATTAATGCCCTGAAATGCCTCTCCTATGGTTTGCGGGACAATGAGCAACTTGATGTGATTCCATTGGACTACAGACATTCCTGTGGTGACGTGATGTGGGTCTGTCTGTTTACAGATCGACTTTGTGGCTCACGATGACCTGCCCTACACAACTGGCTCTGCCGATGATGTGTACAAGTTTGTCAAAGAGCGGGGAATGTAAGTCAGTGTGTTGGGCTGGGAGTGAAGTGATGTGTACAAGTGTGTGTCAAAGAGCGGGGAATGTGGAATGTAAGTCAGTGTGTTGGATGGGAGTGATGTGTACACACAAGTTTGTCAAAGAGCGGGGAATGTAAGTCAGTGTGTTGGGCTGGGAGTGATGTGTACAAGTGTGTGTCAAAGAGCGGGGAATGTAAGTCCGTGTGTTGGGCTGGGAGTGATGTGTACAAGTGTGTCAAAGAGCGGGGAATTGTAGTCAGTGTGTTGGGCTGGGAGTGATGTGTACAAGTGTGTCAAAGAGCGGGGAATGTAAGTCAGTGTGTTGGGCTGGGAGTGATGTGTACAAGTGTGTCAAAGAGCGGGGAATGTAAGTCAGTGTGTTGGGCCGGGAGTGAAGTGTACAAGTGTGTGTCAAAGAGCGGGGAATGTAAGTCAGTGTGTTGGGCTGGGAGTGATGTGTACAAGTGTGTCAAAGAGCGGGGAATGTAAGTCAGTGTGTTGGGCTGGGAGTGATGTGTACAAGTGTGTCAAAGAGTGGGGAATGTAAGTCAGTGTGTTGGGCTGGGAGTGATGTGTGCAAGTGTGTTAAAGCACGGGAAATGTGTGTCAAGGTACAGGGAATGTAAGTGTGTCAAAGAACAGGGAATGTAAGTGTGTCAAAGAACGGGGTATGTAAGTGTGTCAAAGAACGGGGAATTAAGCCTGTGTGTTGGCTGGGAGTGATGTATACAAGTGTGTTAAAGCACAGGGTATGTAAATGTGTCAAAGAACAGGGAATGTAAGTGTGTCAAAGCACAGGGTATGTAAATGTGTCAAAGAACAGGGAATGTAAGCGTGTCAAAGAACGGAATGTAAGCCTGTGTGTTGGCTTGGAGTGATGTGTACAAGTTTCTAAAAGAACAGGAATGGAAGTGTGTCAAAGAATGGGGAATGTTGGTGTGTCAAAGGGAACAGGGAATGTAAGCATGTCAAAGAATGAGGAATGTAATTGTGTCAAAGACTGAGGAATGTAAGTGTTTCGAAGAACTGGCAATGTAAGTGTGTGAGTGAACAGGGAATGCAAGTCAGTGTGTTGACTTGGAGTGATGTGTACAAGTGTGTCAAGAAATGGCAGTGCATGTATGTCAAAGAACGAGGAATGTAATTGTGTCAAAGACTGGACCGTGTAAGTATTTCCGAAGACAATAAAGTACGTCATACTGTATTGTACTTTATAATGGATTCAAGGTAAAGAATGTGAGGGACATCAATATAAACAAAATAGTCTCAAAGTCTGTGGCCTTTCATGCCTTGCTCTCATGGTGACCTCAGTTTCGATACCCTTCCACTTCTGTGCTTGGGGTGAGTCCTGTCAATGTCGTCAGAGTCGACAGATTCATGGGGGGCTGTTGTTTGAGGGATGTGGTGGCGGTCTCCACTCTGAGAGGGACGCTCACTCAGTCTGGCTGTGCGACTAAGCCATTATTGTCGTTAGTAGAGGGCTTAGTAGGTGGTGTCCTAAGTACGTTAAAACAGAACAGGCACCACTGAACACCACCGAAGTGACTCAGCAGCAGTGCAGGGTCCTCTCTGGTGTGTGGCCTCCTGGCGACCTAACATCGATGGTTCCCTGTGGACTGCCGACGCTGGAACTGCGACGGACGAACCCGGGTATGACTGTGTATGGGGGAATCTAAATGAGCGGCGTGGGAGTAATAATGCCACTGAAAAGGTGCAGATGATGGGGCAGAAAAAAAAAAGAAAAAAAAGAGTGTGTGGGTAGTGCCAACCACATTGGCACACATGTCAACCGCATGCTCATCCACACTGAACACGTATTTCTGTTGATTACAGAGTTTGTTGTTGCTCTGTTCCACACAGGTTCCTTCCCACAGAAAGAACAGAGGGCATTTCCACTACAGACGTCATCACTCGCATCATCAAAGACTACGATGTCTACATTCGCCGCAACCTGGCAAGGGGATACTCGCACAAAGATCTCAACGTCAGCTACATGAAGGTTAATATTTTTGGGGGGTCTGGATTTTAATTTAGAACAGAATCATAATTTATCTACACTTAATCCCGAAAGAAGCTTTTAATTACACATACTTTACCGTGACCCACTGGTACAGACCTCCTTTACTATGTGACTGAAATGCCGGCTCTCATAATGTCATGTATTTCACATCCAGGTTTTTAACATTTTTAAAGATTTTTGACTTTGGTGCTTTAAAGTTATTTCGAAAAGTTGAGGTTTTTTTGTTTTGTTTTGGGGTTTTTTTTTTGTGATGAAACATCTCTCTATCTATCCTGCTTAGCTTTGACTGAGTTCAGTTGTTGTTTTTTTCTTGCTTGATGACAAGAGTGCTGTCCCTGTTGTTGTTTGATGACAAGAGTGCTGTCCCTGTTGTTGTTTGATGACAAGAGTGCTGTCCCTGTTGTTGTTTGATGACAAGAGTGCTGTCCCTGTTGTTGTTGTTTGATGACAAGAGTGCTGTCCCTGTTGTTGCTTGAGGCATAGCTGCCAACCATTCATAATTCTATCGTAATTCAATAATGTCAGCCCTTTACTTCACAGTATAAGGATCAGTTTTCATTTTATCAGTTTTAAACTATGCCCCCCCCTTCCCTCCTGAACCCACTGCCCCGACAGGATTCCGAACATTGGGTCTGGAAGGTTGCCTGCGATGTTGAGGACAAGAGTGCTGTCCCCTTGTTGTGCTGCTTGATGATGACAAGAGTGCTGTCCCCTTGTTGCTGCTTGATGATGACAAGAGTGCTGTCCCCTTGTTGCTGCTTGATGATGACAAGAGTGCTGTCCCCTTGTTGCTGCTTGATGATGACAGGAGTGCTGTCCCCTTGTTGCTACTTGATGATGACAAGAGTGCTGTCCCCATGTTGTGCTGCTTGATGATGACAAAAGAGTGCTGTCCCCTTGTTGCTGTTTGATGATGACTAGAGTGCTGTCCCCTCGTTGCTGCTTGATGATGGCAAAAGAGTGCTGTCCCCTTGTTGTGCTGCTTGATGATGACAAAAGAGTGCTGTCCCCTTGTTGCTGCTTGATGATGACAAGAGTGCTGTCCCCTTGTTGTGCTGCTTGATGATGACAAAAGAGTGCTGTCCCCTTGTTGCTGCTTGATGATGACAAGAGTGCTGTCCCCTTGTTGCTGCCAGATGATGATGATGAGTTCTGCCACCCCCGACCCCCTGCCCCCCCCGACCCCCCTCATCCCTCCCCCCCACTGTTGTGCACAGGCCAAGCGGCTGAAGATCCGGGAGAACTACGCCAAGCTGGAGGAGAAGCTGAAGGACAAGGGGAAGGAGCTGATGTCAGCGTGGAGGGAGTCCAAGGACAGCTGCAACCTCCTGCTGCACAAGTGGGAGGAGAAGAGCAAGGAGCTCATCGGCAACTTTGTCGACATGTTCGGCAAGGAGGGGAAGCTGGTCAGTGGGGGGGTTTTTGTTTGGGTCTTTTGTCTTTGTCTCTGTCTCTGTCCGTCTTTGTCTCTGTCTCTGTCTCTGTCTCTCTCTCTCTCCGTCTTTGTCTCTCTGTCTGTCTGTCTCTCTCTCCATCTTTGTCTCTCTGTCTCTCTCTCTCTCTCCGTCTTTGTCTCTCTGTCTCTCTCTCTCCATCTTTGTCTCTCTCTCTCTCTCTCCGTCTTTGTCTCTGTCTCTCTCTCTCCATCTTTGTCTCTCTGTCTCTCTCTCTCTCTCCGTCTTTGTCTCTCTCTCTCTCTCTCCGTCTTTGTCTCTCTGTCTCTCTCTCTCCGTCTTTGTCTCTCTGTCTCTCTCTCTCCGTCTTTGTCTCTCTGTCTCTCTCTCTCCATCTTTGTCTCTCTGTCTCTTTGTCTCTGTCCTTCTCTCTCCGTCTTTGTCTCTCTCTTTGACTCAATCTCTCTCTCCGTCTTTAGTGTCTCTGTCTCTCTCTCTCTCTCTCCGTCTTTGTCTCTCTGTCTCTGTCTCTGTCTCTCTCTCTCTCTCCGTCTTTGTCTCTGTCTCTCTCCGTCTTTGTCTCTCTGTCTCTTTCTCTGTCTCTCTTTGTCTCCATCTTTGTCTCTCAGTCTCTCTCTCTCTCTCTCATTCTCTGTCTCTTTCTCTCTCTCTCTTTCTTTCTCTCTCTCTCATTGTCTTTCACGCTCCTTTTCTCTCTCTCTCTCTTTCTCTCTGTCTCTCTCATTCTCTGTCTCTACTTTATCCATCCCTCTCTCTTTTTGTCTCTCTCTCTTGCTCTCTCTCTCTCTGTCTCAGTCTCTGTCACTCTCTTTGTCTCTCTCAATCAGTCTCTGTCTCTGTCTGTCTGTCTGTCTGTCTTTCTCCCTTCCTCTGCTCTCTCTCCCTCTCCCTTTCTCTCCCTGTCTTTCTGTGTCAGAATCAGAATTTCAAATGGGGCTTTGGCCTTATTTTGAACAGAATATGAAATATAATTTTGATTCTGATTCTGATACTGATTCTGAGTCTCTGTCTCTCTCTGTCTCTGTCTGTCTGTCTGTCTCTCTCTCAGTTTTCAGGCATTGCCTTTGGTCCTGAATATATGCAACACAGAATATATATGGACAATACAGAACAAATGCACACGCATGCACTCACACACACACACTCTCTCTCTCTCTCTCCCTCACAAACACACACACATTCTCTCTCTCTCTCTCTCTCTCTCTCACTCTCTTTCTCTGTCTCTCGCAAACACACGTACCCACACACACACACACACACACACACACACACACACACACACACACACACACACACACACACACACTACACTACACTACACTACACTGTGTTTCTCCAGTTAACCTCACCATGTCAGTAATGTTGACCTGACACTTTACTCTCTCTCTCTCTCTCTCTCTTTCTCTGTCTCTCGCAAACACACGTACACACACACACACACACACTACACTACACTACACTACACTGTGTTTCTCCAGTTAACCCCACCATGTCAGCAATGTTGACCTGACACTTTACTCTCTCTCTCTCTCTCTCTCTCTCTCTTGTCTCCCTTATGTTTTTTTTCTGACACCCTTTCATGAGGGGCAATGGCCTGTATGAATAAACCATTCATTCATTCATTCATTATAGTTATTATTTATTTATTTATTTGTGTAAGCTTATCTATTATTTATTCACCTTTTTTTTTCTTCTTTTTTTTTCCTCAAGGCCTGACTAAGCGCATTGGGTTATGCTGCTGGTCAGGCATCTGCTTGGCAGATGTGGTGTAGCGTATATGGATTTGTCCGAACGCAGTGACGCCTCCTTGAGCTACTGAAACTGAAACTGAAACTCATTCATTCATTCATTCTCTTGTCTCCCTATCCTGCAGAACAAATGGTTCACTGAAAACACCATTCGCATCGGCCGCGCCATGTCGCCGCCAGCCAGCCCTTCCCACGATTCCGTGCCCTCCCCGACCTCCGACCTGGCCGCCAGTCCCCCGCGGAAACGTGGGCGCTACTCTCCTGGCTTCAGTGGGGACGATATCTCCGACGAGGAGGATGAAGAGTTTGAGGAAGCAGAGTCCTATCCATAAGTGTGCGTGCGTCATGGCGTTCTAGTCGTGCCCTCTGTTTGGGGAGGGGTGGGGTGTGGGAGGGGGGCACCGGGGTTTGTTCTGGCTTCACCTGTGTTCATTTTTTTGAATTTGAGGACGACGTGACTAGAGGGAGGTTTGGGACCTGCAGATATCTCACTTAAACAGAATAATCACGAGTGTTTATCTATGAGCTCGTTTCCGTTCATCTACAGACAAGAAATTGAGTACACTGTCTGTCAATCACTTTTGTGTATTTTCATTAAATAAAAAGATGAAGGAAAGGAGAAAAAACAAAATGTTTGAGTTCATTTCCATGGAATTATTATTATTATTATTACAGAGTTCTGTGAAGAGAAACGGAATAACACATACCAGGAGCACTGTTTTTGAGGAGAGTGCGCATGCGGTGTGACAGCTTCAGGAATTATGAGGTTTTTGTGATGTATATTTATTTGAAATGATGAATTCCACATTACGGCATTGACGTGCATGTTTACTGACCTTGACCTGTAAGCAGTGAGATGACCACATGTCACTGGATCTCAAGAGAAACATCCTGACAGATTGGTCTTGGGCGTCCATCCTTCAACATTGTATAATTGTAGACAGGCCTCTGAACTGGAATCTTTTGCTTTTAAGATAATAAAGAGAGATCAAGTGGTAAAAGTTCACTGCGTAAAGTGCCCCTAAATGGTGGGGTTTTTTTTTGTGGTTTTTTTGGTTGTTTTCAGTTTACAGAACAGAACATGTCACAGAGACCAGTATGAATTCATTTATACGTCTAATCCATATACCAGTTCGAACATCCATCCATGTAATATATCACACACACTTTTAAGATAATAAAGCGAGATCAAATGGTAAAAGTTCATTGTGATTAAAATGCCCCTAAATGTTTTGTTTTGTTTTTGTTTGTTTGTTTTTTTTGTTTGTTTTGTTTTTGTTGTTGTTTTCAATTTACAGAACAAAACATGTCACAGAGATCAGTATGAATTCATTATTTATACGTCTAATCCGTATACCAGTTCGAACATCCATCCATGTAATATATCACACACACTTTGACAAAGACACTCTCTCTCTCTCTCTCTCTCTGTCTCTGTATCTCTCTCTCTCTCTCTCTCTCTCTCTCCCGCAGTGTTCAGTTTAACAGAATCAGTTTCTTGCCTGCAGATCCCAGCCTTTCATTACATTGCTGGTCATACTGTCCACTGTCTTAGTTTTGTATTTTAAATCATGGATTAGGGACACTTTAAACACTAACATTTTTTTATATATATTGCCTTAAATTTACTGTAGTTACTTTGAGAAAATATTGTAAAGCACTTTGAGAGATTATTTAAGATTCCAATATCAGATCAGCTCTGAAGATAATCAGAGGGGTAAAGAACATGATAATGCTTTGATGTTGTTGTTGTTGTTGTTGTTTTATTGTGTGGCTTTCTAATACAAGTGCTAATATTGGAGAATTTGGACAAAGGCAAGTTTTAAAATATGAAGTCTCACTGGATAAAATCTGAACACCAAGTTGTATTATTTGGAATTCCAGTATACACAAACACAAGCGTATTTATAAACGCACAAGCTACCGCAATCAGCTTGCCATATATATATATATATATATTATATTTAGTGATTCTGTTGGCAATGTGTTGATGTGTCTTTCTTGTCCGGTTTGCACTTTGTGCGTGTGTGGGTCTCTGTGTGTGTGTATGTGTATGAGTTTTTTTGTTTTGTTTGTTTGTTTGTTTGTTGATGGGTTTTTTGTGTGTTTTTTTTGTAGATATTTTAATGTATCTGGCATGGATCACACATACCACGGCTGCCTGTCAGCTTGCCTCAGTGCTTACCGACAGTATCTGCATATTGTGTCCCCCTTTTTTGCTGTTCAGGGCTCTGATCTGCACAATCAGAAACAAATCATTTTCAAGGGCATTTTCAAGTGTTACGTGTTGATTAACATATATGTATTCTCACCACTTTTTCTTTCATCAGAACATCATTAACTCACTCAGTACGGCCAGTCCTCTCTTCTCCTCTACACAGACTCTTCGGATGTCAGTGGGTGTCTGAATGACCCAACCTTTAGCTTCCGTCGTCAGCCGGAATTGTGGTATTCTTTGTCAACATTCACCTCTTCAGTATAAGAGCCTTCCGCTTGCAATATTTTGATGATGGTAACTGGGGTGAAACGCTGTTAACGTCGTCTCTTTCGCCGTTCGTATGGAGAGAGTTAATCATGTCAAAGAACCAACCCCCACCCCTCCATCCTGCCCCTTTCAGACACGCCTACTAAAAGTCACACATTCTCTGCAGGAACAACATATGACAGTCTGGAACTTCCACCCACCTGATGTTCACCCACAATGTGCGCACTCCATTGTTACGAAATGTTAGTCATAGTTCTGTTCCATTAACCAAGGTGGGCTGACGCTGCCCTGAACGGCCCTGCAGTTTTTCATTCAAGCTTCTGTGGCACGCGCTTGGCAGTCTTGCAGCCTTTCAGCCTGAACCTTTTTCATGTGCACAGGTGTTTCTGAATAGGATGAAAATTGATATTGAGAGGGTTGTTTTGATGGTGTTATGTTGTAGAGTGTTTTCGTGCAACTTTAAAAAGATTTGTGTGTCCCATAAACTGGTAACATGCTTAGTTAGAGTGTCGTTTCTGCTTATAGTGCATCATGGATACATTATACACAATCTGCTTTTCAGCAGGCTTTCCTCCAAACAGTTCAAGACAGCAGAAAAGAATTTTGATTATAGATATTAGTGTTAGGGAAGCGAATTTTGCAGTCATTGCACAGATTCAAGGATGACAGGTGTGTGCAGTAAGTCGATGTTTTTAAGCAAAAGAGGGGCACAGAAAGAAGCGTAATTCAGAAAGGGGATGGGGTAGGGTGTTAATTCTGATATAACATGGAGAGGCAATATCTTAAGGCATAATCATTGGGATGAGACGATAAACTGAGGTCCCGTGTGCAGCATGCTTTTAGCGCACGTAAAAGAACCCACGGCAACAAAAGGATTGTTCCTGGCAAAATTCTGAAGAAATATCCACTTCGATAGGAAAAGCACATTTAATTACACATACTTAACCGTGACCCAACTAGTATTTCCTTAAAACTGCTCGCAGGAAAAAATACAAAAAAATGGGTGTAGTA
The DNA here is from genome assembly GCF_041734735.1 of Babylonia areolata. Taxonomy (NCBI): domain Eukaryota; kingdom Metazoa; phylum Mollusca; class Gastropoda; order Neogastropoda; family Buccinidae; genus Babylonia; species Babylonia areolata. The sequence goes on along the minus strand of NC_134888.1, from coordinate 3,773,406 downwards.
TAGCAACACGCTCTCCCTGGGGAGAGCAGCCCGAATTTCACGCAGAGAAATCTGTTGTGATAAAAAGAAATACAAATAGATACAAATGTTTTATATGTCATCCTTTTCATTACATGTGACAAAAACCAGCTTTTATCCCAGCACTCTTTATGCACAAGCACACTCAAATACACATTGACAAAGTTTTTCAATCTTGCCACACCGTGGTGGTGTTTTCTTTTTAATTTAAAGGGACTGGTTGACCAACATCTGCATCCTGTTTTACTAGCTGCTTTGCATTTTTGTTGAATGAAATAACTGGTTAGAACAAGAACAAGATCGTGCTCTGATTTAGAAACAGAGCATTTAGAAGCAACCAGTGTATGTTGTATTTTAATTATGTGTTTTATGATTGACATCATGTCTTACGTGTGTTGTATTCAGATGTCCAAGTTTGTATTTTTTACTTTTCATGCATGTTACCGTATACTCAGGATGAAATGAAAAAAGTGTTACAACATTCTTTGACAGATTTCTGTTCATTGCTTTATTTTGGGAACATTCCTAAACAACAGTCAATCAAATAATTGTATCAGCGTTGTTATGATTATTATCTCCCCCTGATGCCCAATGTAAGAAATGAGTGTTTCGCATCAAATGAAGTCTGTTTCTTTATATGTGGAGAGATGCATTTGAAATTCCATGCATTGTTGTATGTTTTGTTTTCAAATTCGTATTCTGATACAGGGTCTGTTTTGAGTGCTATGAACTACAAAACTTTTACAAACAAATTGCTTTTTTTTTTATGTATGTGTTCATGTTTTGAGCATTGCTCCTTTTGTTTTTTTGTCGTTTTTTTTCTTTTTTTCTTTTTACAGAATCTATATCCAAGCACATATTGATACATATCAAAATATATATTTAAAAAAAAGAGCATTTGTTGACAGAGTGTGAGAAGGACGTTATGTCAAACGTCTGTATGAATTCACCTTCTTTGTTATTTGAAATTGTCCTTCATTTTTAGGTTTAAATCTGAAAATATTTGGTTCAATCTTATTTGGAGTTGACATTGTATACATGTAACTGCCTAATCAAGGATTAAACACTTCGATTCATTCATTATTTACAATTACTTGTTCATTATTTAAAGTTTATATATTCATCACTGAAAGTTTTAAGTAATTATTATTTTAAGAGTCTTTATTCATTGTTCAAAGTTTATGTTGGTCAGAATGTAAATGATGTGAGCCTAGGACAAAATGATCTTCTGAACCGAACCACAGAATTACTGTTGCACACACTGCCATGGCCTTGAAAACCTGTTTCAGGCAAAATACAAATCTAAATAAGATCAGAGAATTTTGGCGTCAGTACCGGCAGGCGTTCAAGTGCAGAAGTTGTTTGTATTTATGCATGCTGCTTTGCTTGCTTGCATATGTCTGTGTGTGAAAGAGAGAGAGTAAACAACAGACCAGGAAAGGTTTTTGTATTCTTCAGAGAAACTTTGTCAACAGGTGGAACAAACTATAAAATAAATAAATTAATTAATTAGTTAATTTTTTTTTTTTTTTTAAACAAACAAGTGTTTCCAAACGGGTACAGTTTAACAAAATTATCTTAAAAGTCTAAGGTATGAAACAGAAAATTATATTGCTTTAAAGAATACGACATATAATCGGTTTCTGGCTGACTGGTTCTGTTACAAACGTCTTGTAACAACCTAGAAGAAATGTACAACATAAGTGAAAGATGCTAGTCGATTCACCTGTACTTTTTTTCTATTCACTGTGATGTATTGAAATGTCAATTGTGCAATGCTGTTACCTGCATTCACTATTATCATTATTATATTGACTACTATTATTATCCATATCGTTAGTAGTAATAATATTATTTTAGTTTTTTGCTGGTTTGCTTCTGATTAGACAGAGTTCTGAAAGGTTTCACAATTTGATCTAAAAATGAAGTGGATTCAAAACCTTTATTTACATTATTCATTTATAATTTTTCTTTATTTCTAATTTTTATTGATTTTTAAAATTTTATTTTTTTTTTTTGTTGTTTTTTTGTTGTTGTTTTTTTTTGTCAGTACACACGATAATGCTATTTTCTTTCTGTTACTTTGTCTTTTTAGAAAAGTGTATCTCAGTATACTGAAACTTCTGAAATGTGAAAAAACAAAAAACAAAAAAAACAAGATACATATTGCGATACAGCCCTGTGTCATTGAAGGAGAGTACTTGTAACCTGGTGTTTGTGGTCAAACAAGCTGATCAACTTAACTGCTTCCTTTTTTTTTAAAAGGAAAGTGATGATAACCGATGCTGATTCAGGTTTAAATTTTTCCACAGAACTATGTGCACAAATGTGGTAGTGTTGATTGATAAATGGGAGGTTCTTTCTTCTGGTTATATGGGGCATTTCTACTATACGAAAATGATGCATTTCTGTCATTGTTTTTCCCCAGTGTGTCAGTATTTCTGTGTGTGTGTGTGTGAATTGGATAAATATGAACGTTTATGTGTATTTGATTGTGCTTTCATATCTGTGAAACTGCATGTTTGTTGCATATCTGTTATGCATGTGTGTGTGTGTATGTGTGAACGTGTGTCTGCATGTTTTTCATTTATTTGCTTATTTATCATCATTGTGTGTGTGTGTGTGCGCGCGCGCCCGCGCCTAGAGTTGACTTAATGAAGATTTTGCGCCTTTTAAATAGTAGTGGTAGTAGTAGTGGTATTATGTGGTTGTTGGTTTTTTGTTTTTGTTTTTAATTTATTTTTTGTTATTATTATTATTATTTATGTATTTCTCTCTCTCTCAAGGCCTGACTAAGCGCGTTGGGTTATGCTGCTGGCCAGGCATCTGCTAGGCAGATGTGGTGTAGCGAAATATGGATTTGACCGAACGCAGTGATGCCTCCTTGAGCTACTGATACTGATACTGATACTGATAAATATGTTTACAAGTTTCCTTTAGCTGTGAACTGCATCCAGCAGTGAAGAATGACTTTGAAGATAGAAACAGCTCTTGCTGGCAAACAATAATTATCAGAGGAGCAAACTAATGCATGAAAAAAAAAAAGGTAGCAACTCGATAAAAGTCAGTCTTTTGGCACAGAGACAGTTTGTCAGTCATTAATATCTGAGAGTACAAAAATGAGAATGTTCATTTATTCATTTATTGATTGATTAATTGCTGTGATTCTTTAGAAATGCATGACAAGGACTCTAATATGACTCGTTTTCAAGAAACATGACCGAGCTGAATAAATTCAGTGATATTGATTAGTTATGGAATGAATGCAGCAAATCCTAAGAATACATCTTTAACCTTTTGTTAAAAGTTAAAATTCCATGGAACAAAATCCATGATGCTCAATAAACAAATGGCCATACAGACACATAGAAAGTGATAGCGCATTGTGACGATATGTCTCCACGATGAGAACGGCCCAAAGGTCACACAGAGGATTTTGATCTGACAAAAAGTGATACAAGATTGTCCGTTTGCGGTGAGAATTTGTGCTTGTTATCTGATTTTTGGTGTTGATTTTGGGTTCAGAATTTGTGCATGCTGAATTCATGCTGACCAGTTTTTGGTGATAATTTGTACTTGTTATCTGATGTTTGGTGTCGATTTTGGGTTCAGAATTTGTGCATGCTGAATTTGTGCTGTCCTGTGGTTTTGCCCTTCTCTTTGAAGAGTTTTCATATTTTATTTGGTTTAATTTGTGCTTAACTGTAGTTTGTTTGTGTTGCTGTTGACTTTTAATTTGTGTTTTACTGTAGTTGTTTGGTTTGGTTTTGTTGGTAATTTTTTTTTATCTTTGTTTTTCCCTTTTTTTGGTGTTCTCCTTACTTTGAAGAGAAACTTTTTTTTTCTCTCATTTCTTGTTGAATTCAGGTTTTATTGTGGTTGGTTTGCTTTATTGTTGTTTTTTTTGTTTGTTTGTTGTTGTTGTTTGTTTTGTTTTTTGTTGCTTTGAGCTGTCATTCCGTGAATGTGAATGTCGACTGTCTTATTCAGAAGTCCACTGTGTCTGTTCTTATTGCGTGGGTCAGCATTTTACCGAACCGTATCATGTGGTGTGACTATACTTCAGTTATTCATTCAGTGAGCTTAGTCAAGTATCAGTAAGTGCCCATTGCAATGTTTTGCTACATTTTGTTTTGTTTGTTTATAAAGTGATTTTTTTTCTTTCTTTCTGGACATCAAATGAAAGGAATCAGTTTGTTTGAACTTCTTCTTCTGCGTTCACTCGTATGCTAACCCACTGAACGCTGACATGGATTACGGGATCTTTAACGTGCGTATTTGATCTTCTGCTTGCATGTACACACGAAGGGGGATCAGGCACTAGCAGGTCTGCACATATGTTGACCTGGGAGATTGTAAAAATCTCCACCCTTTACCCACCAGGCGCCGTCACCATGATTCGAACCCGGGACCCTCAGATTGACAGTCCAACGCTTTAACCACTCGGCTATTGCGCCCGTCATTTGTTTGAACTGATTTGATTTAATATCTGTTATGTCATATTGTGCAAAAAGTCTCAAAGAATAGTTTTTAGAGTTCCTTGGGGTTTTTTGCCATTGTTTAGGCCAAGTTATTTAATTCACTTGAGTTAGGTTTTGGCTGTGAAGAATAATTCAGACTTTTTTTTTCCGTTTCATTAATTCTTTACTGTAACTGACTGATTCCTGTGATAAAAATGAGCCACAGAGAGAGAGAGAGAGAGAGAGAGAGAGAGCAGCTGTTTGAAGTCTTCAATGACCTCCAAGAAAATTTCCAAATCTGGTCATAATTTGAATTTCAGATTATACCTGTGTATCACCCAGGTGCTGCTCAACCATTCCCAGTATATGCCAATATTGTATTGTATTTATACTTTTGTGTTTTGTGTGTAAGTCTCTCTCGCTCTCTGTCTTATTTGGCCACACACTGACTCAGTTCTTTATGAGCATGAATTGTAAGTGTTTCTTTTTAACTTGTGTGTACATCTGCATGTGTATGTGTATATTGCTTTAAATGGTGCAATGGAACATGAATTGTGTTGGCATTTTCTCATGTGTTTTACTTTTACTGAGTGAGAAGAAGAAGAAGAAGAAAAAAAATGAATTTGTATTTTTTTTTTTTTTTAAACATACTCCCCCACACTCCTCCTCTTTCATTTCCCCCACCCCACACAATTCCAGCAGCTGCAAGTGACATTGTCTTATTTGTGTTGGTTTTTCATGTGTTTTTTTCAGTGCACAGTATGTAGCATGGAAGGAAACATTGTACAGTCAGCTTCAGATTCAAGAAGGCACCAGAGCACGCACGCTAATCTGTATACCCAACACCACATCATTTTTTCTTCTTTTTTTTTTTCTTTTTTCTTCAGTCTTCAAGTTCGGAAAGATGTGTGCTCTTACGAGTTTCATATTTCAGTAACGTTTCGGTGGACAGTCTTGACAAAATGTTACTGGTGGTTAAGTCTCTTCCGAAGCCTTAATACAGCTTTTTCTTCTTCTTCCTCCTCCTCCTCTTATTTTTCTTCTTCTTCTTCCTCTCCTTCCTCAAGTCTATAAGAAAGATAGTTCTATTGGATTCGTTCGATTAGCCTGCTCATGGTCTTTTGCAAACACTAACTTATGCTCCAACTACTTGCTACCAAACCATGGTGAATGAGAAGTGGAATGACTGTGTTATGAAATGAGCAAGCATCCAAATGAAAGTGTGGGTGAGTGGGTGCGCATGCACTTAACATGTGTTTTAATGAAATAATTTTTCTTTTCATTGTCTTGTTGATTGTAGAATATTCTAGTAATTCTTCTCATCCGTTTCTTTTCTTTCTTTTTTTTTATCTTTTTTTTTTTTTTTTAATTGTATTGGAGGTAACCTACTTCGGGAAGTTATCGGCCGTAGCTGCTTTCGTTTTCTTCGCATAGGTGGGTAATAGTTTGCACAGGACAGGAATCGGACTCCCTGCTGGAGTCTGCACTAGTGGGTCACAGTAAGTATGTTACTTAAACGTAATTTTAGGAAGAAAATTTCCTTTTCTTTCCAGCAAACACTTCAGTTCAGTTCAGTTACTCAAGGGGGTGTCGCTGTGTTCGGACAAATCCACATACTCTTTACCCACTAAAGATTCAAGTAATCTTCCTCTTCTTTTTCTTCTTCCCCTTCTGTGTTCTTTGGTGGCATTTCCCATGTTCTTTCCTTTCTGTAAGTGACCTGTTATTCACCTTTTTTTTTTCCCTCAAGGCCTGACTAAGCGTGTTGGGTTACGCTGCTGGTCAGGCATCTGCTTGGCAGATGTGGTGTAGCGTATATGGATTTTTCCGAACGCAGTGACGCCTCCTTGAGCTACTGAAACTGAAACTGACCTGTTATGCACATGACCAGTTTTATTCTGCTGTTCAGGCAGCCGTATGCCGTTTTCAGGGTGGATGCTGCTGGATGTGCATATGTTTCCCTACGATAAGCTGAAGTACATTGACATGGATTACAGGATCTTTAACGTGGATGTTCGATTGTCTGCACCCATACACATGCACACAGGGGTTCTGGGCGTGTGTTGACTTGACAGACTTGTAAAATCTCTTTTCTTAACCCACCAGTATCCATATTTATCCATATCATCATAATCATCAGTTGGTGTCAGGGTTTGAACCAGAAACCTCACAGTTTTATGTGTCAGAAGTCCAACATCAACCCCATAGCTATCATATTATTATCATTGTATTATATTACTCTCTTCTTCTTTTTTTTTTCTTTTTTTTTTTGTCACAACAGATTTCTCTGTGTATCATCACTGGTAGTCAGATTTTTATTTATACAGGATTCAAACGATCAGTGGGGTATGGCCAAAGATAAGATCAATGAATGAGCAGTTTTTTCTAAGGATGGGTGGTGGTTTTTTTGCTTGTTTGTTTGGGGTTGTTGATGTGTGTCACAGTGTGTGTATGTGTTTTTATCTGGCCAGTTGTTGGGATGTGTGTGTGTGTGTGTGTGTCTTTGTGTGTTTTTAGCTGGCCAGTCTGGATGAAGCAGATTGACACAAAGGTTAATCTGAAGGAGAAAGCTTTTAGTATAGATCTCAGATGGAAGGTTTGGTCTCGCTTGTGATAACATCTCTACCTTTTTTGGTTGTTGTTTTGTTTTGTTTTTTGTTTGTTCTTTTCTCCAGTTGGATTCTATGAACATGATAAAGTGTACTTTAATGTTTCGGTGCTAATATCACCAATGGACTGGTAACCCAACATAGGATAGGTTGCCTGTTTCCAAGATAAGATTTTTTGGTTTTATTGACATTCATTATTTTATTTTTATTATTCCTTCAATTCAGTTTATTTCTTCATTTACCTCTTTGCTTGTTTGCCTGTTGTTGTTCTTTTTCGCAAACCATTTTAATGGTTTGAAATGAACGCCAAGCACTCATTCTTTTTGTTTTTGTTAGTAGTGTTGTTGTTGTTTTTTTTAATTGCATTGTGTCAGTTCAGTACAGTAAATCTGATTTGTTTTTTCTTTTCTTTTTTTTTTGAGGGGGGGGGGGGGGGGGGAGGGGGTATAGCAGTGCATTCTTATTTTTTATTTTCACATCACCTCTCCTCTCTCTAAGGGCGGATGACTAGCGGTTGCTTTCTCCTAAGAAATTGACTCTTTCTCTCTCTCTCTCTCCTCACCCCTCTTTTGGATTCAAGCAAACATGCATGTTTCACAGCGATGACGTGTGTTTCATACCATCTATATAATGTCCATGTGCTCCCTACCCCCACTTTCCCTGACCACTAACCCTCCCCCTTGACATGGGCAAAATGGCCTTGTCATTAAAATGTTCGAGTTTGAGTCTCTGTCTCTGCTCTCTCCTCTCTCTGTCTCTCTCTCACACACATATATGCACACATGCTCGATCTTTCTACTTCCACTCTCACTTATTTACAGATGCTTAATTACCAGCACATGGGGGTGTATTTCTGTCCATTTTCTTTTAATTGAAATTAAATCGTTACGTGCCAATCACCGTTCTACCCAGCCGTGTTTCATTGACCTAGTTTGCCATGTGGGTTTACTGACGTTTCTGTTGGTTGGTTTATTTTAATAAAAAAAAATTTTACAGCTGTATTAGTGATCGCTCTTTTTCTATCTCTCTGTCCATATATCACCTGAGGTGGGTGCTGGTGTATAAGGTGAATGTAACTTGGTTGGGTGTGTCCGTGAGCAGTGTGTTTGAGTGGTCACAATACAATACAATACAATACCATTTAATATATTAGAATACCATACCATGATATGCAACACCACACAACACAACTCAATACAGTATTTGTATTTCTTTTTATCACAACAGATTTCTCTGTGTGAAATTCGGGCTGCTCCCGCCTAGGAAGCGAGAGAATCTGAGCGCGCTGGTTTGAATCACGGCTCAGCTGCCGATATTTTCTCCCCCTCCACTAGACCTTGAGTGGTGGTCTGGACGCTAGTCATTTGGATGAGACGATAAACCGAGGTCCCGTGTGCAGCACGCACTTAGCGCACGTAAAAGAACCCACGGCAACAAAAGGGTTGTTCCTGGCAAAATTCTGTAGAAAAATCCATGTCAATAGGAAAAACAAATAAAACTGCACGCAGGAAAAAATACACAAAAAATGGGTGGCGCTGTAGTATAGCGATGCGCTCTCCCTGGGGAGAGCAGGCCGAATTTCACACAGAGAAATCTGTTGTGACAAAAAGAAATACAAAATACAAATACAAAAAATGTCATCAGCACCCTTTCTGCAGACTGGTTTGAAGCCATTACCTCGCACACCATCAAGAAAGTCGACGGCCATCTCCCTGAGACGTTCCGGGCAACACCAAACCTCTGTCACAACACCAAACCTCTGTCACATGCATACCCATTGATCAGGCACAAGACCAGCTGCTATGCTGAATTATTCTACTGATGATCATCACCAGTCTCAACCCTGACTTCTGTTCCTCGTGAAACACGTGTGGCTCTTGACCTCTACTCGGAACCTGCTCCACTTTCTTGCAAGAGACCAATGACATCACCATTATCACTGTGATTCTCAAGGCCTGACTAAGCGCGTTGGGTTACGCTGCTGGTCAGGCATCTGCTTGGCAGATGTGGTGTAGCGTATATGGTTTGTCCGAACGCAGTGACGCCTCCTTGAGCTACTGAAACTGAAACTGTGATTTCTCAAAGGCAGTCAGTCTACTTTCCTTTTTTTTTTTTTTTTTTTTTAAGAGTCCAGCGACATTACCATTGTCACAATGATTAAATTTTCCTTGGTAGTCAGCCTGCTTTCCTGAAAGAGACTGATGACATGACCATTGTCACTAGGATTTTTCATACGCAGTCTACTTTCTTGAAAGAGACAGATGACATGACCATTCTCACTAGGATTTTTCATAGGCAGTCTACTTTCTTGAAAGAGACCGATGACCTCACCATTGTCACTGTGATTTTTCAAAAGACAGTCAGACAACTTTTCTGCAAGAGACTGATGACATCACCACGGTCACTAGGATTTTTCATAGGCAGTCAGTGCGAACTCCTGCAAGATATGTCGAACTACTGTCTCGCTATTCGATCCACTCCAGCAGTGGCATAAGCAGTCCGTTTTCTTTCCTGAAAGTGTCCCATGACATTATCATTGCCACTCTGATCTTTCAAAGGCAGTCAGCTTACTTTACTGAAAGAGTCCCATGACATTATCATTGCCACTCTGATCTTTCAAAGGCAGTCAGTTTACTTTACTGAAAGAGTCCCATGACATTATCATTGCCACTCTGATCTTTCAAAGGCAGTCAGTCTACTTTACTGAGTCTGATGACATTATCATTGCAACTCTGATCTTTCAAAGGCAGTGAGCTTACTTTCCTGAAAGAGTCCCATGACATTATCATTGCCACTCTGATCTTTCAAAGGCAGTCAGTCTACTTTACTCAAAGAGTGCCATGACATCACCATTGCCACTATGATCTTTCAAAGGCAGTCAGTCTACTTTACTCAGTCTGATGACATTATCACTCTGATCTTTCAAAGGCAGTCAGCTTACTTTACTGAAAGAGTCCCATGACATTATCATTGCCACTCTGATCTTTCAAAGGCAGTCTGTCTACTTTACTGAAAGAGTCCCATGACATTATCATTGCCACTCTGATCTTTCAAAGGCAGTCTACTTTACTGAAAGAGTCCGATGACATCACCATTGCCACTCTGATTTTTCAAAGGCAGTCAGTGCAGTCCTGCGCAGCAAACTCCCGCAAAACTTGTCGCACTACTGTCTCGCTGCTCGGATCGGATCACTGCAGCAGTGGCCTGTCTGCTTCCAGGCGATGGACTGATGCTCAGTGGTGGTTTCTCCAAGACCACGATGGTTAATTCTGGAGTGTCCCATGGATGGTCACCCACCCCTTACCCTTTACTCAAAGCATGAATAAACTCGCTGGGTGGTGGCCCAGTGGTAACACTTGCCTTGGAAGCGAGAGAATCTGAACGCACTGGTTCGATTCCCACACTCGTCTGTATTTTTCTTCCCCTTCATTACACTTTGAGGCGTGGTCTGAACGCTAGTAAACGAGACACCGAGGTCCCGTGTGCAGCATGCACTTAGCGCAGTAAAAGAAACCCACTGCAATAAAAGGGTAGTCCTTGGCAGAATTCTGTAGATACATCCACTTTGATAGGAAAACATATACATTTGCAGACAGGAAAAAAAATACAAAAAAGGGGGTCACGCTCTCATTGCAACGACGCGCTCTCCTTCAGCAGAGCAGCCCGAATTTCACACAGAGAAATCTGTTGTGACAAAACAGTAGTACAATTCAATGCAAAATCCCCGTTTCCATTCTTTGCTCATGACAAGGATCCCACAAGGATCGCCAACCTCTTCCACAAGACAAGGTCGCTAGAGGCACGTGGCTTACACCTGTATTCTTCATTCCATTCAGGTGACACGTCTTTAGTACAAATTCTATTTTTACCTGTTGGACAAAACTCTGAAATGCACCCCAAGAGCGTCTATCCTAACGACCTTCAGTGAAAAAGCCACCCTGAAAAGCACCCCAACAATCCACCCTGACTACTCCTAATCTAACGACCTGCGGTGAAAAAGTCACCCAGAGAGGCACCCAACAATCCACCCTGACATACTCCTCGTCTAACGACCTGCGGTGAAAAAGTCACCCAGAGAGGCACCCAACAATCCACCCTGACATACTCCTCGTCTAACGACCTGCGGTGAAAAAGTCACCCAGAGAAGCACCCAACAATCCACCCTGACATACTCCTCGTCTAACGACCTGCGGTGAAAAAGTCACCCAGAGAAGCACCCAACAATCCACCCTGACATACTCCTCGTCTAACGACCTGCGGTGAAAAAGTCACCCAGAGAAGCACCCAACAATCCACCCTGACATACTCCCCATCTAACGACCTGCAGTGAAAAAGTCACATTGGAAGTAACCCCAGCAATCTACCCTGGCATTGTGCAGTCTAACGACCCGCAGTGAAAGTCAGCTTCACGACGAAGAGAAGTGACGTAAAACTGCACACCAGCAACTGTCCATCACCCCACGGCCATCGCCTCATTCAGTTGTCCAGCTCTGTCCTCGTGGTGGCGCGTGACATGGACACGCCCACGCCCTGCTCGCTGTCATGTGACAGGTCTCTGGAGGTCACGCCGGACAGGCTGTTCCCGCTGGGGAAGGCGGCGAGACAGGACATGCCTGTCCCGGCGCTGCGCGTGGTGGGAGGACCCCTGTCACTCACCAGCTTGGACACCCTGCTGTGCTGCAACTCACCGCACGTGCCGCTCGCCCTCCCTCCCACGCTGCTGCCGGCGTTCCTGGCCGACCAGCCGGCCTTCAGCACGCGCAGCAGGCGTGAGTTGAGGACGAAGGAGAAGGCGATGAAGGTGCCCTGGAGCCCGTTGAGTACGATGTAGACCCACCAGAAGGCCGCCAGCTTGGTGTAGGAGGCCAGGAACCCCGCGGCCCACGTGAAGCCCATGGCGCTCATCATCTTGGTGTACACCACCAGCCTCTGCCGGTCGCTCGTCTGCTGGCGGGCTGTCAGGGGAAAAATATTTTAAAAACAACAACGAAGTTTCATTAAACCTGATTTGAGGACAGTCAAGTGCTATTAATTATTCAGCGATTTCGTTGTTTGGGTGTTCACCCAAAGTCTCTGCCGGTCGCTGGCCTACTGACGGGCTGTCACTGATGGAAAAACAAACACACAAACATAACAAAGAAACAAAAGAAAAAAAAAGAAAGATTAAAAAAGAAAAACCGAAGTGGAAATAATAAAACTGAATCGAGGACTGTCAATTACTATGATTTAGTGATTTATTTGTCTTGGAGTTTACCCCAAGTCTCTGCCGGTCGTTCGTCTGTTGATGGGCTGTCAGAGAAAAACAAGAAGAAGAACAACAACAGCAACAAGAGCAAAACAACGAAGTGTCATTAATGAAACTAATTCAAGGACTGTCAAGTACTGTTATTAGGAGATTTCATTGTCTTGGTGTTCACCCCAAGCCTCTGTCAGTCGCTAGTCTGCTGATGAGTTTATGGTGGGAAAAATAACAATCACTGATTATCTCTTGAAAAACAACAACCACACCAACAACGTAGTATAATCAATAAAACTGAATCCAGGACTGTCAAGTGTTGTGATTAGGAGATTTCATTGTCTTTCATTCACCCCAAGCCTCTGTCAGTCGTTCGCCTGCTGATGAGTTGTTTGGTGGGGAAAACAACAATCATTCACCATTATCCTCCAATTCATGGAGTTGTAGAGATGTAGCTTAGTGTACTGATTTCTAAATCGTTTCTTATAAACTTTATTAACATCTGGCGTTCATCATCTTGGTGGAAACTTCAGTCTGGCGGTCACTGGTCTGTGGACAGACTGACAGGAAGAAAGAAAAGAACAAAGTATCATGACTGGGCCGAAACTCAGGCCCGTCAACAAGGCCAGAAATTGAAAATAGTAATCCGTTCAGCAGTGAAGCACACCCACGACCAGATCAGGTTTCGGGACCAGTGACAGTGACAGTATCAGTATCAGTAGCTCAAGGAGGCGTTACTGCGTTTGGTCAACTCCACATACGCTACACCACATCTGCCAAGCAGATGCCTGACCAGCAGCGTAACCCAACGCGCTTAGTCAGGCCCTGAGGAGGACAGTGACGATTAATGAAACCGATTCGGGGGCTGTTATGTGTTATTATCAGGCAGGCTCTCTCTCTCTCTCTCTCTCTCTCTCTCTCTCTCTCTCTCTCTCTCTCTCTCAATGGAATCTTGATCATGTTGAAAAAGATCCGAAATATTTTGATTGGAGTGTAACTAATTTTCTTCACATGCTTATGATTCTTTTCTTTATATCTAAACGGAATGGAAAACAAAACAAACATCTTTAATCATCTCTTGAAGTTCAATCCGTTATTCAGATATGGATTAGTGTCAGAGGCACAGTGGATATGAATCACAAAGCATCTTCAATCATCTCTTGAAGTTCAATCTGTCATTGAGATGTGCTTTGGTGTCAGAGGCACAGTGGATATGAATAACAAAACATCTTTAATCATCTCTTGAAGTTCAATCCGTTATTGAGATGTTGTTCAGTTTCAGAGGCACAGTGGATATCTTCTTCTTCTTCTGCGTTCGTGGGCTTCAACTCCCACGTTCACTCGTATATACGCGAGTGGGCTTTTTACGTGTATGACCGTTTTTACCCCGCCATGTAGGCAGCCATACTCCGCTTTCGGGGGTGTGCATGCTGGGTATGTTCTTGTTTCCATAATCCACCGAACGCTGACATGGATTACAGGATCTTTAACGTGCGTATTTGATCTTCTGCTTGCGTATACACACGAAGGGGGTTCAGGCACTGGCAGGTCTGCACATATGTTGACCTGGGAGATCGTAAAAATCTCCACCCTTTACCCACCAGGCGCCGTCACCGTGATTCGAACCCAGGACCCTCAGATCGAAAGTCCAACGCTTTAACCATTCGGCTATGGCGCCCGTCGCAGTGGATATGAATCACAAAACATCTTCAATCATCTCTTGAAGTTCAATCTGTTATTGAGATGTTGTTCAGTTTCAGAGGCAAAGTGGATATGAATCCACTGGCCTGATGACCGTAAAAGGCTGAGGGACCCTTTAACTCAAGCATCTCTGTTGTGCATGCATCGTTTGGGAACTGAAACAGTGGCCGTGCTGCACATCTAACATCACTCAAAATGAAAAGACGTTAAATCAAAGAAAGAAAAGTGTCCGTGTTATATTCACCGCTTGCGGTGACGTATCGAGGCCGGTCAGTAAACAACACACTCGAGTTGCCACACGACAGCTGACTTGTTTTGGGCTGAAGCACGTGACAGCACTGAGTGCATAGGATACGACTTTTAGCACGCACCGAGACAGCTTGAAGGCTACAGCTCAGCTCTGGGAACGAAACAGCAGCATTGAAAGAGATGTTAGTAATGTCCTTGGCCTACACATTGTCCTTGCTGCAGATGAGTGCTACAGAAAAGCTCTCACTGAAAGAGCTGTTTGTAATGTTCTTAGCGTATTCAGAGTCCTTACTGCAGATGAGTGCAACAGCTAAGCTCAGGGAATGAGACAATGGTACTGAAAGAGTTAGTAATATCCTTAAACTGTACAGAGTCCTTACTGCACATGGGGTCTATGTTTACAGTCCTTGGTGGAGCAGTGGCTTTGTGGTAATGCCACGTCCGACTGGGACACGATTATCCACGGGTTCGAGTCCCTGGCACTTTGGAACGGGATTTTTATATCCCCCCCCCCCTCTCCTGCTCCCCACGCCCCGGCACTCCACTCTATTAGTCTTAGGGTGGTGGTCTGGGTGCTAGTCTTTCGGATGAGACAATAAACTGATGTCCCGTGTTCAGTACTGACGCTCTTTAATGCGTGTAAAAGAACCTACGGCAACAACGAGATTGTCAGTGGTAAAATTCAGTAGTGAAGCGAATACACTTGCAGGCTACAGACAGAAAATATATATATATACATACATACATTGAGAGAGAGAGAGAGAGAGAGAGAGAGGGACACACACACACACACACACACACACACATATATATATATATATATATATATATGGGTGGCGCTGCACTTTTGATGAAGGAAGTGCAGCCTGGATGTGACACAAAATATTACTTTGTGTTGTTATGACAATAGTAATACTATACAACGCAATACTATACAAAGTTTCAATGAGTAATGCTTGATAACGACAAATGATTGAAATATAAGTATGTAATGTGTGTGTGTGTGTGTGTGTGTGTGTGTGTGTGTGTGTGTGTGTGTGTACACGTGTGTGCCAGTGTGTCTGTGTGTGTCTGTGTCTGCCGTGTGTATGAACATTTTGAAGACAAAAAAATGCAGGCAACAGGGGCAGAGGCTTACATTACTAACTTGACGATATACAGCCAGTCTTGAACAAGAAATATTTAAAAAACAAACAAACAAACAAAAAAAAAACAACCTTAACGGCTCATATGCGAACGCACACACGACAAAGATGTGTGTACACATACATACACAGACCGCACACGCCCAAACTCACACACACACACACACACACACAGCACTCAACGGTGAGTATCACAACGAGCAATGAGCACTCACTGAGGGCAGCACGCGAAGCTCTCATCGTTCGTTCAATGCTGATCAGGGTCAGAAGGAAGCAGACGACATTGAACGCCAGCGCCACAGCCACAGGAATCAAGAAAACGTAACTCTGACGCATCCAGCCGCACAGTGGTGTCCCGTAGCCCACCTTTCGCAAAAAAAAAGGGGGAGGAAAAAAAAAAAGACTTCGATATAAGCTGGAATAGATGGGCCCCGTGATTTGAAAATAATGATCTTACACAAAAAAATTAAAAAATACAATAAAAAAAAAAAGAAAGAAAGAAATACAAAAAACCCAAGGACAGGGGAAGCGGGAAGAGAGGAGGGTAACATTGTTTCTCCGAGTCAAGTTGTTGGACCTTTAACTCTTTTAAGTAAAAAAAAAAAAAAAAAAAAAAAAGGCCATAAATTGCCTCATATAAGCATTATCATTGCAAATTCCATGTGCAGAAAAAAGAAACACACACACACACACACACACACACACACACACACACACACACACACACACAAAACAGTACATGTCACACTAAATGACAAACTTTGACAGCACAAAGTAACGGTTCAAACGTTGCCTTCAACGACTCAGTGAAACACAAAAACACGTTGCCGTTGCATTTGGTACTAGGCCGGGCTCTCACTGAAGGCCCGACACTGAACCAGAGAACCGAACTTTGGGTATAGAGGTCAGACAGCTTCCCGGGCCCCTACCTCCCTCCCCACACTCCCTCCCCACCGTAACAACACTTTGACTGACAAAGATTCAGTAAGTTGTGGTGTCAGTGGCGTTCATAGATCAGTCCCGCGCATGCCCCTTTGACACCGCCCCGAAACCGTCCCTCGGCACCGTGAAAAAACATTTTGCCCCATTACCAGATTAGTTTTACAAACATTTTACCGGCAGTACATAACCACACTGAGTTTTTACAAACATTTTACCCGCGGCAGTATATGGCATGGCATGGTATTGTGTGCTGTGATGCGGTATGGTATGGTATGGTATGGTATGATATGTTGTGCACATGTTGTACGATATGATATGTGATGTGGTATAGTATGGTATATGATATGATATGATACGGTATGGTATGATATGGTTTATGATATGATACGGCATGATATGGTAGGTGATACGGCATGGTATGATATGGTAAATGATATGATATGGTATGATATGGTATTATGGTGTGATACGGTATGGTATGGTATATGATATGACATGGTATGGTATGGTATCAGTGGTATATGCTATGAAATGATACGGTATGTTGTGGTATGGTATGGTATGGTATGGCATATGATATGATACGGTACTGTATGGCATGGTGTACTGTCCTGTCCTAAAGTGCAATCGCAACAGTTCTACCCGTTTCCCGCACTCCTAAACCGTACCTCAAAAGGGGTGCCTGGAACCGAGTCCAGCACGACAAGGGAGACAACCAACAGTGCCGGCACGCCCCAGCCACCAAGACTGTACTTTCGGTATTCCTTCCGCACTTCGTTCGCGTTCAGTTTGCCCGATTTGGTCGCCAT
>NC_134888.1:3693737-3751237 GCF_041734735.1 Babylonia areolata | reverse complement strand
CACTCCCGGTAGTCGTTGTCTCCTGATATGCCCCAGGTGAAGAAGCCTCCTGCGTTGCTGTGGGGATCTCAGCTGAAACAGTGACAATAGCAGAGTCTTTCTTTCTCCCTCCCTCTCTCTCCTTCCCTCTCTGTCTGTATGTCTGTCTTTCTCCCTCCCTCTCCTTCCCTCTCTGTCTGTCTGTCTCTCTTTCTCCCTCCCTCTCTCTCCTTCCCTCTCTGTCTGTCTGTCTGTCTTTCTCCCTCCCTCTCTCTCCTTCCCTCTCTGTCTGTCTGTCTGTCTTTCTCCCTCCCTCTCTCTCCTTCCCTCTCTGTCTGTCTGTCTGTCTGTCTTTCTCCCTCCCTCTCTCTCCTTCCTTCTCTGTCTGTCTGTCTCCCTCCCTCTCTCTCCTTCCCTCTCTGTCTGTCTGTCTGTCTGTCTGTCTGTCTGTCTTTCTCCCTCCCTCCCTCTCCTTCCCTCTCTGTCTGTCTGTCTGTCTGTCTGTCTGTCTGTCTGTCTTTTCCCCTCCCTCTCTCTCCTTCCCTCTCTGTCTGTCTGTCTGTCTCTCTTTCTCCCTCTGTCTCTCCTTCCCTCTGTCTGTCTGTCTGTCTTTTTCCCTCCCTTTCTCTCCTTCCCTCTCTGTCTGTCTGTCTGTCTGTCTCTCTTTCTCTCTCCCTCTCTCTCCTTCCCTCTCTGTCTGTCTGTCTGTCTGTCTTTCTCTCTCCCTCTCTCTCCTTCCCTCTCTGTCTGTCTGTCTGTCTGTCTTTCTCCCTCCCTCTCTCTCCTTCCCTCTCTGTCTGTCTGTCTGTCTTTCTCCCTCCCTCTCTCTCCTTCCCTCTCTGTCTCTCTGTCTGTCTTTCTCCCTCCCTCTCTCTCCTTCCCTCTCTGTCTCTCTTTCTCTCTCCCTCTCTCTCCTTCCCTCTCTGTCTGTCTGTCTGTCTCTCTTTCTCCCTCCCTCTCTCTCCTTCCCTCTCTGTCTGTCTGTCTGTCTCTCTTTCTCCCTCCCTCTCTCTCCTTCCCTCTGTCTGTCTGTCTGTCTTTCTCTCTCCCTCTCTCTCCTTCCCTCTCTGTCTGTCTGTCTGTCTGTCTTTCTCCCTCCCTCTCTCTCCTTCCCTCTCTGTCTGTCTGTCTGTCTCTCTTTCTCTCTCCCTCTCTCTCCTTCCCTCTCTGTCTGTCTGTCTGTCTGTCTGTCTCTCTTTCTCTCTCCCTCTCTCTCCTTCCCTCTCTGTCTGTGTGTCTGTCTGTCTGTCTTCCCCCATGAAAGGAAGCCAACAGCCCATCCATTCTATCCTTATGAAAACACTATTCGTATTCACACACACACACACACAAACGCGCGCGCGCGCGTACGCACACACACACCGGCACGCACACACACACACACACACACACACACACACACACACACAAGCACACACACGTTGCACACTTGGAAGAAACTGTTAAGAATAAGAAGGGAAAAAGTCTTCAGATCAACAATATATTACACATGGATGCATTGCGTAGTTCGTTAACCCCGCATCCGCATTCCACTCAACACACACACACACACACACACACACACACACACACACACACACACACACACACACACACACACACACACACACACTCCACTCAACACACACACACACAATCGCACGCACGCACACACACAAACACACACACACACACACACACACACACACACACACACACACACGCTCCCCTTTTCAAAAGAGTTTTAATGCTTTGACAAGAAATCAATAATGAAAAGTGCACGTAGGTCCTACATGTACGTGCCCGCGCGTGCGCGCTTCGTGTGTGTGTGTGTGTGAGAGAGAGAGAGAGAGAGAGAGAGAGAGAGAGTTTGGTTTGATTAGTTAAAGATGGGAAAATTGACGAAAGAAGCAGAAGGATTTTTTTTTTAAGGAAAAAAAAAGGAAAAGAAAAAGAAAACAAAGAAAAGAATAAATAAAAATAAGAAACGAAAGAAAGTTTTCTTTCATAAGTCAATATATATATATTTTTTTTTCTTCACTCATAATAACAACGCAACACACTGGTGCCTCCAAGAGTGTACACTGAGATCGATACAGTCGTTGCCAATGAGGACGGAGAGAGAGAGAGAGAGAGAGAGAGAGAGAGAGAGAGAGAGAGAGAGAGAGAGAGAGAACAATAACAATAACGATAACGAATTTCTGTAATGAGGGAAGTGGAATAAGCATATATGCTTTTCTTTTTCTTTCTTTCTTTCTTTCTTTCTTTTTTTATTTTTTATTTTTTTAATTTTTTTTTACATCTAGCCGTCAGGAGTGGGGTGGGGGTGTGCGGGTATGGGGTGGGGGTGGGGGGAGG
Organism: Babylonia areolata; assembly: GCF_041734735.1. Taxonomy (NCBI): domain Eukaryota; kingdom Metazoa; phylum Mollusca; class Gastropoda; order Neogastropoda; family Buccinidae; genus Babylonia; species Babylonia areolata. The sequence goes on along the minus strand of NC_134888.1, from coordinate 3,748,921 downwards.
AAAATTAATTGACCAAGGTAATCACAAGAGTGATGGATAAGACGATAGAAAACAAGACAGACAGGCAGAGATAGAGAATGCAAATACGAATACGAGAGAGAGACAGAGACAGAGACAGAGAGAGTGGGGAGAGACAGACACACAGACGGACAGACAGACAGAGACCGAGAGAGTGAGGAGAGAGAGAGAGAAGGAGAGAAAGAGAGAGACAGAGAGACAGACAGACAGAATGCGCGAGAGACAGACAGACACACAGACAGAGACCGAGAGAGTGAGGAGAGAGAGAGAGAGAGGGGTGAGAAAGAGAGAGACAGAGACAGAGAGACAGACAGACAGACAGACAGACACAGAATGCGCGCGCGCGAGAGGGAGACAGACAGACAGAGACCGAGAGAGTGAGGAGAGAGAGAGAGGGGTGAGAAAGAGAGAGACAGAGAGAACAGATGACAACAAACAACAGAAACAAAAGGGGATATATATATGAGAGAGAGATGAACAATATGTGTACTCTAAAGAGAGACCAAGACAAATATAGAGGGAGAGTGAGAGACAGATAGACAGACAGACACACAGTAGATAGACTGGGGGTCAAAGCTGAGTCGTGCTTGTGTGGACGTACGTTTGAAAGGCAGACAGACGTAAACCAGACACAAAAGATAAATAAAACAAAACACACACACACACACACACACACACACACACACACCACTAACACCACACATATATGTGTGTGTGTGTGTGTGTGTGATGCGTGTGTATGTGTGTGTCTGTACAATATCATATTATATTATCATATTGTATATTATTACAATATTGTATTATATATAAACGCACGCACGCGCGCACACACACACACACACACACACACACATACATACATACATACATACACGCACGCACACACACACACACACACACACACACGTGCGCGCGCGCAACCTAGTACCTTCTGTGGAAAGAAGCAGAAGACAGAGCAGAAGCACCAGAGCACACAGCCACATCTTCTGCTCCATAGTATGACGCTGACCAGTGGTCATCAGAGGTGACACAAACGCTGACAGACTGCAACAAACCATGTCCTGAGAATCATCTGGCTCCAGCTGAAGACTATATATATATATATATATATATATCGGCAGGAATTTTACAAATACTTGTCACAAGCTATGTCTTGAGAATCATCTGGCTCAAACTGGTATAAGACTGTATATATATCGGCAAAAATTTTACAAATACTTGTCACAAGCTGTGTCTTGAGAATCATCTGGCTCAAACTGAAAACTATATATATATATATATATATATATATATATATATATATATATATATATATCGGCAAGAATTTTTACAAATACTTGTCACAAGCTATGTCTTGAGAATCATCTGGCTCAAACTGAAAACTATATATATATATATCGGCAAGAATTTTTACAAATACTTATCACAAGCTATGTCTTGAGAATCATCTGGCTCAAACTGAAAACTATATATATATATATCGGCAAGAATTTTTACAAATACTTATCACAAGCCATGTCTTGAAAATCATCTGGCTCAAACTGAAAACTATATATATATATATATATATATATATATATCGGCAAGAATTTTTACAAATACTTGTCACAAGCTGTGTCTTGAGAATCATCTGGCTCAAACTGAAGATTATATATCGGCAAAAATTTTACAAATACTTGTCACAAGCCATGTCTTGAGAATCATCTGGATAGGATGTCTTGGTCTTCAAGATGAGATTTGGCCACAAACGTCAAACGTCTCGTGACATATTTATCATAGACACACATGCACACAAACACGGACAGACACACACACACACACACACACACACACACACACACACACACACACACACACAATCACACACACACTTCTCCGCAACACGAACCGTATGAAGATATTTGTCAGAAATGGACAAACGCGCGTAGTCCCCTAAGATATTTGTCACAAGCTGACAATCAAAAAAAAAAATCTCACAAAAATCTGAATAGTGGACAGCGACCCAAAATATTCATCACAAGTGAATATATATATATATATATATATATATATATATATATACATGTATGTATGTATGTATGTATTTGTATTTCTTTTTATCACAACAGATTTCTCTGTGTGAAATTCGAGCTGCTCTCCCCAGGGAGAGCGCGTCGCTACACTACAGCGCCACCCATTTTTGTGTGTGTATTTTTTCCTGCGTGTAGTTTTATTTGTTTTTCCTATCGAAGTGGATTTTTCTACAGAATTTTGCCAGGAACAACCCTTTTGTTGCCGTGGATTCTTTTACGTGCGCTAAGTGCATGCAGCACACGGGACATCGGTTTATCGTCTCATCCGAATGACTAGCGCCCAGACCACCACTCAAGGTTTAGTGGAGGGGGAGAAAATATCGGCGGCTGAGCCGTGATTGGAACCAGCGCGCTCAGATTCTCTCGCTTCCTAGGCGGACGCGTTACCTCTAGGCCATCACTCCACTTGTATAACACGAAGTATCCCAAGATATTTGTCACAGGCTGGCAAGAGGTATCCATTATATTTGTCACACGTGGATAAATACACGAAGTCTCCCAATTTCTAATTTGTCACAAAAATTAACAGGCAAATACTCAAAGTCTCATAATGGACAAATACACAAAGTCTCCGAATACATTTGTCGCACGCAGCCAAACACATACTCTCACAAGATATTTTTTTCATAAATGGTTAAGTACACTAAGTCTCTCAAGATATTTGTCGCAAATGAACAAACACATACTCTCACAAGATTTTTTTTTCATGAATGGCTACATACACCAAGTATTTATACTTGTCGCAAGTGAACAAACACATACTCTCACAATATATTTGTCATGAAGGGATAATTAGACCTACACGAAGCCTGTAGAGGTATTTGTCACAAGCCTATGTCCATATGAAGCGATGGCCTAGAGGTAACGCGTCCGCCTAGGAAGCGAGAGAATCTGAGCGCGCTGGTTTGAATCACGGCTCAGCCGCCGATATTTTCTCCCCATCCACTAGACCTAGAGTGGTGGTCTGGACGATAGTCATTCGAATGAGACAATAAACCGAGGTCAAACCGAGGTCCCGTGTGCAGCACTTAGCGCACGTAAAAGAACCCACGGCAACAAAAGGGTTGTTCCTGGCAAAATTCTGTAGAAAAATCCACTTCGATAGGAAAAACAAATTATTTTAAAAAAATGCACGCAGGAAAAAAAAAAAAAAAAAAAATGGTGGTGTGTAGTGTAACGACGCGCTCTCCCTGTGGAGTGCAGCCCGAATTTCACACAGAGAAATCTGTTGTGATAAAAACAAATACAAATACAAATATATAACAGAGAATTCCCATTATTGCACTCTGATATATAAACTTTATAAACAGACCACGACCAATAGGTATGTCCAGCTGTGTCGTCGTCCGGGAAATCGACAAGTGCGGCCGTTTCGATTTTCTTTTATATAAGCTATCAGGTGTGCCCACGCGACTCCAGATACGTTCAGATCCACTCTTCCGTTCGCTACATTGTCAACAACCTACACACACACACACACACACACACACACACACACACACACACACACACACACACACACACACACACACACACACACTTTTCTGTTTTACTTACATGACAGAACGCAATCTTATGTGACTAACTAATCTGCGTATCGGACAGTTTCGAAGAAACTTAGGCCTATATTGTATTGTAGTTCGTCCGTCGGGATCGACGAGGACCATCTAGTCATCCTGGGGGTGGGTGGGTTGGGCTCTGTGGGTGCGCAGATGACTGGCCAGGCCAATTCGCGCCCGGAAGGTTCTGACGCAGTGTGGACAGGGGATGGTGGCGGCTGTCGGGGACTTGCTGGCCCTGCTTTTCCTGGCCTGTCTGCGTTGCTCTGCTGCAGCGATTCTGTTGGCCTCACAGGATTTGGCGCCTTTGTGGACAGCTGAACGCCACTTTGGTCTGTCCATTGCATTCAGCTCCCATGTGTCGTGGCTGATGTTGAAGGCCTTCAGAGAAGCTTTCAGGTACACTTGGAAGTTAAGACATATTGTAGTAGTGTAGTGTAGTGTAGTGTAGTGTAGTGTAGTGTGGCATCCTGATAACTTGTCTCTTTGTCCTGTTCCGCCTACTCGTCATTCCCGTTTTGCCTATTCAGACTCTCCCACTCACGCACACACACACACACACAGACACACACACACACACACACTAACACACACACATACATACGTACAAACGCACACATACACACACATATACACACGTACACACACACACATACTGACACACACAAACATACACACTGATGCACGCGCACACACACACACACACACACACACACACACACACACACACACACTGACACATACACACATACACACTGACGCACGCGCGGGTGGAGATTTTTCCGTTCTGCCAGGTCAACGTATGTGCAGACCTGCTTGTGCCTGAACCCCCTTCTTGTGTATACGCACGCATAAGATCAAATACGCACGTTAAAAATTCTGTAATCCATGTCAGCGTTCGGTGGGTTATGGAAACAAAAGAATACCCCGCATACACCCCCCGAAAACGGAGTATGGCTACCTACATGGCAGAGTAAATAAGCAATCTGATTGAATGACACAGGAAACAAATGATGAGCGCCTAATGGCAGCCGTCAGTCGGCTCTACCCAGGTAGGCAGCCTGTTGTGCAAAATTAAATGTCCCCGTGTTTGTAAAGCGCTTAGAGCTTGGTCTCCGACCGAGGATGGGCGCTATATAAGTACCGATATCATACCAAGATCATTGAACGACACATACTGCATCGTCTTAGGACTATGATGAACTACCAAGATTATTGACTGAAGAGAATCCTCTTCGCACCGTGTTTTCCGAGCCACACAAAGCCGAAAGGAATTCTCCTACCATTTGCGTCACACTGATATGAGGAGAATTCTCCAATCACATGATCTGTTCACCCAGTGATGGCAGGGAATTCTCCTATACCATCCGCATTACACACACTGAGGCCGGAATTCTCTCCAATCACACAACCCGTTCACAGTGATTGAAAGGAACCGTCTTATCATTTATTTCACACTAATTGATGAGAATTATCCTGCCGTCTGCATCCCACGGACTGAGGAGAATTCTCCTACCACTTGCGTCACACTGATATGAGGAGAATTCTCCAATCACATGATCTGTTCACCCAGTGATGGAAGGGAATTCTCCTATACCGTCTGCATTACACACACTGAGGAGAATTCTCCCACCACGTCTGCGTCGCATTGACTGAGGAGAATTCTCCTACCATCTGCATAAACACTGACAGGACAATTCTCCTATCACCTGTGTCACACTGAGGACAATTCTCCTACAATTTGCGTCACGCTGACTGAGGAGAATTCTCCTACCATCAGTGTCACACTGTTTGAGGAGAATTCTCCGATCATTCGCACCACGCTGGTTGACGAGAATTCTACGCTGACTGAGGACAATTCTCCTACCATTTGCGTCACGCTGACTGAGGAGAATTCTCCTACCATTTGGGTCACACTGGTTGACGATGAATTCTCCTACCTTCTGCGTCCCGTCGCTCGAGGAGAATGCTCCTACCACCGTGAGTCGGTTCCTACGAGTGTACCAAAGAGAACTGATTTCCCTCCCACCGTTATTTGCGAATCGTCTGCGTGACACTGATCGAAGAGAATTCTCCTACCATCCACGCTACACTGATTGAAGAGAATTCTCCCACTATCTGCATCACACCCTCACGCACAGCGCACAATCTGCGTCACATCCGTTGAAGCGAATTCTCCTACCATCTGCATTGATTGATTGGTTTTTGATATGGACACTTATGTAGCGCCAGTCCTCGGTCGGAGACCAAGCTCTAAGCGCTTTACGCTTTACACGGGGTCATTTTACACAGCAGGCTGCCAACCTGGGTAGAGCATCATATTCTGTGGAAGAGAATTCTCCAACCATTTGCGTCACATCCGGTGAAGAGAGATTTCCAACCATATGCGTCACATCCGGTGAAGAGAGTTTTCCTACCATATGCGTCACATCCGGTGAAGAGAGTTTTCCTACCATATGCGTCACATCCGGTGAAGAGAATTCTTCTGACCACCTGCATCATATTCGGTGCAGAGAATTCTCCAACCATTTGCGTCACATCCGGTGAGGAGAGTTTTCCTTATCATCTGCGTCACATCCGGTGAAGAGAGTTTTCCTACGATCTACGTCACATCCGGTGAAGAGAATTCTCCAACCATTTGCGTCACAGCATGCCTTCTTCATTAGCCAAAAAAAAAAAAAAAAAAAAAAAAAAACAAAAACAACCCCAAAACACTCATTTCTCTCCTTTTTTTTCTTTTTATATATCACTTTTGGTTTCTGGTTTGTTTTTCACATCTTTTTTTTTCCCATGAATCCTCATTTTCAGTAGTTTCAGCAGCAGTTAAGTATGCATTACCAGAAATATGTACTGAATCCACTGAGAGAGAAAAAAAGAAGAAGAAGAAGGAGAAAAAAAGAATCAAATCAGAGAATAATAAACTGAAACAATCCACGCATAAAATGTTGCAGACTGGAGAGAATCTGCCACCGAATGTGATGGCCCCTCTGCAGGACGAACTTTCGACAGCTTCCCCTCAGCTCGTCACTATCCTCATGAAAATAATTATAAAACAATATTCAGAGCTGTTCTCATTGCCAACGAGCAACATCACACTCAAACTTCCAGACCGTAAGATAGATATCCATATTTACGGTAAACAATTTTCTTTTTCAATCAATACCCAATGACGTGGAACAGACTCCCTGACAATCTCCGACACCGTGGCTCCTTCAAATCTGGCATCAAAACTCGCCTCTTCTCTCAGGAATAACTTTAGTCGCGGCATCCCCACCAAAACAGTTTATACTCCTCCTGCACTCCTATGGTATGCTCGACTATGCGTGTATTTGTATTTGTTTGTATTTGTTTATTTCTTTTTTTTATCACAACAGGTTTGTCTGCGTGAAATTCGGGCTGCTCTCCCCAGGGAGAGACCGTCGCTATACTACAGCGCCACCCATTTCTTTGTATTTTCCTGCGTGCAGTTTTATTTGTTTTTCCTATCGAAGTGGATTTTTCTTCAGAATTTTGCCAGGAACAACCCTTTTGTTGCCGTGGGTTGTTTTACGTGCGCTAAGTGTATGCTGCACACAGGACCTCGGTTTATCGTCTCATCCGAATGACTAGCGCCCAGACCACCACTCAAGGTCTAGTGGAGGGGGAGAAAATATTGGCGGCTGAGCCGTGATTCGAACCAGCGCGCTCAGATTCTCTCGCTTCCTAGGCGGACGCGTTACCTCTAGGCTATCACCACATCCACATATATATGTGTATACATGTGCACTGATGTATGTGCGAACGTGTGTGTGTGTGTGCGTGTGTGCGTGCGTGTGTGCGCGCATGTATATTGCTAGTGTCTTTTTGATGTGTTATGTAACACTGATGTGATAAGTTATGTATAAAACCACGTATTTTGTAAAGCACATAGAGCGAGCTTCTGAGTAGTGTGCTACATTGGTATCCACTAGCAGCAGCAGCAGCAGCAGTAGCAGTAGTAGCAGTAGTATAGTTGTCAGTGAGAATTCTCCTATCATCGCCATCTACTTGCCGTTTGCATTAAGCTGATGAGAAAAATATATATATATATTATGTCTTCTCCTAACATGGCCACGTTCTTGCCGCGTACATTGCGCTGCATCAAAGACACACACACACACACACAAAAGATGTCGTCCGGCCATGGCGTATCAACTGCAGTGATTGGAGAGATTCTCGTCCCATCGTGTTATTCTCCTTACCCGCACCACACTGACAGAAGAGAATTCTCCTATCACCGCGGCAAGCACGTGACAGCATTTGCGGCACACCGATTGGTCGGTGACCTTTCTCCTACCTCTGGTGATTTTGCCTACCATCTGTATCACAGCGACAGGCGAGAATTCTCCTGACCTCCGTGATCTGGCAACCCGTCTGAAAATCACTTCCGATGGAAGAATTCTCCTGTCGTTTGCATACCATCTGCATCGCGCTAGCTTAATAGGGTTCTTATGCCATCGTGATTTACATACCATTTGCATAACACAAGCTGGAGAGGGTTTTCATACCATCTGCATCGCATTAGCTGAATAGAGTTCCTATATCATCGTGATTTGCATACCATTTGCATCACACTAACTGAAGACGATTCTTGTACCATCGTGATTTGCATACCATTTGCATCACACAAGCTGAAGACGATTCTTGCACCATCGTGATTTGCATACCATTTGCATCACACTAGCTGAAGAGGATTCTTGCACCACGATAATATGCGTCAGTGCCATCTCCATTACATTAGCTGTTAGGATTCTCATACCATCGTGATTTGCATATAATCTGCATCATGCTGGTTGAAGAGAATTCTCCTGTCCTGGTAATCTATGCCTGCATTTAGATTATAGTTTAACGATTTTTTGTTCGTTTTACATATATAGATATATAGATACATTTCTTAAAGCATTGTTCGATGTTATCTTCCATTAAAGAGCGGTCTCCTGCCATGATGACAATTCGTATCATTCTGCACCGCATTGGTTCAAGTGAATTATCCTGCCATCGCGATTAAAATGCTATGGATCTGCTTCACACTGGAGGGCAGAATTCTAACAACTACCCCTCCACTTCTGTGCTTGGGGTGAGTCCTGTCAATGTCTTCAGTGTCGGCAGATTCATGAGGGGCTGTTGTTGGAGGGACGTGGTGGCGGTCTCCACTCTGGGAGGGACGCTCACTCAGTCTGGCTCCGCGACTAAGCCATTATTGTCGTTAGCAGGGGGCTTAGTAGGTGGTGTCCTAAGTACGTTGAATCAGAACAGGCACCACTGAACACCACCACAGTGACTCAGCAGCAGTGCAGGGTCTCCTCTGGTGTGTGGCCTCCTGGCGACCTAACATCGATGATTCCCTGCGGACTGCCGACGCTGGAACTGTGACGGACGAACCCGGGTGTGGTCAGTCGTGTAGGGGGGAATCTAAATGAGCGGCGTGGGAGTAATGCCACTGAAATGGTGCGGATGATGGGGCAGCAAAAAAAAAAAAAAAAAAAAAATCTAACAACTGATTTGTAAGCTATCTACATCTCATTTGACTGAAGTAAATTCTTCGAAACAAGTGATTTGCCAGCCATCTGATTCACACCGGGGCACCAACAGAGAAATACTCCATTCACTGTCCTTTTCCAATCATCCGCATCGCAGTTGAAGAGAATGGAAGATGATGATTGAGGAGAATTCTCCTGCGCTGGTACTTTATACCCATATCTGCATCACTGTCAAAGTTCTCTTGCCATCGTGTGTGTGCGCGCATGCGCGGTTGTGCGTGTGGTGTGTGTTTGTGTCTTTTTACCGAAAGGTGTTCACCTGACATGGAGAATGGCGAACCATTTGCATCACACGCATCGAAGAGGATTCTTCCACTGTTGTGAACTGCGAATCATCGTCTTCAACACACAGATCACATCATCTCCTGTCACTGTGATTTACCTTCCGGACTGTACTGTTTCAGGAGAATTGAATTATCCTTCCATTGTTCAGGTTAGTTCACGATGATATGTGATGAAGAGGTTTCAGTCTTCTTCCATTGCGATTTTCAGTTTGACCAACCACATCACACTGACTGGAGAGAAATCCCTACTTTCACAGCTTACGAACAGCCCGCATCACACTGGTTGAGGAGAATTCTCCTGCCATCTGCATCATCGCACTGTGTTAGGAGAATTCTTCAAAACTCCCTGCTTTGACAACAAGTGAAGAGAATTCTCATAATATCATCGTAATTTGTTTCGTTTGAACCACAGCGATGTAAATGGAACTGCCCCTAACAATCACCAACGATATATATATTTTCGGTGGACCTTACAATCGGGTGAAGAAAATTCTCCTGCTACCGAAGTTTCCGTGCCACAATTTGGGACTCACATGGTTTGAAAAGCAGTCTTCTGTCGGTATGGTTTTTCGACCTAGCCTGAAGCGCCATGCACAGAGTGAAGAGAATACTCCAACCATTGTGAACTGTATTCTTCACAAAGGTGGAAGAGGATCCTCCTCCCAACGTGACTGGCGTGCTGTCTGTATTGTATTGTATTGTATTGTATTGTGTTGTGTTGTGTTGTGTTGCATTGTATTGTGTTGTGTTGTATTGTATTGTGTTGTGTTGCATTGTGTTGTGTTGTGTTGTGTTGTACTGTGTTGGTTTGTATTGTATTGTATTGTATTTTACTGTAGGCATTTTGTACTGCACTTTATTGTATTGTACTGTATTGTGTTGTATGTATTGCATTGCATTGTATTCTATTGCATTCTATTGTGTTTGTATTGTACCGTATTGTACTGTAGGCATTCTGTATTGTATTGTATTGCATTGCATTGCATTGCATTGTATTGTATTGTACTACGCTGTGTTGTGTTGTGTTGTACCTATTGTATCGTGTTGTTTTGTATTGTATTGCATTCTATTGTGTTTGTACTGTACCGTATTGTACTGTAGGCATTCTGTGCTGTACTTTACTCTGTTGTATTGTATTGCATTGCATTGCATTGTATTGTATTGTATTGTGTTGTGTTGTATCGTATTGTATTGTGTAGCACTCTTTAGTATTGTATTGCATTGTATTGTGTTTGTTTTGTACCATATTGTACTGCAGGCATTCTGTACTGCACTTCACTCTATTGTATTGTATTGTGTTGCGTTGCGTTGCGTTGTGTTGTATCATTCGTTAGCTGCATCACATACCTTAGGGCGTAACGGGCAGAAAGTGATAAAGTGAGGGATTTCTCTGTGTGAAATTCGAGCTGCTGTCCCCTGGGAGAGCACGATGCTGCATTTATATCATCATTTTCTTCTTCTTCTTCTTCTTCTTCTTCTTTCTTCTTCTTCGTTTTCCTCCTCTTTCTACACGGAATCTCATTGTATTGTCCCATCCGTAGGACAAGCATCCAGACCACCAGTCAAGACCTACAGAAGAGCAAGGGAGGGGGAGGGGTGCAAGGGAGAAGGAGGGAAAGCTAGTTTAGTCGCGTAAAAAAAACCCGGTTCGTGTACTACGGAATTTGAACCAGTCACCATGGCGGTATAACCTCTAGGCCATCCCTTCACCTTCTGCATGGCACGCGACGAAAAGAATAGTAATTAGTTACTTTACCGTCCGATTTGACTGAGCATGTGCAACACGTTGATTGCAGATATTTCTCCTGAAATCTTTGATTTTCCTGCCGTCTGCATTTCACTGATCGAGAAGAAATGCCCTGCATATGATCTTGGTAGGACTGCACTTGTCAATCAAGTCAAGTATAGCGAAGTTTAAACTAACCTCGAAATCGCTATAGGGTGGGGGTGTGGGAGATGGGGGAGATGGGGGGGAGTGTACATGAACGCATGGCAATTTCCGTTTTATATGGACCTGTACTCAACATCGCAGAATTCTCGGTTTCAGTTGCGGTCACGATTTGTTTTCTATATGCATCACACTAATTGAAGGTTGTTGTTGTTGTGTGTGTGTGTGTGTGTGTGTGTGTGTGTGTTTTGTTTTGTTTTTGTGGGGGTTTTTTTAATGGTCGTGGTCTGTTTATATAAAGTTTGTATATCACAGTGCATTAATGGGAATTCTCTGTTATATATTTGTATTTGTATTTCTTTTTATCACAACAGATTTCTCGCTATACTACAGCGCCACCCACTTTTGTTTTGTTTTTTTCCTGCATGTAGTTTTATTTGTTTTTCCTATCAAAGTGTATTTTTTCTACAGAATTTTGCCAGGAACAACCCTTTTGTTGCAGTGGGTTCTTTTACGTGCGCGAAGTGCATGCTGCACACGGGACCTCGGTTTATCGTCTCATCCGAATGACTAGCGTCCAGACCACCACTCAAGGTCTAGTGGAGGGGGAGAAAATATCGGCGGCTGAGCTGTGATTCGAATCAGCGTGCTCAGATTCTCTCGCATTCTAGGCGGACGCGTTACCTCTAGGCCATCACTCCGCTATGTATCGTACTGAGAAAATTGAGGCTATTCTTCCGAGTCTACAACTATCACTTGCCATCAAATGCATTATACGTATTAAACAAAAAGAATCGTATTCTGAGACCGTCAGTGATATTGCGTGGTGACTCATGCGCCAACTGTTTTACTGAATCTTTATATGCAGGTATGTATCCTGTATTGTTTTAAAAGGCACTTAAGGTGTGTGTGTGTGTGTGTGTGTGTGCGTGCGTGTGTGCGCATGAGCGCGGTGCCTGCATATCCATATTTTATGGGCGTTTGAAGATGTATGTTTGCGTGTATACATATACATGTACGTATGTGTGTGCGCAAGGCGTGCATGTACGTGTATTAATACATACATGTGTGTTAAAGTGTCCGTGCGCGCGCGCGCGCGCGCGTGTGTGTGTGTGAAGTGCACGCGCGCTCGCGCCGTGAACAAATCAAGTAGTGATCTGTGTGCTGTGTGTATATTCGCGGCGCGGACGAGCGCGTCAGTGTGTGTACGTGTGTTTGTTTGTGTTCGTATACATATGTGAGAGAGATGGGGAGAGTGGAGATAGCTCTTTAAAACATACTAGTTCACGTTGATTTCACACACACACACACACACACACACAAAACAAAAACAAAAACAAGCACACACACACACACACACACAAAACAAAAACAAAAACTAGCAAACACACACACGCACACACACAAAACAAAAACAAGCACACACACACACACACACACACACACACACAACAAAAACAAAAACAAGCACACACACACACACACACAAAGCAAAAAAAACAAGCACACACACACAAAAAACAAACAAGCAAACACACACACACACACACACAAACACACATGCACGCACACACACACACACACATGTGGTAATTAGCATCTTTTTGTAGATCCAATTAAAGTTATCATGCACAACGCTTCAACTGTCTGTTTTGTCTCTTTCTGCCTGCCTTTGTATGCACACACACACACACACACACACACACACACACACAGATATATATATATATATATAATGTGCGTGTGTGTGTGTGTGTTAAAGAAATGTCAGTATACCTATATGGGCTATAGAGAGAGAGCGAGTGAGAGAGTGGTAGACAGGGATGTAAAGAGCAAGAGAAAGAAAAACGCGCGCGCGCAAACACACACAAATATGTATCTCTCTCTATATATCTATATATATATATGTGTGTGTGTGTGTGTGTGTAACTATATGTATTTATTATTTCATGTTACAAAATGTAGATATATGGGCGATATCTATATATATATATATATATATATATATATATATATATAGCCGAGAGAGAGTGTGACAGACAAAGATGCAGAGAGCTAGAGGAACACACACACACACACACACACACACATACACACACACACGCGCGCAGGAAAGGATGGCATGGTTTCATCAAGTCAACGTAGCTGAACAGACCCAGACAGGGAATCATCAGGCCTCTGTTGTCACGGATGCCGTTTCTGAGTACTCAGGAACCGGGGGGACTGGGTTTGAGCTTGAATAGCAGATGTGGTGTAGCGCATATGGATTTGTCCGAACGCACTGACGCCTCCTTGAGAAACTGAAAGTGAAACTGACAGTGATTCCTGCAGTTTCCTGTGTGTTTACCTTGCTAACATTGCCCAACACTCGGCTTATATCACAGATTGACGTAAGTTTACATTTGGGCCAACAGGAAATTGAGAGCTGTATTAACAGTAGTTTCTCCAGTCTCTAGTCTTTTGTGAAGGACTATGACTCTCAAACTAGGAGGCAAAATTACACTGGCTCTTAGTGCTGCAGCCTTGTGGGCTAGTTGGCCTTTGGGAACCATCCCAACGCCGACTGTCCTAAAAACCCTCTTGGCCGAGAGAGTGGGGATGTAACTTGGGGAAGGCACAGAGAGAGAGAGAGAGAGAGAGAGAGAGAGAGAGAATTAACACTTTCCACGTAAATCAGTCTCCGATTGTGGAAGAGCAATGGAAATCACCTCCCACGTAAAACCAGTTTCCGATTGCAAGAAGAACCAACTGGAATAGAAGCAGGTAAGACTGATGAAACCGCCGTAATTCGCTTGCACGGAATTCGTTAAGGCAGTTTCAGATAGTACGGTTCTATACCCACCCAAACAAATCTTGGCAAATTTGTCACGGGTAATTTAATTGTCACTCGTGCGTCACTGTGTGGTCACGCAAGTCTGTCCTCCTTACGGATATTTCCGGATGAGCTGGTCACAAAAAAAGAAAAAAAAGAAAAAAAAAGCTTGGTGCATCAGGGAGTGAAATATGTCAGTTCCCACACAATCCGCCAGTAGGCTCATCCATTAGTGTTTATTGCGTTTCTTCTGCGGTTGGGGGTGACTTGGAATCATTGAATGTCAATGCGTCAATAATGAAATGAAATCAAATGAAAACGAAAATAAAACAAATCAAAATAAGATATAATGTCACGATATATATATATATACATATCATCTTAAAAGATATGTTGTCAAGGGTACATATTTCCGCCAAGAAACATTGCAGAAATCGGTCTCAATCCAGATTTTTGTTTCTTCTTTTTTTTTTTTTTCTTTTTTTTTTAACAAGGCGATGAAAACAAAACGGCAAATAATGGAAACTTGCAATCGTCTGAGAATGATTATGAATCATTATAATACATAAATATTTTGCCACCACAACTGAACAGTATAATTTCAATACACATGTGAAATTGGCACTAAAACAACAACAATCTAAGAGATAGACAGACAGACGGACAGACAGAGACAGAGACAGAAGGAAAAAAAAATCTTCACATTGCCTTCGTTGTCTGACATTATGGAACAATATATCACAAGCTCTACAAGGAAGCGGGATCCTAGCCCTCCACAAACCAGCACAGTCCTGTAATCCATGACACCGCTAATCTCCCTTTGAACAAACAACAACAAAGAGAAAAACACAACTAATCTCCCCTTGCATAAAAAAACAAAGGACACCACTAATCTCCCCTTGAACAAACAACAACAAAGAGAAAAACACAACTAATCTCCCCTTGCATAAAAAAACAAAGGACACCACTAATCTCCCCTTGAACAAACAACAACAACAAAGAGAAAAACACACAACTAATCTCCCCTTGTATAAAAAAAACAAAAAAAACAACAAAGGACACCACTAATCTCCCCTTGAAACAAACAACAACAACAAAGAGAAAAACACTTCATTGAGCTTTGGACACCGTCAATCGGGAGGTCAGTTGTGGTTCACCTGAAAAATAAAAGGCCCTCGATCTTGGCCCGCTCTAGGACTTTAATTCATAAGTTGCTGGTGAAATATGACTATTAATGCGTCACAGTGTCTGCCTCTTTGTTTGAGTGGGCTTTTTCGTTTGACATCACTCATTATGTTTGTAGTGTGGTGTGTGTAAAAAGTGTACACGTGAATTGTTCCAATGCCTGACGGGTGCAACAGCCGAATGGTTAAAGCGTTGGACTTTCAATCTGAGGGTCCCGGGTTCGAATCACGGTGACGGCACCTGGTGGGTAAAGGGTGGAGATTTTTACGATCTCCCAGGTCAGCATATGTGCAGACCTGCCAGTGCCTGAACCCCCTTCGTGTGTATACGGCAAGCAGAAGATCAAATACGCCCGTTAAAGATCCTGTAATCCATGTCAGCATTCGGTGGGTTATGGAAACAAGAACACACCGAGCATGCACACCCGGAAAGCAGAGTATGGCTGCCTACAAGGCGGGTTAAAAAACGGTCATACACGTAAAAGCCCACTCGCGTATATACGAGTGAACGTGGGAGTTGCAGCCCAGGAACGCAGAAGAAGTTCCAATGTCTACTGTGGGTTCATGGAAAAAAAAAAGGAAAGAAACCACGGCTTACTCGTTCAGTGAAGAAGTCAGTGTCGCTAAGTTTCCAGCGCGATTTTATTGGCAAAGAATTGGAGGGAGGAAAAAAAATCCCACATTCGGCCGGATTTTCAAATGTGGATGCTGTCCATCACTGTTGGCATTTTTAATGAACCGGCAGCTGGATAGTTGAAATAATTTGTGAATTATGTTCATGAGTTATTAGTTGTGTATACGCGCACGCGAGTGTGCCCGCACTGTGTGTATGTGTGTGTGTCAGTGTGTGTGTGTGTGCGGGCGGTGTGGGCGGTCCGTGTTCGTACATACGCCGTGAAGTTTAAATTCTATTTTATTTATTTGCTTCATTTTTGCATTCATTTGGTTTTTTGTTGTTGTTCCACGCTTATTATTTGCTGCTCCCACTGTCAGTCATGTGATAATGCTCCAGTTGTCTTGTTTGCTTTAAATATAAAAAAAAATTTGCTCTTCAAATTGTTACACACAAACACATCATTACATTGTTCTATTCTTACCACATCAACATTTGTCGTTAACAAACGTGATTGATTAGAGTGTGTGTGTGTGTGTGAAAAGCCAAAGGTGAACGTACCGGTACATCAATTTATTTACCTTTCTCCAACAATCTCTGAAGGGAAGTCAGAGAATCAGGGAAATCGACATATAATGACACACAATACCCCGATCACTTTAGTTCAGAATCTCTCCCTCAAAGCCATTCATTCCGTAAAAGAGCCAGAAAGAAGTTAATCGACTCGCCCAGAACAATCTCCCCGTGGTTTGACCTATCACACTCGTGTTCTGCGTCTATCGCTCTCTGTGAAACGTATGACTTTTTTTTCTTTCTTTTTTTTGTCGATTTGTGTGGCGATTTCTCTGGTGACCAGTGCCGCAAATGAGTCTGTGTGTATCGCAGCGAGCATGCAATCTGAATCCAATTTTGTTTCGTTGGGGCGGGGTTTTTTTTTTTTTTTTCTCTCATCTCTCTGCTCCCACTCTCTACCCTTTCTATCTCCCTCCGCTGCAACCGATACTGGACAAACCCGTTCAGGGTTGTCAGGTCTGACAGTTGGGATTCATCAGTGGCGGTAATGGAGGTTTTATTTATTTTTCTTTATCTTGCCTTCTTTCTTTCTCGAATTCCCCGTGAGTGGAATGGTGGTCGTAGAAAGTGATGGGGGGATGGGTGGTCAAAGGAAAAAAAGAAGACCCCCCCCCCCAAAAAAAAAAAAAAAAAACAACAACACACAGTATGTTAGTATTACCTGAGCGAGTGCGTCACAGAAGCTAAAACATCGCTGGTACCCTCCGTTTTCTTCGTCACGAGTTTTCTAGTTAGGATTGCCATTGACTTCGTTGACAAATTATAATTATTATTCATTTATTTATTTATTTATGTAAGCTTATCTATTATTTATTCCCCCATTGTTTTTTTTCTCTCAAGGCCTGACTAAGCGCGTTGGGTTACGCTGCTGGTCAGGCATCTGCTTGGCAGATGTGGTGTAGCGTATATGGTTTGTCCGAACGCAGTGACGCCTCCTTGAGCAACTGAAACTGAAAAAGAACTTAGGGGAAGAAGGGAGGGGGGGGGGGGGGCTGCGACTGATCTCGCGCGTACGTGTTGAACGGCACGTGCATGCGTGACTTAAATGAGTGCAGCTGCACTGTGTCTTTGCAACCCCCCCCCCCTCCCCTCCCCCTTCCAAATCCGATCCCCGTTATCAAAGAGACTCAACACTGGATCATCAAGAGTGACCCAGTTACGGACACACTGAGACAGCGATGTGGGTCACTTGACTTCATCCATTTTCGGTCACACGTGACTTTGGTCGGTCAGTGAACCCTGACTGTTATCAGTCACAGTGAAAACTATGACAAACCTATGATCAGTCACTGTGAAGGCTATGATCTGTCACTGTGAAGGCTATTATCAGTCAGTCACAGTAAAGGCTATTATCAGTCAGTCATAGTGGAGGCTACTACGAGTCGTAGTGAAGGCTATTATCAGTCGGTCATAGTGAAGGCTATTATCAGTCGGTCATAGTGAAGGCTATTATCAGTCATAGTGAAGGCTATTATCAGTCAGTCATAGTGGAGGCTACTATCAGTCGTAGTGAAGGCTATTATCAGTCATAGTGAAGGCTATTATCAGTCGGTCGTAGTGAAGACTATTATCAGTCATAGTGAAGACTATTATCAGTCATAGCGAAGACTATTATCAGTCGGTCATTGTGAAGACTATTATCAGTTGGTCATAGTGAAGGCTAGTATCAGTCAGTCACAGTGGAGGCTACTATTAGTCGTAGTGAAGGCTGTTATGTCAGTCACAGTGGAGGCTACTATCAGTCATAGTGGAGGCTACTATCAGTCATAGTGAAGGCTATTATCAGTCAGTTATAGTGGAGGCTAATATAGGTCATAGTGAAGGCTATTATCAGTCATAGTGAAGGCTTTTATCAGTCAGTCACAGTGAAGGCTTTTATCAATAGTAGTGAAGGTTTTTATCAGTCATAGTGAAGGCTATTATCAGTCAGTCATAATGGAGGCTATTATCAGTCAAAGAGAAGCCTATGATCACAGTGATGGCTATGAACAGTCATAATGAAGGCTATGAACAGTCACTAACATCAGTCACAGTGAAGGTTATGAACAGTCACTATGATCAGTCACAGTGAAGGCTATGATCAGTCACAGTGAAGGCCATGAACAGTCACAGTGAAGGCCATGAACAGTCACTATGGCCAGTCACAGTGAAGGCTACCAACAGTCACAGTGAAGGATATGAACAGTCACTATGATCAATCACAGTGAAGGCTATCAACAGTCACTATGATCAGTCAATGAAGGCTATGAACAGTCACAGTGACAGCTATGAACAGTCACTATGATCAGTCACAGTGAAGGCTATCAACAGTCATAGTGAAGGGTATCAACAGTCACTATGGCGTTTATGAACAGTCATGGCTATGATAGTCACAGTGAAGGCTATGAACAGTCACTATGATCAGACACAGTGAAGGCTACGAACAGTCACAGTGAAGGCTATGAACAGTCACTATGATCAGACACAGTGAAGGCTACGAACAGTCACTATGATCAGTCACAGTGAAGGCTATGAACAGTCACAGTGAAGGCTGTGAACAGTCACGGCAATGAACAGTCACTAATAACAGTCACAATGAAAGCTATGAACATTCACTATGATCAGTCACAGTGAAGGCTATGAACAGTCACAGTGATGGCTATAAACAGTCACGGCTATGAACAGTCACTATGATCAGTCACAGTGAAGGCTATGACCAGTCACAGTGATGACTATGAACAGTCACTTCGACCAGTTACAATGACGGCTATGACCAGTCACAGTGACGGCTATGAACAGTCACTATGACCAGTCACAGTGAAGGATATGAACAGTCACAGTGAAGGCTATGGACAATCACAATAAAGGCTACGATCAGTCACAATGAAGGCTATAAACAGTCACTATGATTAGTCACAGTGAAGGCTATGATCAGTCCCAGTGAAGGCTATGAACAGTCACTATGATTAGTCACAGTGAAGGCTACAATCAGTCACAATGAAGGCTATGAACAGCCACTATGATTAGTCATAGTGAAGGCTATGAACAGTCACAGTGAAGGCTATGAACAGTCACAGTGAAGGCTATTAACAGTCACAGTGAAGGCTATGAACAGTCACAGTGAAGGCTACAATCAGTCACAATGAAGGCTATGAACAGTCACAATGAAGGCTATTAACAGTCACAATGAAGGCTATTAACAGTCACAGTGAAGGCTACAATCAGTCACAATGAAGGCTATGAACAGCCACTATGATTAGTCATAGTGAAGGCTATGAACAGTCACAGTGAAGGCTATGAACAGTCACAATGAAGGCTATTAACAGTCACTATGATCAGTCACAGTGAAAGCTATGAAGTCACAGTGACGGCTATAAACAGTCACAGCTATGAACAGTCTCCATGATCAGTCACAGTGCAGGCTATGAACAATGAACAGTCACAGTGAAGGCTATGAAGCCACTATGATCAGTCACAGTGAAGGCTATGAACAGTCACAGTGAAGGTTATGAGCAGTCACAGTGAAGACTATGAACAGTCACAGTGAAATGTGACCTCAGCCAAACTGAAGTCTGATCTTGAGATGTTTTCTTGACGGGTATAGACCCACCTGTGGGTATATGTACCCATCACATGCTTGACTGATCATTGAAAAAAAGTGCGACTACCTGGCAGACAATTGCTCTGATTTACCAAGAGGCCTACTCATTGCACACTTGACTAATCATTTAAGAATTTTTACTCATTCGGATGAGACGATAAACCGAGGTCCCGTGTGCAGCATGCACTTTGCGCACGTCAAAGAACCCAGGGCAACAAAAGGGTTGTTCCTGGCAAAATTCTGTAGAGAAATCCACTTCGATAGGAACAACAAATAAAACAGCACGCAGGGAAAATTTTTTTTTATTTAAAAAAAAAAAGGGCGACACTGTTGTGTAGCAACGCGCTCTCCCTGGGGAGAGCAGTCCGAATTTCACACAGAGAAATCTGTTGTGATAAAAAAATATATATATACAAATACAAATACAAGAAGCATGACTACGAGGCAGACAATCGTAATGATACACATACAAACAAGAGAGGCAAGGCCTTCAAGACTCACTTGTGATGCACTGAAAAAAAAAAAATCCAAGCTTTTTATGTATTGTGTATAATTTCAAGATGTAATGTTTAAGATGATTAAGATCAGTTTAAAGCGAATTAAGTCCCCTAGCATTAATTACAGAGTAATTTCCCTTTTTTACTATCTGCACCAAAACGTTTGCAAAATAAAAAAAACTTCCATGCTTAGCAAAAGAATTTCCTGTTTGAACAAAAAATGATAATGACTGCTCTTGTTGTTGGGTCAGAATATCAGATCAAAGTGCCAAGTTTAGAGAATACAAAAACTATAAACAGTAAATGCAGTTTGCATATAATTAGGCTTCATTTTTTTGTGCCCATCCCAGAGGGCTTTGTTTACACAAGTGAGTCAAAAAAGCAGGGAGATCATGATGATAGATAACAGACGAAATCCACACACACCCACACCCATGAAAACAGAACTATAAGCAAACAAACATGGTCCTGATATACAATCTAATCTGAAGTAACCGTTGTCCTTGGTCTGTTATACTTTGTCACATGTGCCATGTGGTCACGTGACTAAATATAATGCACTGGAAAAATAAAACCGCTAACACTTTTCCTTTTCCACAATACTCTCCTTTAATAACAGGGGAAGAAAAATTAAACAAAACAAAGAAAAGAACAGGCAAGAACGAATCATCCTGTTTCATGGTTAATACATGATTTTACAACTTTTTGATGGTTAAACGTTTTGAGGCTTGACCTAAATGTAAAAAAAATATTTCACATAGCAGCGCTGTTTATGTATCTCAAATTGCACGAGTGGTACTGCATGACTCTTCAGGGTTTTTTTTCTGTGTGCGTGTGTGTGTGTGTGTGTTTTCTGATGAGTGTTTGTTTTCTGATGAAAAAACAAAAACAAACAAAAAAATCAGTATTGTCATAAATGATACACACCTTCAGAGTCACCCATTACTGAGAATAATACATGTTTACGTACATATTTCTGTTTGATGTGTGGAGAGTTCAGCCAGTTTCCTACACAGTGAAACATACAGAACATAAATAAAGCAAGAAATCTTGGGATGAACACTTTCTCCCAGTAAGAAGCAACACAAGCAACAATATCAATAAAGGAGGGGAAAATGCCAACAAATGTCACAAAAGTTGCTCAATATTCCTAACATACAATGTAACAATATCATTTTGCAAATATCACCGTTGCGCTTTTGCTGACAGATGAACTTATATCCTAGGCAGGAAAAAGCCTGCTAACTGTATAAGTTCATATCTGCTGAAAATTTTTAAAAAGTTAGACTGCACACAATAAATGAAATGTACAGAAGTTAGAAGTTACACTGCACACAATAAGTGAAATATAAAGGAGTTACACAACACACAACAAGTAAAATATAAAGAAGTTACACTGCACACAACAACTGAGATACTGTGCATGCAATGGCCATTAACATGGATTGAAAGATACAATGCATGCAATGGCCATTAACATGGATTGAAAGATACTGAGCATGCAATGGCCATTAACATGGATTGAAAGATACAATGCATGCAATGGCCATTAACATGGATTGAAAGATACTGAGCATGCAATGGCCATTAACATGGATTGAAAGATACAATGCATGCAATGGCCATTAACATGGATTGAAAGATACTGAGCATGCAATGGCCATTAACATGGATTGAAAGATACAATGCATGCAATGGTCATTAACATGGATTGAAAGATACTGAGCGTGCAATGGCCATTAACATGATTTGAAAGATACTGTGCATGCAATGACCATAAACAAGGATTGAAAAATACTGTGCAACCAATGGCCATAAACAAGGATTGAAAAATACTGTGCAACCAATGGCCATTAACATGGATTGAAAGATACTGTGCAAGCAATGGCCATTAACATGGATTGAAAGATAATGTGCATGCAATGGCCAATAACATGATTTAAAAGATACTGTGCATGCAATGGCCATTAACATGGATTGAAAGATACTGAGCATGCAATGGCCATTAACATGGACTGAAACATTACATGTCGCGGCCTGCAAAATTGGCGAAAAATGGACATGTCGGGATAACATGTGTAGCACATCTTTCTGTATAGTTTTTGACCTCCCAAGTAAAAAAAAAACGACATAAAAAGACCTGCGTCAAGTCAGTTCCGAGTTATGCACATTTGAAATTAGGCGCTATTTTTACATGTCGCGGCCTGCAAAATTGGCGAAAAATGGACATGTCGGGATAACATGTGTAGCACATCTTTCTGTATGTCACAGATTCCTAATCGATATATGTCGTCCAAATGCAAAGCCTAGTGAATAACAGAAATACAGCCAAGGTTGGCGAAATTTGTTCATGAATGTTTCTCTTCTTAATATGCTCATGTTTATGTTTCATTGTGTCTTATAAACTTTAAGGTTTTATGACAATAAAAAGTATTCTACTGAGAAATGTAACAATTTGTGGTACCGAATTCTGAATGGAATATATCTTTTCAATGTGCAGGGTAAAGAAATATGTTGTAAACATTTGGAAAAATAGAACCTTTGTTGCAGGGGGCAAAAAAAAAAGAAAAAAAAAGAGAGAAATGTTACAAAAATAAAAATGTGGCATTACTTACACCCAGTATGTACCACAAACTACAGCAATGCTCACAAAGCACAATCATTTCACATTTATATTGGCCGCCCTAAGCATGCTAGAGTGGTTCTTTTCGTCCATCCCACATTTCAAACTCATGATCAAAATATCAGTATCTTATAAACAACAGCTTTAACTCTCTCAATATGAACGGCGAAAGAGAAGACGTTAACAGCGTTTCACTCCAATTACCACCATCAAAATATTACAAGCGGAAGGCTCTTATACTGAAGAGGCGAATTTTGACAAAGAATACCACAATTCTGACAACGGAAGCGAAAGGTTGGGTCACTGAGACACCCACTGGACATCTGAGGGGTCTGTGTAGAGGACTGGCCGTACTGAGTGAGTTAAACATTTTTGTTTAAAAAGAAGTCTTCTGTAAACACTGTTTGGAGGCACATGAAACAACTGACATTCAAACCTTAATTGATATCCATATGAAAAAACGAAAACCTATAAAAACAGATATATGTCTGTCTGTCATATGTTTGTATGTATGTACATAATATCTATGTACATATGAATGTAAGAACTCAAATGACATATAATCAATATTGTGGAAGGATGCTGCTCTATATATTTTTTTGCTTCCTTTTTGATGTAACAAAATTTGGATTAAAAGGTTCATTAAAAAAAGTACATAATTATATATATATTTTTGTATATATATATATATATATAGAGAGAGAGACAGTTGTGTCCGACAATGACCATCACAACAGCAAAGGAGACAACTGCTGTCCCAACAATCTAGGCTACAATTTGAATACAGTAGAGAATGTCTTGCCCAAGTTACATCCCCACTCTCTCAGCCAAAAGGGTTTTTAGGACAGTCGGTGTTGAGATGGTTCCCAAAGGCCAACCAGCCCCCCAAGGCTGCAGCACTGAGACCCAGCGCAATCTTGCCTCCTAGTTTGAGAGTCATAGTCCTTAACAAAAGACTAAGCTGTAAATGATTTCCCATTGACTGGAGAAACCACTGATCAGAGAGCTCTCACTTTGCTGTTGGCCCAAATGTAAGCTTTTGTCAATCTGTGGCATAAATTGAGCGTTGGGCCTAAAATTAAAAAAGTTTAAAAAATACAAAAAATAATAATAATTTTTTTTTTTTTAAATACACACACACACACACACACACAACACTGATTTTAGTCATCATTCACATTTTTGTCCTTTTTGATCTGGTACCCTGCATTGCAGAGCCGAGCTGAACAATCTATAACTGGTGTTCTCCCATAATGTTGAGTTGCTCGGCGCTGCAGCCTTGGGGGTTGCATCTTCAGTACACATTAGAAATGTTCTCTGTTCAGGGATGCCTAAACACTAAAGCTGTACTCCTTTTACGTGTGTGTAAATGTATGGATATATGAATGGATATTTGCTGTGCATTAACGAGGTCATGCGCACATCTTGTCAAAGTTTGAGCGTCTGTTGAATATTTTATGCACGCATCAATTTGGTGTAATAAAATAAGTTTTATGAGAACTTAATATATCTCAACAAAATATAGTCATTCAAAACTAATATCATACACTCCAATGTTTGAAAACAGAATATCACATTTCTACTGCCTAGACTGAAAAGTATATACAAATTAAGTATGGACTGTTAGAGATACATCAGCATGATTGTTTTCCATTCTGTGCTTTTGTTGGCACATGGGAAACTGTATGTGCCTTTACACTTGAGTGTACTGATTGTGTGTGTGTGTGTGTGTGTGTGTGTGTGTGTGTGCATGTATGGTGTATGTGTGTGTTTGTGTGTGGCTTTTGTGTATGTGGCGTGTGTGTGTGTCTTTTGTGTATGGCGTGTGCGTGTGTGTTAGTACCCCATGAAAACCAGTCAAGGGGAGAAAAGCAACCACACTTATCGGCTGTTCTGCTTTAACCCTATCACCACCGGTCAGTTTAGAGTGCCACACCCCCTGACAGAAAAGGCGGCGTCTAGGAACAGCTGGTATTCCCCTGTGACACGTACAAAATGATGGCCTATCCTATGTCCGAAAATTAAAAAGCAGGAGGTTTGCAGGTAAGCAACCAATGATCTGGTCACATTTCAGGGACACTGGCGCTCTACCCGATTTGCGCTGAAATACGAACGACACTGGTGGTGAAAGGGTTAAGAACCTGCCATCTCTCTCTCTCCCTTCTTGTTAAGAACCTGCTTCACATTTGCAGAAATTTTACGCATCCACTGATTTCTCAAAAAAAACAACAACAAAAAAACAAAAAAAGAACCTGCTTCACGTTCTCTCACAGTTTTTTAGACGCTGCTGTGTCGCATCCTTTGAAAAACTCGTAATGACTGGTGAGAAGCTTGGTGATCTCTTCACACAGCACTTTCCAGGTTTTGCCGTGTTTCTCCACGTCTGCCTTGTCTGGGTGGTAGTGGATCACTGCCCTCTGGTACAGCTTCTGCAGTTCACTGAACTCTGGGGAGTCTGACACCTGGAGAGCAACGACACAAAGTACTGCTCAAGGACCTTAAGTCACTTTCAAAGCTCTTTGGAAAATTTGAACTGTACAAAATGTTATTGTTATCCTAAGAGAACTAACACGTGCACATAATAGTGGATCTACAAAAGTATTTTGTATTTGTATTTCTTTTTATCACAGCAGATTTCTCTGAGTGAAATTCGGGCTGCTTTCCCCAGGGAGAGCGAGTCGCTACATACAGCGCCACCCATTTTTTGTATTTTTCCTGCATGCAGTTTTATTTGTTTTTCCTATCAAAGTGGATTTTTCTACAGAATTTTGCCAGGAACAAGCCTTTTGTTGCCGTGGGACCTCGGTTTATCGCCTCATCCGAATGACTAGCGTCCAGACCACCACTCAAGGTCTAGTGGAGGGGGAGAAAATATTGGCGACTGAGACGTGATTCGAACCAGCGTGCTCAGATTCTCTCGCTTCCTAGGCGGACACGTTACCTCTAGACCATCACTCCAAGTACAAGGGTGGATAAAAAAAAAATCCCTCATCCTAACCCAGATGCAATGGCACTAACTGTAAAACATGAGCACAATTGCAAACTAAATCTCTCCAAAGTTTATTCACAAAGTATCTGCCTATATTTGTTTGCAGGTGAGGGTCTTTGAAAGTTACCAAGGGCAGCGAAAAAGTAGATACAGGCAAAAAGGCAGCCTGTGAGAAATTCACAGGAAAAGAGTATGACACCCGAGACCATCCATGAAGACATGGTCAAGACACCTGGCGATGACTCCCCTTCTTATTTAACAAGAAGTGGGCTGCCAACTTCAAGTGGGGCAGGGAGAGCACAGTAGATGACCCACTGTCCGGCCGCCCCAAACCCCTGAAGCCACTAACCGCGTGCTCTTGGATGACAGAGCCAACACCATGGGCATCAGCCAACACTGGGCATCAGCCAACACTGGGCATCAGCCAACACTGTGGGCATCAGCCAACACTATGGGCATCAGCCAACACTGTGGGCATCAGCCAACACTATGGGCATCAGCCAACACCATGGGCATCAGCCAACACTATGGGCATCAGCCAACACCATGGGCATCAGCCAACACTATGGGCATCAGCCAACACTGTGGGCATCAGCCAACACTATGGGCATCAGCCAACACCATGGGCATCAGCTATGGTCCAGTGCAGAAGGTTTTGACTGACATTATAGGGATGAATAAGCTGTCTGCAAGATGCCCAGAATGCTGACGCCAGATCAAAAGCTGGCCAGACTCGAAACTTCAAGGGATTTGCTGGCTTGTTTCAAGGCAGACCCAGCTAATTTCTTTTGGAGAATTGTCACCCAAGACAAAATGTCCGTTGACCACTTTAATCCTTAATCACAAAAGCCAAATAAGCAATGGAAGTACCTTGGTACTCCCCCACCAAAGAAATTCAAATAGGTGACATCTGTTGGAAAGGTCATGGCTTCACAGGATCACACCATCACAGAGACTACTGTACCTCAGAACTGTCCAACTTAAAGAAGCCATCAAAGAAAAACGCTGAGGAAAACTCCAAGCAGGGGTCATTTTACTGCAGGACAATGCACCAGTTCACACTGTGCAAGTGGCAGTGGCTGAAATATGAATGATGACACCAAGGAAATGAGTGCCCAATGGCAGCTGTCACTTGGCTCTGCCCATGTAGGCAGCCTGTTGTGCAAATGACCCCATGTTTGTAAAGCGCTTGGAGCTTCGTCTCTGACAGAGGATAGGTGCTACCTTAAGTATCCGTATCATTCATCATTCATACTACGAGGTGTGTGTGTGTGTGTGTGTGTGTGTGTGTGTGTGAGAGAGAGAGAGAGAGAGAGAGAATGTGTATGTGTGTGTGCATGCACGTGCAGACAGTACAAATTCAATGCAAAGTGTCAACAAAAAGAGAAAAAATAAAATGTGTAAGGAAAGGAAGGAGGAGGAATGTGGGGGAGGGGGGAGTAAGAATGGTTTGAATAGCAGCTGTCGTGGCGAAGTGGTTAGCGTCGCGGACTGACGGCTAGGAGAACGCGGGTTCGAATCCCAGCGGAGGTGGGTTTTTCGGCCCGTGGCCGGCTCCTACCCAGAGTTGAGTGTGCTGTGGGCTTAAATGGGGAGACTGGGGCCACACAGTCGAGTGTCATCCACTTCAAGGATGCGTCTTTGGGTGTGTTGCTCTAATTATCTGACCAACACTGCAAGTGCCTGTATCTCTCGGGCCTGGTTATCATTATGACAGAAAGCGTAGAGTACAACCTTGTCACGCAGTCCCAAACCAAAATGGAACTCCATAGCAACATCGTCATCATCATCGTCATCCTCCTCCTCCTTCATTGTCAATATAAACAAAATAGTCTCAAAGTCTGTGGCCTTTCATGCTCTGCTCTCACGGTGACCTCAGTTTCGATACCCCTCCACTTCCGTGCTTGGGTTGAGTCCTGTCAATGTCGTCAGTGTCGACAGATTCATGGGGGGCTGTTGTTGGAGGGACGTGGTGGCGGTCTCCACTCTGGGAGGGACGCTCACTCAGTCTGGCTCCGCGACTAAGCCATTATTGTCGTTAGTAGGGGGCTTAGTAGGTGGTGTCCTTAGTAGGTGGTGTCCTAAGTACATTAAAACAGAACAGGCACCACTGAACACCACTGAAGTGACTCAGCAGCAGTGCAGGGTCTCCTCTGGTGTGTGTCCTCCTGGCGACCTAACATCGATGGTTCCCTGTGGACTGCCGACTCTGGAACTGCGACGGACGAACCCGGGTGTGGCCATGTATGGGGAAATCTAAATGAGCGGCGTGGGAGTAATGCCACTGAAACGGTGCAGATGATGGGACAGCAAAAAAAGAAAAAAAAGAAAAAAAAAGAATGGTCTGAATGGTTTATCGTTTAGGCCTTTCTGCCCGTGACAACACGGGTAAGGGAGGAGGGGACTTCCGTGTTCACATCCATTATAAAGAACGTCAATATATGAAAAGCAAACAAAGGGAGGGAAAGAGAGAAAAGAGAGAGAGGATGAGAGAGAGAGGGGGGTGGTGAGAGAGAGGGGAGTAAGAGAAACAGAGTTGGGAAAGAAAGAGAATGCTCCAGCGACACTCCACCCACCCTACCTCCTTCATCTTGTGCGCGGGGTTTTTAGGCGGGTGGGTCGAGTAGACAAACTTGAGGAACTTCAGTTTGGTCATGTCCTTGTGGTTCTTCTGCAGGGTGTCCACCTCATCCTTGATCTGTTTCAGGAACTCCTCCCTCTCCTTCTGATGCTGCTGCTCCGTGGACCTCACCTGCTCCTGCTGGTAACGCTCCACAGTGCTGCGGGCAAACTCGAACCACTCTGAGGATTGGCCACACAACACTTTCACTACTCTTCTGGATGGAACACAATCACAGACAGACAGAGACAATCAGAATGTGGAGTAAGTAGAGGCTTAATAGTAACATGTCCGTCTAAGAAGCGAGAGAATCTGACCACACTGGATCGAATGCCCATGCTTGCCGGTATTTCCCCCCCCCCCTATATATATGTATGTATGTATGTATGTATGTGTGCATGTCAATGAAGCAGCTGCTGTCAGTCGGCTCTATGCAGGTGGGCAGCCTGTCGTGCAAATGACTGTAAAGTGATTAGAGTTTGGTCTCTGACCGAAGATAGGTACTATAAGTATCAGTAATGAAAAAAACATTTTTTTCTCAACAGATTTCTCATGACTAGTAACACTGTAGCACCTCCTTGCCATTCTGCTTCAAACTGTTATGCACATGTACCATTGTGCTCAGTGCCAGTGTGTACACGTACCATTTTACTCATGAACCACTCTGTACAAAGACCAGTTTGCCAGCAAACCAGTGCGGACAAACCTGAAAGTAAGGAGAAGGTGGCACTGTTAACACAGGGTCTGGGTTATAACCCCATCTCACCCTTTCTCCAAAGTTTGACAGGAAAATTCAAGCTGAGCCATCTGAATGAGATGATAAACCGAGGTCCCGTGTGCAGCGCGCGCTTGGCGCACAAAATGCGAATATGTTAACGAGATTTACTTCCTTTGGATTCTACACGATGGCACTTCACACGATTGTAAGATGGACAAACAAAAAAGCTGGTAAAATAGGTGGCACCAGATAATAGCACAGTGCTTCCCCCAGGGGAGAGAAACCCATATTTCATGCGAAGAAATCTCAAAAAAAAACTTAGCTGTATGGAAAGCACAGGAACAGGAGTCATGATGGCTGCCGGAAAAAGAGGGCGCTAGCCAGGGGGACAAAGCGGAGGTTACCTACTTCCGGGAGGTTATCGGCCATAGTACTTTTGTTTTCTCCGCATAGGCGGATAGTAGTTTGCACAGGACAGGAATGTCAGACCCCTGCCGGAGTCTGCACTAGTCGGGTCACAGTTAAGTATGTGTAATTAAACCCATATTTCATGCGAAGAAATCTCTTGTGACTGACACGTAACACAATAAACTGCAGTCAAACGAAAACTACTGACCCTCCCCAGTGAAAGCTCTGGGAATCATGGCATTGGCAAGCTCCAGGACTTTCATCAGACACGCTTTGGCACGGTCCTTCAGCTTCAGTATCTGTTGTACAGACATGTACACACAGCAGTCAGTTCATGTCAGATTCTTCAGATTTGTGTTCTACCGAGAGTCCTGTTAAAGATCATATGGTCTTTTATTGCTGCAATAATTGATGCTACATTACTTAGAAAGAGGGAAACAGAACCAGTAAGGACTAGACATTCAAAACATGTGATGTCTACATAATGAAACCCAGGAATTAAGGATTTTTTTTTTTTTTTTTTTTTTTTAAACAACAGAAAATGTGTAGATCATTTTGCAACATGCCATTTTCATCTCAGCCGTAACCCTTAACTCTAACCTCTAACCTCGACGTTTTAAATTATTTATGTTTTGGTGACAACTAAACACTGTACAAAGTTTGATGAAAAGTGGATCAAAAACCAAGCTCTATGATATTTCTACATGTTTTCTACTATTCCAAGTCATGACCTTGAACTCTGACTCTGATTATCTTTTTGGATTTTGTTCTAAACATGACCAATCATTGTGCCAAAGTTCGATGATAAATGTATGCAAAACTGTATCTTTTCTGCACCCACAAACACTTCCTATTATCATCATACACTTTGCTGTGACCTTGACCTTTCAAAAATGAAAATGCTGTCATCATGACCAGTCATAACACTTACGTTTGATGGTAACTAAATGTCAGACATGACCTCTACAGGGCTTCTCTTATTTAGCCAAATAATGACCTTCACCTTCGACTTCTCATTCTGCTCACCACATCATCACAAAGTTGATAATCAGAAAGGTCTTATTTATTCTACATTCCTCGCAATTTCCGTTCCTTTACCACTTTGCTATGAAAACACGATGTTAAAGTTCACCACAGACACACATACACACACAAACATCCAAGACTGCGTGACTGCACTGACTCACTGTTTTACAAATGTTATAAATGCGTAAACAATCTGCCCTCTTCCTATCTCTGTGACTGCCACCACCTCCACACCCCAACCTCACTCTCTTCAATCCGCTTCAGATCCACTCGGTTTTCAATGTTCTGAGACTCAAACACTCCACAGACAAACGACTGTTGTTAAGGACAGGCCTGCCCAGAGCTTCCCGTTTTGAGGAAGGGTGTGGGTTTGTTCCAACATACCTTTCATTCACCTGTGTGCTAGCTGAATTGGTAGCATAAGTAGCACTGGCTTGTAGTTGTGTACTTTGTGCACAGAGGGAGTTACCACTCTTTCAGTTTCAGTAGCTCAAGGAGGCGTCACTGCGTTCAGACAAATCCATAAACGCTACACCACATCTGCCAAGCAGATGCCTGACCAGCAGCGTAACCCAACGTGCTTAGTCAGGCCTTGAGAAAAATAAAAAAATATAAAATATAAAAAAAAGATAAATACATAAAAAAGTACTATACTACTAATAATAATATGTATAAGGTGTAAAAACTTGATGAAGTCAACTATAGGCGTACAAAAAAAAAGAAAAAGAAAAAAAAAGAATAAATAACTAAATATATAAATAACTAAATAATAATAATATTGTCTGTTACTCCACAGTCAGCCACCACACCTCTGGACCTTACTCTTGGACTGATCACCCTTTCCCTTCATCGAATCTCCACATAATTCTTTCAAATCTGTCCCTAAAACCTATTGTTTTCCAAAAATATCTCCCCCCCCCACCCTCCCAACCCCCCTCCCTCTTTCCAGTCTACTATCGCTTTCACTTTACATGCATTGATAAGTTTGGGGGTTTTTGTTGTTGTTTTTTTTGCCCCATCATCTGCACCGTTTCAGTGGCATTACTCCCACGCCGCTCATTTAGATTCCTCCATACACGGCCACACCCAGGTTCGTCCGTCACAGTTCCAGCGTCGGCAGTGCGCAGGGAACCATCGATGTTAGGTCGCTAGGAGGCCACACACCAGAGGAGACCCTGCACTGCTGCTGAGTCACTTCGGTGGTGTTCAGTGCTGCCTGTTCTGATTTAACATACTTAGGACACCACCTACTAAGCCCCCTACTAATGACAATAATAGCTTAGTCGCGGAGCCAGACTGAGTGAGCGTCCCCCCCAGAGTGGAGACCGCCACCACGTCCCTCAAACAACAGCCCCTCATGAATCTGCCGACACTGAAGACATTGACAGGACTCACCCCAAGCACGGAAGTGGAGGGGGCATTGATAAGTTTTGTCTTTCATCCTCCTGAATCAAGAGTTTTACATGTGTTTGAATGGCCAGTGTAAAAGCACTGTGGTCTGTCTCGGCACAAGGTTCACCCACCTTGTCAAACACCCTGCCCAGAGCACTCAAGGCCATAGCCTCCATCTCCAGGTCACGATCTCTCGTCAGCTGCGCAGCCAGGCGGAACGAATCCACCACCTCCCAGATCACATCGATGTTCAAGACCTCCTCGTCCCGTATCACATGACTAAGCAGCGCTTCACCTACATTCAGTGCAGAAGAAATGAAAATTATGAGGTCAACGAGTAAAGGAACGAACAAATGCATGAATATGAAGTCAGTTAAAAAGCAGAATTAACAAACATACGTGTGGTAAACCAAATAAGCATCTACAGTCCTCGTGATAATGACTATATAACTATAAAATAAAATGATAATCAAACCAACAAAACAAAGAACAGGAATTACAAAAAACCCTGAAACAAACTAACAACAACAAAAAATCTACCAAAAATCAAACCAACCCTACAGATTGAAAGAAACCCACAAAACTCATTTGTGAAAACTACAAACGATTGTCCTGAAACCAAGCTTAACACAACAAGATAATTCAAGTGAAACAATACCGATGTTCAATAACCAAAAATTGCTATCAGCTTGGACATCAAAGACAAAAACATTTATGGAGTAGGCTGTAAAAATCTTTCCCAGTCTGATAAGCATGCAACCTCTTCCCTATTTTCCTCCATTCCATTTGCAGACAATATCGCATGCACATGCGCTATTGTACGGTCAGTGTGAATAGATTCTCTCTTATCTCTTTCTTGCTCTCTTTCTGGTTAAAAAAAAACAACAGACCAGCAGGCATGAAAGGACAATGACAGAGAGACAGAGACAGGTAGAAACAAAGAAACAGAAAGACAACAAAAGACATGGCAAAGAAACAGAAAGACAACAACAAAAGACATGACAAAGAAACAGAAAGACAACAACAAAAGACATGATAAAGAAACAGAAAGACAACAACAAAAGACATGACAAAGAAACAGAAAGACAACAACAAAAGACATGACAAAGAAACAGAAAGACAACAACAAAAGACAGGACAAAGAAACAGAAAGACAACAAAAGACATGACAAAGAAACAGAAAGACAACAACAAAAGACATGACAAAGAAACAGAAAGACAACAACAAAAGACATGACAAAGAAACAGAAAGACAACAACAAAAGACATGACAAAGAAACAAAGAACAACAAAAGACATGACAAAGAAACAGAAAGACAACAACAAAAGACATGACAAAGAAACAGAAAGACAACAACAAAAGACATGGCAAAGAAACAGAAAGACAACAACAAAAGACATGGCAAAGAAACAAACAACAAAAGAGATGACAAAGAAACAGAAAGACAACAACAAAAGACATGACAAAGAAACAGAAAGACAACAACAAAAGACATGGCAAAGAAACAGAAAGACAACAAAAGACATGACAAAGAAACAGAAAGACAACAAAAGACATGGCAAAGAAACAGAAAGACAACAACAAAAGACATGGCAAAGAAACAGAAAGACAACAAAAGACATGGCAAAGGAACAGAAAGACAACAACAAAAGACATGGCAAAGAAACAGAAAGACAACAAAAGACATGACAAAGAAACAGAAAGACAACAAAAGATATGACAAAGAAACAGAAAGACAACAACAAAAGACATGACAAAGAAACAGAAAGACAACAAAAGACATGATAAAGAAACAGAAAGACAACAACAAAAGACAGGACAAAGAAACAGAAAGACAACAACAAAAGACAGGACAAAGAAACAGAAAGACAACAAAAGTCATGACAAAGAAACAGAAAGACAACAACAAAAGACAGGACAAAGAAACAAAGACAACAAAAGACATGATGAAGAAACAGAAAGACAACAACAAAAGACATGACAAAGAAACAGAAAGACAACAACAAAAGACGGGACAAACAGAAAGACAACAAAAGACATGACAAAGAAACAGAAAGACAACAACAAAAGACATTACAAAAAACCCCAGAAAGACAACAAAAGACATGACAAAGAAACAGAAAGACAACAACAAAAGACATGACAAAGAAACAGAAAGACAACAAAAGACATGACAAAGAAACAGAAAGACAAGACAAAGAAACAGAAAGACAAACACAAAAGACATGACAAACAAACAACAAAATACATGACAAAGAAACAGAAAGACAACAACAAAATACATGACAAAGAAACAGAAAGACAACAACAAAAGACAGGACAAAGAAACAGAAAGACAAGACATGACAAAGAAACAGAAAGACAACAACAAAAGACATGACAAAGAAACAGAAAGACAACAACAAAATACATGGCAAAGAAACAGAAAGACAACAAAAGACATGACAAAGAAACAGAAAGACAACAACAAAAGACATGACAAACAGAAAGACAACAAAAGACATGACAAAGAAACAGAAAGACAACAACAAAAGACATGACAAAGAAACGGAAAGACAACAAAAGACATGATAAAGAAACAGAAAGACAACAACAAAAGACATGACAAAGAAACAGAAAGACAACAAAAGACATGACAAAGAAACAGAAAGACAACAACAAAATACATGGCAAAGAAACAGAAAGACAACAACAAAAGACATGACAAAGAAACAGAAAGACAACAACAAAAGACATGACAAAGAAACAGAAAGACAACAAAAGACATGACAAAGAAACAGAAAGACAACAACAAAAGACATGACAAAGAAACAGAAAGACAACAACAAAAGACATGACAAAGAAACAGAAAGACAACAACAAAAGACATAGCAAACAAACAGAAAGACAACAAAAGACATGACAAAGAAACAGAAAGACAACAAAAGACATGACAAAGAAACAGAAAGACAACAACAAAAGACATGGCAAAGAAACAGAAAGACAACAAAA
The DNA here is from genome assembly GCF_041734735.1 of Babylonia areolata. NCBI lineage: Eukaryota > Metazoa > Mollusca > Gastropoda > Neogastropoda > Buccinidae > Babylonia > Babylonia areolata. The sequence continues at coordinate 3,713,515 of NC_134888.1, read as the reverse complement.
GACATGGCAAAGAAACAGAAAGACAACAACAAAAGACATGGCAAAGAAACAGAAAGACAACAAAAGACATGACAAAGAAACAGAAAGACAACAAAAGATATGACAAAGAAACAGAAAGACAACAACAAAAGACATGACAAAGAAACAGAAAGACAACAAAAGACATGATAAAGAAACAGAAAGACAACAACAAAAGACAGGACAAAGAAACAGAAAGACAACAACAAAAGACAGGACAAAGAAACAGAAAGACAACAAAAGTCATGACAAAGAAACAGAAAGACAACAACAAAAGACAGGACAAAGAAACAAAGACAACAAAAGACATGATGAAGAAACAGAAAGACAACAAAAGACATGATAAAGAAACAGAAAGACAACAACAAAAGACAGGACAAAGAAACAGAAAGACAACAACAAAAGACAGGACAAAGAAACAGAAAGACAACAAAAGTCATGACAAAGAAACAGAAAGACAACAACAAAAGACAGGACAAAGAAACAAAGACAACAAAAGACATGATGAAGAAACAGAAAGACAACAACAAAAGACATGACAAAGAAACAGAAAGACAACAACAAAAGACGGGACAAACAGAAAGACAACAAAAGACATGACAAAGAAACAGAAAGACAACAACAAAAGACATGACAAAAAACCCCAGAAAGACAACAAAAGACATGACAAAGAAACAGAAAGACAACAACAAAAGACATGACAAAGAAACAGAAAGACAACAAAAGACATGACAAAGAAACAGAAAGACAAGACATGACAAAGAAACAGAAAGACAACAACAAAAGACATGACAAAGAAACAAACAACAAAATACATGACAAAGAAACAGAAAGACAACAAAAGACATGACAAAGAAACAGAAAGACAACAACAAAAGACAGGACAAAGAAACAGAAAGACAAGACATGACAAAGAAACAGAAAGACAACAACAAAAGACATGACAAAGAAACAGAAAGACAACAACAAAATACATGGCAAAGAAACAGAAAGACAACAACAAAAGACATGACAAAGAAACAGAAAAGACAACAACAAAAGACATGACAAAGAAACAGAAAGACAACAAAAGACATGACAAAGAAACAGAAAGACAACAACAAAAGACATGACAAAGAAACAGAAAGACAACAAAAGACATGACAAAGAAACAGAAAGACAACAACAAAAGACATGACAAAGAAACAAACAACAAAATACATGACAAAGAAACAGAAAGACAACAAAATACATGACAAAGAAACAGAAAGACAACAACAAAAGACATGACAAAGAAACAGAAAGACAAGACATGACAAAGAAACAGAAAGACACCAACAAAAGACATGACAAAGAAACAGAAAGACAACAAAAGACATGACAAAGAAACAGAAAGGCAAGACATGACAAAGAAACAGAAAGACAACAACAAAAGACATGACAAAGAAACAAACAACATGGCAAAGAAACAAAGACAACAACAAAAGACATGACAAACAGAAAAACAAAAGACATGACAAAGAAACAGAAAGACAACAAAAGACATGACAAAGAAACAAACAACAAAAGAGATGACAAAGAAACAGAAAGACGACAACAAAAGACATGACAAAGAAACAAACAACAAAAGACATGACAAAGAAACAGAAAGACAACAACAAAAGACATGACAAAGAAACAGAAAGACAACAACCAAAGACATGACAAAGAAACAGAAAGACAATAAAAGACATGACAAAGAAACAGAAAGACAACAACAAAAGACATGGCAAAGAAACAGAAAGACAACAACAAAAGACATGGCAAAGAAACAGAAAGACAACAACAAAAGACATGACAAAGAAACAGAAAGACAACAACAAAAGACATGGCAAAGAAACAGAAAGACAACAACAAAAGACATGGCGGCATGGGCAGAATGAAAGAAGAATAAACTGGCTTTGCTCCAAACTCCTGGCTGACCTTTCATGCGTTCTTGAATGGACTCGGCGACACACGTCTGGGTAAAAATATCCTCCTCCAGAAAAGCGCACTCTCTGGTCAGCTGGGGGACTCTTCGCCCAAACTTCTCAGCTTCCTTGAGAGGAAAGTGGCATTCCTTGAGGAGCGTCAGAGTCTGCTTGTAGTCCCTCGCACCCAGTGCCATCACTGACCAGCTGAAATAGTGGTTGGCTACTTCCAGGTACTCTTTGGCCTGAAACAAGGAAAGGTGTGTTTCCACTCATGCATGCCAAACCCAGCTCCTCCTCCCCACCCAACACACAGGAACATGCTTGCACAATACCTCTGCCCTCTAACGGCTTTATTCTCGGGACTCTGAAGACTGGCTTTTGCAGGCATGCGTGTGTATGTGTGGTTGCAAATGTGTGATGTATGTGTGTGTGTGTGTGTGTGTGTGGTGTGTGTGTGTGGTGTGTGTGTGTTTACAATGACTAAATGAGCAAGGTTTATATACTAATACATACATACATACATACATGCTATAACAACAAAAAAACTAACTGGAGTGCTTATCCCATGAATTACCTCACCCCTAGCCCCCTCTTTTACATCTGATTTTAAAATAATAAAAATTCATGGTTTATCTCCTTTGGGTCCATATATAACTCCTTTCCTCTGCACACATTCTAAACCCAGCGTTCAATGCCCTCATTTAGACCAAAGTAAGAAAATACCTAATGTATCCCAAAAGCAGTTTAACTCTTTCCATACGAACGGCGAAAGAGACGACGTTAACAGCGTTTCAGCCCAATTACCATCATCAAAATATTGCAAGCGGAAGGCTCTTATACTGAAGAGGTGAATGTTGACAAAGAATACCACAATTCTGACGACGGAAGCTAAAGGTTGGGTCATTCAGACTTCCCCTGGACATCCAAGGGGTCTGTGTAGAGGAGAAGAGAGGACTGGCCGTACCAAGTGAGTTAAATCTTTAACAGTGAAATTATACATACCTGGACTTAAATGTTCCTGTTCCTTAATACTAAAATTGCTTCTTCCAGAGTACTTGAATCCTCTAGCTTACCACCCTCTCAAGAAACTAAATGTGACATGTCTTTCACAAACTCATTACTTCCACAGCACTCAACAGTAAACTTTTAATACATGAAGGTTCTGAGCTTCCTGCACAATGCCATTTTTTTCCTGAAATGTTTTGACTGGCTACAATCAATTCCCATGGACTTTTATATACTACCACTGGCAGAATATCAATACTGAATGAATAAGACCAATCTAATCTGATCTGGGATGTTTTAAATACTGTAATACTGGTTAAAAAAGGAAAAGAAGAAAAAAGACTTTAAACTTGTCCAAAATTAAAAAAAATTGCTTTTCAAATACTAAAATTATAGCTGAAACCTTTATTGAAATTTATTACTTTAGACTCATTCATAGACGGGCGCAATAGCCGAGTGGTTAAAGCGTTGGACTGTCAATCTGAGGGTCCCAGATTCGAATCACGGTGACGGCGCCTGGCGGGTAAAGGGTGGAGATTTTTACGATCTCCCAGGTCAACATACGTGCAGACCTGCTAGTGCCTGAACCCCCTTCGTGTGTATATGCAAGCAGAAGATCAAATACGCACGTTAAAGATCCTGTAATCCATGTCAGCGTTCGGTGGGTTATGGAAACAAGAACATACCCAGCATGCACACCCCCGAAAACGGAGTATGGCTGCCTACATGGCGGGGTAAAAACGGTCATACACGTAAAACCCCACTCGTGTGCATACGAGTGAACGCAGAAGAAGAAGAAGACTCATTCATAAAGATAATGGCGAGGTAGACTTTATCAGGATCAATCATACAACCTGCAGTCAGTTTCTCTATAACTTATGGCTGCTGAGTAAAATGCCGATGCTAAGTTTTACCACACACACAAATGAACAAAAAACCATAGTACATACACCTACTTTATTTACACACAAACACACATCTGCAAGATGACAATGTTCATGACGCTACCATCTCAATCAAAAGCAAGACAGATGTTGTTTCTCTCATTCTCTCTCACCTTGACTACTGTAACTGCCCGACTCGTCCTCAGAAAGAAAAGATCTGAGCACATCACTCCTATTTTGCAACATCTCCATTGGCTCTCTGTCTCACATAGAATAAAGTATAAGATCAGCACTCTATGTTATAAATGTATTCACAAATCTGCCTCTTCCTATCTTTGTGGCTGCCTTCACCTCTACACTCCATCTCGCTCTATACGATCGGCTTCGGATCCACTCTGTTTATGCATACCCAGATTCAAACACTCCACTGTTGGACACCATTCTTTCTCTGTCTCTGGACCTTGTATTTGGAATGAACTTCCTCTTTCGCTTCGTCAGGTCTCCACACTCAGCTTTCAAGTCTGGCCTTAAAACCCACCTCTTCTTCACAAGATAGCCTCCCTCCCCTACCTCTTCCTTGTCTTCAGTTTCTTCAGTTTTAGAGTCATGCAAGCGTGTGGATGACTGGTGTGAAAGCGCTTAGATTTGTCTCTGCACAAGATTCAGCGCTATATAAATACCATCATTATTATTACTAGATGCTGATTAAAATCAGTAACGATAAAAGAATTACCTTGGTGGCATCATCGATGATGTAGCCCACAAGCTGGTGTAACTCATGAATGCGCTCTTCAGCCTCCCACTCTTCCAGCCTCTCTGACACGTCAAACCAGCAACGTACTCCAGCATCCACCAGACTGTCCTGCCAAGCCGCATCGCGTCCACTGCCACAGTCTTTGGCATCCTTGAAGAATGCATCATAGAAATTATTCAGAGCTAATTTTTCAGCTTCACGTATCTGTCAGAAAGTGTAGAAACATCCATGCTCCGCACTGTAAGGCTACGCAAAGTTGTGTGTGTGTGTGTGTGTAGGGGGGTCCGGTTTGGGGGGGTGGGGGGGGGGGGGCGGAGGATATACACGCATGTTTGTGTTTGAGGGAAGGTAGTGATGCATGCATTGTATGGGCAATTAATTTGTGTATGTGTTCTCTTTGTTTAGATTCAACAGAATGGTAAGGAAAAACAACGATAACCCAATATATATTTTTTTTCTTTATCATTCAAAACAACCCCCCACCACCACCACCCCACAAAAAAAACACAACAGAGTATGGCTGCTTACATGGCCAGGTAAAAGTGGTCACACATGTAAAAGCCCTCTTGTAGTTGTACATAATGTGAAGTTAGCTTTGTTTTTACATATGGTTTATCACTAAACTGTTCAAACTGTATTTGTACCCTTTGAAAGAACATCCGGGCAACACGGCATACAAACACACACACACGCCCATACACAAACCACACACATACAAGTGAACATGGGGACTGCAGCCAACCAATGCAGGAGAAAAACTACTTATGACAGAAATAATCATTTTACAAATGTATTCAAGAGTTTAAAAAAAGAATATGTGCAAGCTTTGTGCAACTTCAACTGATCAAGTTAGAGGTAGCTTTTGTCCCTCGACATGGAATTTTGCTTCAGAGATAATGAATAAAAGCAGCTTTCCTGAGACATTTCACATCTCTAGGGTTTGTTTTTGACTGATGACTTTCTCTAAGTACTGTTTATTTATTCATTTTGATACTTTTATTTTTACTTATTAATTAAGCAAAAGTGAATACAAAAAATAAAACCAACACGCAGTTGTCAGATTAATCATTCACAGTACCGCAAGTTTGAAACCTTTTTCGACGGGCACCATAGCCGAATGGTTAAAGCATTGGACTTTCGATCTGAGGGTCTCGGGTTCGAATCACGGTGATGGCGCCTGGTGGGTAAGGGTGGAGATTTTTACAATCTCCCAGGTCAATATATGTGCAGACCTGCCAGTGCCTGAACCCCCTTCGTGTGTATGCGCAAGCATAAGATCAAATATGCACGTTAAAGATCCTGTAATCCATGTCAGCATTCAGTGGGTTATGGAAACAAGAACATACCCAGCGTGCACACCCCCGAAAATGGAGTATGGCTGCCTACATGGTGGGGTAAAAACGGTCATACACGTAAAAGCCCACTCACGTATATACGAGTGAACGTGGGAGTTGAAGCCCACAAACGCAGAAGAAGAAGAAGAAGAAACCTTTTTCAAATGCTGATAAACAACTAGTAACATTATAAAGAGATCTTGGTTAGAATCAAGCATTTATATTGAAATGATCCACAAATCCTAAAGTGTAGCAGCATATTTTTTTCTTTGAATTTGTGCAAAAGTTAATATTGGTGTTTACAGCCCAGCCAACAATCAGGGCTAAACACACACACACACAGAAAGGGGGTGGGGGTGGAGGAGAAGGGGGGGGGGGAGAAACTGAAAGCAAAACAACAGAACACAATACAAAAATAACAGCATGTCAGTATTTACCTGAAAATGACTGAGGGCTTCTCTGTAATAGAAGCTGATTTTGGAACTGGGACCCTCATTGGCAGACTGTGCTTTGGCCATCTTCCAATTGGCCATTGCCATGTTTTTGCAGGCTGAAGACCTGTCGTGAACCCATAAAAATATACTGCACCAGGGTAATATGATATGCAAAAGCCATTTCTGTTCCCCCTCCCTTTGAAATAGTTTTGGAAATCTTTTTCTGGCTCATCAGCACATCTAAAATTGACTGTTCTTCAAAAGCATCATCGAGCAATTCAAGAATGGGAAGCGAATATACCAGTAATCCTAAAATGTAAAAAGTTTTTAGCCAACTATCGTGTTGCTTTCGCTTGTGTCCTTAAAAATTTCTAATATCTTTTTGTTGTTGAGTCTTTGCACATTTAAATCACACCTGAAACTGAAGTTGTGAGACTTTTAGATGGATACTACAGGAGCTGCAATGGATACACTATGTCCTTGGTAAACAGCTTGAAAATGTTGTATCTGGTATGTAGCAATGTACCTATACTAACTGATTGGAAAAAATAGTTCCCTGTTTAAGTATCAACTGACCAATCAACCCGACAGAAGGCTGAAGCTAATGTTAATGGAGAAATCAAACAGATCCCTTTTTTTTTTTTTAAATATATTTCAGTATCATCCAGAAGTGCACAGAAACATTTTAACTCTTTCCATACGAACGGCGAAAGAGACGACGTTAACAGCGTTTCACCCCAGTTGCCATCATCAAAATATTGCAAGCGGAAGGCTCTTATACTGAAGAGATGAATGTTGACAAAGAATACCACAATTCTGACAATGGAAGCTAAAGGTTGGGTCATTCAGACACCCACTGGACATCCGAGGGGTCTGTGTAGAGGAGAAGAGAGGACTGGCCGTACTGAGTGAGTTAAAACACTGAGTAATTCAGCACACAAACAGCCTACAAGAGGTCAACCCCCCTTAATTTTCATACCTTTCATAATTATTGACAGCAGTGGACAGTGCTCGACCATAGCTGTTGATGGCTTCTTGCAGTCTCAACACCCGAAGAGCTGGAGATAAGTCATCTGTTGCTCGTCGGTATGAGCTGTTGCCTTTTTCACGCCATTGCTCGGATACAGACTGTTGAAAGAAACATGCACAGATAGTTACACACAAATAATGTACCATTATGCACACACGGTTAGACATTAATATAACACGTTCTGTATGTTTATGACTTTTTCTTTCTAATCTAAATCAGAACTTGTTTGGATAAAACTACTGAGTGAAACCAACAATTTCAACCCTACTTGGTGAAAACTACAAAGCAAAAACTTACAGTATGAAACTTAGTATACATCCGAGTCTGTAAGTGTGTGCAATGTTTAAATATATGTTTGGTGATGCCCTGGTGTCCTTCATGTAGGTGGTTGAGGATGTCCATTCTCATGTCACGGGGAATGACAATGCGATCATCAAAGAGTAGCAGGTCATCGACGACTGTGAAGTGCTGTCTGTTGGTCCAGTATTGCTGGAGGAGTGGAGAGTGAGGTAAGTAGACGGGCCAGCCATTGGTGCAGTACTTGCGAACTTCGGTGATTTCTGGGTCAGCTGTTTGTGACTGCTGTATTCGAAGTAACTTTTCGGCTGATGCTGGGAGGATGTTGATGCACTGTTGGGCATGTGCAGTTGTATCATCAATAAGGTTGACGTCATTTTTGTCGGGTAGCGAAACTGGTGCGCGTGACAGCGCATCTGCTGTGATCTGATTTTTTCCTGCCACATGGGTGACTTTGGTGTTATATCGCATGAGACGGAGGCGAAAATGTTGAGGGATCGATGACCATTGTTATCACTTGCCTGCTGGTTTTCTGCCATGTTTTTGGGGTCGATGAGACCGCTGCCACCATGTAATATTATGTAAAGGGACAAATGGAGTCCAGAGAGAGTGCTTCTGTGTAAGCCATGTTTATTCCGCCAAGTTTATGCTTCGTCCGGCGCAACCTCAAGATCGGCAACAAGAAGACAAAGGAAACTGCGTACAAAGCCCTTGTTCGCCCACTTCTTGAGTACACAGCCACCGTCTGGGATCCCTACACTGCAAACGAGGTTGAGGCCCTCGAGAAGATCCAACGAAGAGCAGCAAGATGGGTCTCAAATCGCCACCGCCAAACATCATGCGTGGACTCCATCCTCAATTCACTCAATTGGCCTCCCCTACAACAGCGCTGCAAGAAAGCCCGCTTGGAGATGTTCTACAAATTCCACCATGGTATCATCTCCATCAACTCCAAGTACCTGCCCAAGCCATCTAAGAGCAGGCTGAGCTGTAGAACGAACAACAGCCTGAGCTATGACATCCCCTCCTGCACAACACTGTACAGGCAGATGGCATTCTTCCCGAGGACCATACCAGAATGGAACAAGCTGCCTCAGGAAGTTGTGACAGCTGAGTCACTGGACTGCTTCAAGTCCAGACTGGCCTCTCATCTCTAAAAGTGAATCCCCCCCCACTCCCCCATTCCCCCCCTTCTCTCGCTCATTACTGCCCCCCTCACCCTCCTGAACGCTGAACGTACACTGGCTGGCCAGGTCGCAATTTTTTTTTTTCCAATCCTCACAACAGAAATATCCTCAGCAACCTCCCCAAACTACAACAGAATCATCAATATAATGATGTTGGTTGTATAAAGGAAGAAGTTCAGATTAACCATGCATGCATCATTTTTTTGTGAAGAAAAAAAAAGTGAAAAAAAGCACCTGCATACATAAAAAAAACTTTCCCTCTTTCTCAATTAAATTCCAATTGCTTCAAAAACAATCTTAAACTTACATTTACTCAAAAACAAAAAAAAAATTAAAGACGAACCAAATACGACTCACTCCCCAAAGTTGACTTGCTGCCTCAATTTCATCTTCTGCTTGCCTGCAGTTTTTGACATGCGCGGTTATCCCTTGCCCCAAAGACTTTGTTTTGCTATGATATTTTTTCTAGCTCATTTTTAATCATTTTTCAAGCTGCACGTAAGATGCACTATTTGCAAATATTTTATGACCACAAAAACTACAGTCCACAGCACGATTATGTCTAATCATGAAATAAAATGTAAGTTTGAGAGTAGGCCTACCTTTCATATCTTTTTTTTCATTCTTCGATCTAAATGCTCTCGGCATATGATTTGTACTTCCTGGGTGAACAGAAAGCAGCTTATGTAGGAGCGTATGGAAAACAAACAGGGACTAAAATACTGTAGAAACCTTTAAGACACCAGTTTTGACATTTCCCATTAAATTTCAGCCTTTCAAATCTGTCCCGGTTTCTGTATAAGCTAAGAGAGACTACAATCCAATCTGCGAATCTTAGTGTTGTGACAGGGGTTACTTCCCTTAGATCAGCTGGCCCGTTCCCCCCCTCTCTCTATCCCCATTATGTTCTCGCTTTTGTGCATGTCATGGACACTACTGTATGTTTATCATGTTTGTCTACTTTGATAAAAACTGGTCAGTAAGAACGTAGAACTGTGAACTGACGTCACCTTATCATGGAAAGACCTATCACTAAGATGGATCAAATCATGCACACAAAAATATACAGATGGTCTTTCATAATCATTTTCCTACGGAATATGTATAATAGTGTCACAAGATCGTTTGAAAATCGAATATATATATATATATATATATATGTCTTAAGTTTGCTTAAAATGGCAATGATACCCTTCTCTGAGTTTTACTGAGTCTGTGCCATTGCTCCCTGTTCGTTGTGACTGATCTGGAGGTAACTGTGCTTATGTAAATGTCTTGCCTACTGATCTAAAGCTATAGGGTATACCGACCGCCGGAGGTGGCTCCACTTCAAAAGTGCATCAGACCAGCGCTTTGCCGGGGTTTATGCGAAGGTCAGTCAGACACTGCTCTAAATCTGGTGTTGTACCGATAACACATAGATCAGACCGCACGACTTTGACACGTTTTTGAAGAAAAAAAAATGAAACAATATAAAAAATTCTGAACTCACCATTTCCGTGGCCATACCAACACTTCACAGATCAGTAGTATATCGATATCATGCAGTCCACTGAGAAGTTAGTAATGGAATGCTTTAAAAGAATTCCGAGACACGGAAGCGAACTGAAACTGAAAGAGATCCTGTTCACTGTATAAATAGAACCTAACCTGGTGTGACGTACGTGTTATGTGAACCCGGCCCCGTGAGGTGGGAAGATATCAATTGTGGGCCCACGACAAGGAAGTCCTTGGGTGGATTCAAGTTCTGCTGTGCCAGGCAAGTCAGTGTGAAACTTGAACCTGTGCGTTTGGAAAATTGGGGTTCTGCCATGGTGAGAGAGACAATTTAAGAGACAGACTCGGAGACACTGAGAATGAGCACACCGCAATGCATGCTACGAGAACATTTGAAACAACCTGGTGCCGTAGAAACAAAACTGCACACCTATAATAGTTTTAAAGTTGATCGCCTGAAACTAAAAAAAAAATGTGTTTTAGTCACAGTACAGTTTAGATCAACTGACCGGCTTCCGTAGCCATTTCACAGTTAGAACAAAGAATAACAAAGCGTACCATGACTGCAGGCGTAACCAGTGTCTTCAAGAAGGGACCCTGTCACTGTGTTCTCCTAAGTTTGACTGGAAAATCAAACTGAGCGTCTAGTCTTTCGGATGAGACGATAAACCGAGGTCCCGTGTGCAGCACGCACTTGGCGCACTGAAAAAGAACCCATGGCAACGAGAGTGTTGTCCTCTGGCGAAATTACGTAAAATGAAATCCACTTTCATAGGTACACAAATATGTAAGCATGCACTCAAGGCCTGACTAAGCGCGTTGGGTTATGCTGCTGGTCAGGCATCTGCTCAACAGATGTGGTGTAGCGTGTATGGATTTGTCCGAACGCAGTGACGCCTCCTTGAGAAAGTGAAACTGAAACTGAAAACTGTGTTCTTTGATTGATTGATGTGGATACTTCTATAGCGCCTATCCTCGGTCAGAGACCAAGCTCTAAGCGCTTTACATACACGGGGACATTTGCACCACAGGCTGCCTACCTGGGTAGAGCCGACTGACGGCTGCCACTGGGCGCCGGCTCATCATTCGTTTCCTGTGTCATTCATTGCGAAACCGTTGAAGTTGCAGCGGTGTGTGGCACGAGGAAGTATTTATCAATGCGAGGCTAAGGGAACTCGAAACCGAAAGTGAAAACAAGCTTTATCGTGAATCTATTATGTTGACAAATTCCAAGAAATATATAGATGGATGTGAAAACAGTGTATGTCCATACCGACTATACACACACACTGACGTGGCCGGCCGCTTACACATACGGCACACACTGACACACACTGACGTGCGTCTGTGTGTGTGCCGTGATGCCGCGTGTTACAGAAACTGAGCCTTCTGAGAGAGAGAGAGAGAGAGAGAGAGAGTGTGTGTGTGTGTGTGCCAGTGTGCGTGTGTTTGTGTGTGTGATGTGTGTTACTGAGCGTGCGCGCGCGCGCGGCGCGTGTACATCTGTGTGTGTGCGCGCACACACACTGACACACACACACACACACCAACGAACGTGCCCAGAACATTTTGAACATTATAAATAAAACTAAAAGTAAATGTTTTGCTGACATGTTTTATGTCAGTAACACTCTTTAACTGATGCAACAATTCGGCCATCACTCACCCTTTTAGTCGGAACGAATAACTAAAACAATAATAATTGTGGGTGTAAAGGGTTTTGTGCAACAATGTCAGTCCCCAGACACAAAACCACACTATAATTTGACTAGTAAATAGCTGTGTCAGTTTTTGCGGCCGGGGACTGATCGTGATTTGATGATGGAGTCTCCCGTCGGTCCGACGGATGAGTAGGCAGATAGGCTTATCTGTCGGTATGTGTCCTCGGCCAGTCGTGATTTATCAACAGTTCAAGACCAAGAATCAGGAATTACTTCAGTCGTGGCACAATACGCGGAAGGGAAGTTGAAACAGGAACTGAAAACAGAAATAAGGGTTGTTGTTTTTTCTTCATTAATTCAAAGGACTTTTTTTCAAAGTGAAAATGTTGTATATGCATACATATGCACGTACGCACACACACACACACACACACACATGTACACACAAACACATGTACACTCACGTGTGCGTGGATGCACATTGTCCAGGCACTGACGAGAGAGAGAGAGTGGTAGGAGGGGAGGGGGGGCAGGAGGTGGGGAGAGCAAGTTCAGGTTTTCAACTGATGTCACGTCTTTCCACTCGAAGTGATTAGACGGTTATACGGGGCGGAGGGGTGGGAGGGCGAAGGAAGTGGTGGGGAGGGGGGGGGGGGGGGGGGGACGAAAAAAGGAATAAAGGGAAATAAGCGAGAAAGTGGTGCGTCAGTATGTGCACTGTGCATTGTATTACCAATTTTTGTCACGAACAGATTTCTCTGTGTGAAATTTGGGCTGCTCTCCCAATGGGCCGCAGAGCGCGTCGCCGCACTACTCTGAGAGCGCCACCCATTTGTGTGTGTGTGTGTGTGTGTGTGTTTCCTCAGTGCACTGATTTGTTGTTGTTATCTTCTTGAAGTGGATTTTTCTACAGAATTTTGCCAGGGACAACCCTTTTGTTGCCGTGGGTTCTTTTACATGCGCTAAGTGCATGCTGCACACGGCCGGACCTCGGTTTGTCGTCTCATCCGAATGACTAGCGTCCTGACCACCACCGTGGCTCAAGGTCTAGTGGAGGGGGAGAAAATATTGGCGACTGTGCTGTGATTTGAACCAGTGCGCTCGGATTCTCTCCGCTTCCTAGGCGGACGCGTTACCTCTAGGCCATCACTCCACTACTGAACGGCCGGCTTCAAGTTGTGTGTTCACGCGTGCGAGAATGTTTGCGCGCGTGTGTGTGTGTTTATCAGTGAATGACTCGACTGAGTCAGTGTGTGTGTTTCTATGAACATGTTTGTATGTGTGTGCGCGCGCGCTCATCTGTCATGCGTATGTGTGCATGTAAACAACTCTGTGTGTGTGTGTGTGTGCGCGCGCGCCGGTGTGTGTGTGTGTGTGTGTGTGTGTGTGTGTGTGTGTGTGTGAATGTGTGAACGTGCCCGGTTAATGAACCAATCAGTCAGCAAAGTCCAACAATGCACACAGTAATAAATGAAATAAATAAATATACAAACGAATAAATACACAAATAAATAAATACAATAGAAAATAAAATAAATGAATAGATAAATAAATAAATAATATAAATAAATGAAGAGAATAGATTAGAATAGAATGTCTTTATTACCAAGTGTACCGGGATTACAGGGAATATTGGGAGGGATAGTACATAACAAGATACGAATATAAATCGAAAATCATACACAAACACAGATACAGTAAAAATTAGGATATATACAAGTGCATATCAATATAAAAACTTGTGCATACTCACACATGCACGCACTGCACACACACACACACAACACACACGTTTGAACAGAAGCTGCATATTACATGTGGATGGGGCTGATGACTAGATATTCAGGTAGATGGTTGTTGGTTGCACAATTCTATTTATCACACTGGATTTGTTCGAGAGACAGGGCATTGGGGAAAAAAGCTATTGGCGAAGCGATTGGTTTTCGTCCTTCTGTACCGTCGACCAAAGAGGACCATCTCGAAAATCCCCAAAGCTGGATGTGATTCGTCCTGGCTGATTGATTTTGCCTTTTTGAGTAGCCGCTTATTATATGTGTCTTATAGAGAAGGTAGATCAGCCCCGGTAATCTTGGTGGCAGTTTTTTACGGTTCTGTTAAGGGATGCAACTTCTGCTTTAGAAATGTTTCCGTACCAAACAGTAATAGCAAAGGTTAGCACACTTTCAATGACTGCTCGGTAAAAATCAACCATGATTTCTTTTTTAATTCCGAACTTTTTGAGGCGCCGAAGAAAGTACAGGCGCTGTTGTGCTTTCTTAACATTTTTTCCCGTATTTTTCTCCCATTTCAAATCGTTGGAAATGATCAGTCCGAGAAATTTAAAGTCGCTGATGATCTCTACTTGCTTGTCTTCAATGACAAGTGGTAAGGGGTCAGATCTGGTCTTCCTGAAATTTAGAATTAATTCTTTGGTTTTTGATACGTTGAGTTCTAAGTTGTTTTGATCACACTAGCTGACAAGCTCATGTACTTCTTCCCTATATTTTGACTCATCACTGTTCGTAATCAGCCCTTCTAGAGTAGTATCGTCGGCAAACTTGACCATGGTGTTACGTTCATGTTGAGTTGCACAGTCATGTGTGAATAGTGAGTACAACAGTGGGGATAGAACACATCCCTGTGGGGTGCCTATGTTGAGAATGCATGTGGAGGAGGTGAGGTCACCAACTTTAACAACTTGCGGTCTGCATCTTAGAAAATTTAGGATCCATGCACAAATTGATTCAGGCAGCGAGAGGTCTTTCAGTTTAAACAGTTTTGATGGCACTATTGTGTTGAACGCAGAGCTGTAGTCAATGAAAAGGATCCTGGAATAGCTGTTAGGATTTTCGAGATGTCTGAAGACATGGTAGAGACCTATGCTAATGGCATCTTCAACTGATCTGTTAGCTCTATAGGCGAACTGAAAGGGATCAAAAGATGGAGGAATACAGGTTTTTAGGAATTGTAGAATCAAGCGTTCAAATGTTTTCATTACGACTGATGTTAAGGCTACGGGACGATAATCATTAAGACAACTAGGCTATACTTTTTTTGGAACAGGAATGATTGTTGATTTCTTAAAGCAGTGTGGCACCACACAAGACTGAAGGGACATGTTAAATATGTCAGTGAAGACACTACATAGTTGGACTGCACACTTCCTCGAAAGGCCTGGTAAGATGTCAGGGCCAGCGGCTTTTCCCATTTTCAGACGACTGACTGTAGTGGCGTCTGACTTCATTCTCTTGGACTATGGAAGGGGGAGTGGGGGTGATTTTTGGTGCAGCCACGTCAAAAGCAGACAATGGTTTGTCGAATCTGGAGTAGAACGTGTTGAGTTTGTCTGGAAGAGTTCTGTCAGTGCTGTCAACTGTCTGGTGGGTCATTTCATAATCAGTGATGTTCTGCAGTCCAGTCCATACATTCCTAGAGTTGTTTGCAGACAGGTTTTCTTCTATTTTTTTCCGATATAAAAACTTTGCCTTCTTAATACATTTTTCAACACTTCTTTTTGCATTATTGTGGACTATTCTATCATCAGTTTCACGAAAAGCTCTCTCTTTTTCCTTTAGTTTTTGCCTAACAGCCCCGTTACACCAAATTTTGTCGTTTGAAAATATTTTGATATTTTTTGATGGAATGCACACACTTTCACAGAATGAAATATAATCACACACTGTGTCGGTATATTCATTTAAGTCCCTGGCAGAGTCTTTAAAAAAACATTCCAGTCTGTACATTCGAAACAGTCCTGCAAGGTCTCTATGGCAGGGGGGCCGACCATTGTTTCACAGTTTTCACGACTGGTTTTTCAGCTTTCAGTTTTTGTTTGTAGACCGGCACGGCGGATCGAGTGGTACACCTTGATGGAGGTGTAGCAGTGGTCCAGGGTCTTGTCACTACGTGTTGGACAGTCCACTTGCAGGTACAGCTTCGGCATTTCTTTCTAGAGGCTGGCTTTGTTGAAATCACCAGCAACAATGACATACACATACACGCACCATTCTTCACCCTCTGCCCAATTGTGTTTCCACCACCACCACCACCCCCCCACCCTCCCCCCCCCCTTTTTTTTATAGTCTAATATCACTTAAAGTGGAAGACGTTAAACTGAAGACTACTACTACTACTAATAACACACACACACACACACACACACATTTTCGGATGAGACAATAAACCGAGGTCCCGTGCACAGAATGCACTCGGCGCACGTTCAAGAATCCACGGCAACTAAAGGGTCAAACTTGACACAATTCAATTATTTGGTGAAAAAAAAAAAGGAGGAAAGTAAAAAAGAAAAATCCACTCTGTTTCACTCGCAGACAGAAAAAAATAGTGTCGTTGCACTCCGTCGGGCAACGCCCTCTTCCCGAGAAAAAAAACAACCTAAATTTCACACAGAGAAATCTTTTGTGGCAAAAAGTAATACAATACAACTTTTTACAAGTGACCTTGGAGAATGGAACAAAGCCCCCCCCCCTCCCCCCCCCCCCCCCCCCCCCCCCAAAAGCAACAAGTAAGTTTTCATTCACTGGGTTTCGGCTTCACAGAAACGTCGGTGTGTCCATACTGATGACAATGACAATCATTTCTCTTTTTGCAGTTATTCACGGGCATGATACGAAAGTAAATAAGAAGCTTGCAAAAAAAATACAATCAATATTCCTGCTTGTGCTTTCATTAGGCATGCGCGAGCACGTTGATTTCGGTTAAAGCTTTGTCATTAACTGCACGTTAGTTTTCTGAGAAAGCTCAATCATACAGTCCGTATTGTTGCTCTGGAAAAGCTCTGTCATAGAATCCATTCTGTTTTCTGATAAAGCTTTCTCATAGAGTCAATGTTGTGTTCTGCTAAAGCTCTAATATATATATATACAGTTCATGTTGTGTTCTGCTAAAGCTCTGTCATACAGTCCACGTTGTGTTCTGATAAAACTCTGTCATACAGTCCACGTTGTGTTCTGATAAAGCTCTGTCATACAGTCCACGTTGTGTTCTGATAAAGCTCTGTCATACAGTCCACGTTGTGTTCTGATAAAGCTCTGTCATACAGTCCACGTTGTGTTCTGATAAAGCTCTGTCATACGGTCCACGTTGTGTTCTGATAAAGCTCTGTCATACAGTCCACGTTGTGTTCTGATAAAGCTCTGTCATACGGTCCACGTTGTGTTCTGATAAAGCTCTGTCATACAGTCCACGTTGTGTTCTGATAAAGCTCTGTCATACAGTTCATGTTGTGTTCTGATAAAGCTCTGTCATACAGTCCACGTTGTGTTCTGATAAAGCTCTGTCATACAGTCCATGTTGTGTTCTGATAAAGCTCTATCATACAGTCCATGTTGTGTTCTGACAAAGCTATGTCATACAGTCCATGTTGTGTTCTGATAAAGCTCTGTCATACAGTCCATGTTGTGTTCTGACAAAGCTATGTCATACAGTCCATGTTGTGTTCTGATAAAGCTCTGTCATACAGTCCACGTTGTGTTCTGATAAAGCTGCCATACAGTCCACGTTGTGTTCTGACAAAGCTCAGTCATACAGTCCACGTTGTGTTCTGATAAAGCTCTGTCATACAGTCCACGTTGTGTTCTGACAAAGCTCTGTCATACGGTCCACGTTGTGTTCTGATAAAGCTCTGTCATACAGTCCACGTTGTGTTCTGATAAAGCTCTGTCATACAGTCCACGTTGTGTTCTGCTAAAACTCTGTCATACAGTCCACGTTGTGTTCTGATAAAGCTCTGTTATACAGTCCACGTTGTGTTCTGATAAAGCTCTGTCATACAGTCCACGTTGTGTTCTGATAAAGCTCTGTCATACGGTCCACGTTGTGTTCTGATAAAGCTCTGTCATACGGTCCACGTTGTGTTCTGATAAAGCTCTGTCATACAGTCCACGTTGTGTTCTGACAAAGCTCAGTCATACAGTCCACGTTGTGTTCTGATAAAGCTCTGTCATACAGTCCACGTTGTGTTCTGATAAAGCTCTGTCATACAGTCCACGTTGTGTTCTGATAAAGCTCTGTCATACAGTCCACGTTGTGTTCTGACAAAGCTCTGTCATACAGTCCACGTTGTGTTCTGATAAAGCTCTGTCATACGGTCCACGTTGTGTTCTGATAAAGCTCTGTCAAAAAAATATACGCTGATTCATGACAACGCTCTCGCACAGAGTCCATTCTGATTTCTGATAAAGCTCTGCCATACACTCCATGCTGTTTTCTGTTAGAACTCTATCATACAGTCCATGTCGTGTTCTACAACAGCTCTACCATACACTCCATGTTGTATTCTGATAAAGCTCTATCATACAGTTCATGATTTCTGACAATACTCAATAGAGTCTATGTTGCGTTCTGATAAAGCTCCGTCATACAGTCCATGCTTTGTTCAGGTAAAGCTCTGTCAAGAGTCCATGATGTGTTCTTGATAAAGCTCTCACATAGTCCTCTTTTTCTTTTTCTTTTTTTTTAGAAATCAGTGGATGCCTAAAAGTTCTGCAAGTGAGCAGGATAGTTTCAGCATCCCTGGAAGGTTCTTTTTTCTTCTTTTTTCTTTTTTTCTTTTTTTTTTTTTTTTGTTCCTTCCATCATCATTTTTCTCCTTTCTGTTGTCTTTTCTTTTTTTTCTTTCCTCATGTTTTTAATCTGTCTTCTTCCCAATGGCCTGTTCAAACACCTACAAGACCATGCAACATATATTACACATACATGATGGCTTCACACAAAATCACATTCCCTGAAAGAGAGGCATGGTATACACACACACACACACACACACACACACCCTCTCACTCTCTCTGTGTCTCCTTTACTCACTCAGTCCCCTCCCTCTCCACAAGCTCTACACCTAAGTACAATAATATGTATGTGCACACTGAGTACTACCCTCAGGATAAGTCCATGTTATTTTCTGACAAAACTGTCAAAGAGTCCATGTTTTATGACAAAACACTATCGTATTGTCCATGCTGTTTTCGGGTACAGCTCCACCGCACGTTCCATGCTGCGTCCTGAAAAAAAAAACTTTGACATAGCGTCTATGTTGTTTTCTTGACAGAAGCTATGTCCACTGATGCTGCATTTTGATAAAACGCTGTCACAGAGTTCATTGTTTTCTGACAAAATTGTCATACTGTCCATGCTGTGTTCTGATAACGCTCTAACATACAGTTCATGCTTTCTGACAATACTCAAGGCCTGACTAAGCGCGTTGGGTTACGCTGCTGGGCAGGCATCTGCTTGGCAGATGTGGTGTAGCGTATATTATGGATTTGCCCGAACGCAGTGACGCTTCCTTGAGCGACTGAAACTGAAACTGAAACTGACAATACTCTGTCATACAGTCCGTGCTGTGTTCTGATAACGCTCTAACATACAGTTCATGATTTCTGACAACACTCTGTCATACAGTCCATGCTGTGTTCTGACAACACTCTGTCATACTGTCCCCACTGTGTTCCAGTCTCTCACAAAGCCCACGTCATGTTCACACGCTGACGGGCGCAATAGCCGAGCGGTTAAAGCGTTGGACTGTCAATCTGAGGGTCCCGGGTTCGAATCACGGTGACGGCGCCTGGTGGGTAAAGGGTGGAGATTTTTACGATCTCCCAGGTCAACATATGTTCAGACCTGCTTAGTGCCTGAACCCCCTTTGTGTGTATATGCAAGCAGAAGATCAAATACACACGTTAAAGATCCTGTAATCCAAGTCAGCGTTCAATGGGTTATGGAAGCAAGAAC